>NW_017728945.1:3762226-3794357 GCF_001723895.1 Crocodylus porosus | reverse complement strand
CAGGGTGCTCTCCACACCCTCGTCCAGGTTGCTAATGAAGATGTTGAACAGCACTGGCCCAAGGACCGAGCCCTGGGGGACTCCGCTGCCCACACCCTCCCAGGTCGACATCGACTCGTCCACCACCACCCTCTGGGTGCACCTCTGGAGCCAGTTTGCCACCCACGTGACCGTGCATTCGTCAATGCCGTAGTCCCTCAGCTTGCCCACCAGCATTGGGTGGGACACTGTGTCGAAGGCCTTCTGGAAGTCCAAGAAGACGACATCGACTTCTCCTTCACATCTAAGCTTTTTGTTACCTGGTCATAGAAAGAGACCAAGTTAGTTAGGCAGGATTGGCCTGGCACAAACCCATGTTGGTTACCCCTCAACATCACTTCCCCTGCAGGGCTCTCACAAATGTGGCCCTTGATAATTTTTTCAAAGGCCTTCCCCAGGATAGATGTGAGGCTGACTGGCCTGGAGTTGCCAGGCTCTTCCTTCCTTCTCTTCTTGAAAATAGGGACCATGTTGGTCTTTTTCCAGTCCTCAGGGACTTGGCCCGAGCACCAGGAGTCTTCAAACAGCCATGCCAATGGCTCCGCAATGACACCAGCCAATTCCCTCAGCACCTGCGGATGAAGGTCATCTGGGCCCGCCAACTTGGACACATCTAAGCCCTCCAAGTAATCCTTAACTAGGTCTGAGCTAAAAGTCAGGGGACTCGCATCCTTCCTGGTCCTCTCTACACCCCATTGCCAGCAGACAGGGACACGGAGGCAAAGAACTTGTTGGAGAGTTCTGCCTTCTCTCGTGCGTCCATCACCAACTGCCCTGCCCTGCCTCGTAGGGGTCCAATGTTACCCCGAGACTTCTTCTTGCTACCTATATACATGAAAAAGGACTTTTTGTTATCCTTAATCCCAGAAACTAATCTAAGCTCCAGTGCTGCTTTCGCCTTCCTCACCAAATCCCTACAAGCTCGGGTCAGGGAGGTGTACTCCTCCGTTGTCCCTGCCCCCTGCTTCCACCGCCAGTACGCTTTTTTCTTTCCCTCAGGCCAGCCTGGATATCTGCGCTCAGCCATGAAGGTTTATTGGGCCCTTTTCCCGCCTTCCTACGCAGAGGAATTGCGTCCTGCTGCGCCCCAAGGATAGCCTCCTTGAGGAAGGACCATCTTTCCTGGACCCCCAGACTAGCGACCCCCTGGGCTCCGACTGCCTCCCTGACTACTGCCCTGAGCACATCGAAGTTGGCTTTCCTAAAGTCAAGCATTTGCACTGTGCTAGTTACCCTCCCCACCTTTCTCTGAATAGCAAAGTGGATCATTTCATGATCACTGTCCCCTAGCCTCCCTTGCACTAGCACTCCCCCACCAGGTCGTCCCCAGAGGCTAACACCAGATCTAGTATGGCGTTTCTCTAGTGGGGATGAGTACCTCCTGCACGAGGCGCAGGTCCTGTACGCACGTCAGGAACCTTCGTGAGTGAATAACTTGGGTCATAGGATGAAAATAAAATGTGAGCTAAAATCCTTCTTAAGGCAATATGTAGGAGGCTGTGGAGTAGGAAGTAGTAGGAAGTAGGAAGGAATAGAACATGCATTACTCAGGACATCTGAAGTGCATCTTAATCTAAGAAGGTATTACAAAATGGACTTTCAAGTAACCTGCTCCCTGTTTGTCTGATCCTTCTCTCGTTTGGACCAGTGTAACTCATAACAGAGTTATCAGCAGTATCTCACTGGTGTGAGAAGAAACATGAGTCTGTATTGGAGGAATATCTATCACCGTCAGTGACTAATAACCTGTGACTGTTTTTCTATTCTGCAGAGATAGCCTGACTGAGACAGGGTGAGCTGGAACATTGTATTATTTACTAGATTGAATATTAAATACTAGACAATCATGCCACCTAGAATACATAGGTGTTACAAAGGGTAAATTTAGCTTGTAGCACATTTTCTATTGAAGAGGATGCATCACAGAGAAAGAACCCAGCTTGACACTTGAGTTGCAGAAAGTTTTTAGGCTTGGTAGTTCACATTTAATCTAGGTACATTGACAAACAGGGAACCCAAAAGTAATCTTCAAAAACCCACTTATCTTTACAAAACTGCGCCTTAGACAAGCCTAGATAAAATCCATCAAAGCAACTCAAACAGCATTATATAATCTTACTTAACCCAATTCTGATATTTTTGTTGATATTTGTAATATCATTGTTCTACTAATTCATTCACACAGAGCCTTGCTAATGAAGTAATTCAGATGGCCACACAGAACCGTCACACAAAATCTATGGCAGTGAAGAGTTAACTCATCTAACAGTATACACACTCTACTATGCCTACAAGAACAGCTTTATCACAAGAACAGCTTGTGAACTGTAGCTTCTGACTCCATATACATACTTTGCTAAGAACCATTTTTCAGTTTCACTTTGACTTTCTACTGTTAACCACCTATTAATTATATTGAATGTGAAAAGTACATCTAGGCAGGAATCACTTTTGTCCTTTACTTTGCTTGTATCTGATCAAAGAACACAAACAGATTCTCAATGGAGTTGGCAGGGTCAATACAGTTGTCAAATGTTGAGGGGAATGGGATTCTTGGGTTAATAACAAAAATGTATTTATTATCAACCAAGGAATCTCATTCCCCACAACACCCAACAATTATATTTTTCCTGCCACTTCCATTGAGAATCTCTGTGTTCTGTGATCAGGGGGTTGACCAGCTGACTCACATCTATGCATACTGCCCAGCTAAAGGAATGAAACTAAATGTTTTTACAAGCTGAAGCCAAGATGTTAGATTATGCTTAAGCCATGATTTAACTGCACCTTTTACTGTGCTCAGCAAAACACTTCATGTTTTATTATTTATTGCAAAATTTGGAGTTGAACTGACATTCGTATGATAGAATCAAGGTTATGGTGCTCAGTAATTGTTATGGTGGAATCCAAATATCTGTGGGTGGAGACAGTGGTGAATCCAGGATTTACCAAAGTGGGGTATGTGTGTGGGAATGCACCTGGACTGCAGAGGTGGCTGTGTGAGCCTCCAGGGAATTTTTAAAGTCCCCAGAGCAGATAAGAATCACCAATTTCCCTCCATGCCTAGTCACATCCTCTACCGTCCCCTCTCCCTCTTCCCCTCTGCTAACCATTGCTCCTTTCCCTGCTGTCCCTGGGGCAATGGGAAGATTCAGAGCCACTCCTGCACATTCCAGGCAGACTGCACGGGGTCTGAGCTCAGCTGGGACAGTAAGAGTGACAGCAGCGGCAGTGACGGGTGGGAAACAGGTTCTCCCACCCTGCCCAGTCTCCCAGGAGCTGGCACGTGAAGGGTAGCACCGCGTGCCCAATGATGCTGTTGCTGCCTCTGTCCCAGCTGAGCCCAGCCCCCATTCAGACCTTCTGGAACAGGTCAGAGTGGCTCTTGAGCTTCCCCCCAGATAGCAGGGAAAGCAACAGTGGCAGTTGGGGGAGGGGAGAAGGGAAGGGGAGGAGGAGGAGACATGGTTCTGAACATGGAGGGAAAAGTGTGGATTCTCACCTGGTTTGGGGACTTTAACAAAGTCATAAGGTGTGGTCCAATCTAAAAGGGTGGTGCAGCCATGCCACTACACCTCTGGTTCTGCCCCTCCATGGGGGAGCAGAGAGCATGACCTGTTTGCTGGCTTACCTTTTAATTGCCTTGCTTTTGTGGCTTTTTTATTACATGAGTTGCACGTGACATAACCGTAACTGTTTCACAATAAGATTTTTTGTGTTTAAACTTCCTACTTTTTTGTAATGGAGATCTGCTGAGCCAAGCGGGCATCAGCCTCAGCTGTGACACTGCTGGCAGGTCCCGTGTCAGGGCTCTGGAACCTGTTGGCTGTGCCTACAGCTGATGCTGCCATCCACCCAAGGTGGCAGAAGCTCCTGCCCAGGTTCAAGGTTCCTGGCAAGCTACAGGTTTGGCTATGCTCTGGAGGGAGGGAGGGAGGGAAGGGGAGAGAGACAGAGAGAGAGAGAGATGGCTCTCAACAGGTCTCCAAAACGCTTTAAATGGCCCGCCAGCCAAAATAATTGGCCATCCCTGGTTTAATCGTTGGTGTGGTGGGGGAGGGCATGGAGTTGCATTAGACTGGGGACCTGTGTTACATGTGAGTGTGCCAGGCACAAGCTTTACTGAAGGTTGATGCTAGGAACTGTATTGACACAGCTCTCAGCACTTCTCTATACACCCAACAAGGCTCACAAAACCTTTTCCTCAATCCAGCCCTGTGGACCACTTGTTGAACCAGCATTGGTTTATTTGTTTTTAAACTAATTTGCATTTGTTTTATTTTAATAATATTTAGTTGTAATTAAGCTTTAGTATAAATCAATAATGTTTAGCATGAGTATAGCAGTCATTTTATATATATGGACGAATGAATGAATGAATGGAGAGTGAATGGTAAAAGCAGAGTAAATTATATGTCAGCAAACAAGTTACCAAAAGGTGAATCATGCTGAAGAAGAATAAAGGTAAACAGAAAAGACAAGACTGATGATAAGGTCTACAACATCTCAAAGCTAGAGACTCAGGACACAGCCCACACCAGCAATAATGGAAGGATGTTGTAAAACAGCATGACTGAAGAGCAATACCTAAAGACAATGATGAACTGCTTGTCAGGATGGAAAAGTACTGAGATTTCAGACAGTGAAGCCACAGAATCAGAAAAGGTGGACCAGTCACCCAAAACCAACTTAATAATCCCTATAAAGGAGAGAGACTTAGCAGCAAGAGGTGGGGTAACACTCTATGGACTTTACTGGAACACAGATGTGTCTGTATCCCCCATTCCTGATCTCATACTAACTAGGCTGGCTACCTAGTGTAGTTTTTGAGCAATGAATTTTGGTAACTATAACCTCTGCAGAGTGATTGAGAGTGAGTGTGTGTACATGTATGAGCGTCTTTTCAATATTATACTCAATAAACATGGTATTTTGCCTTATTTCCCTCATCATTTGAGCTAATTGGTAATTTGTGCAACACACTGAGCAGAAAAAGCTTAAGCATTACTTAAAGCTTTTTTCGGTAGATGTGCAATATTTTTAAGCACAACACCCATCATTATTTCAAAAGCTCCCATTTCCTTAGTTTTCCTTGACCAGCCTCATACCTTCAGTAACACTCTTTCTCTAATGCAAACTTGCACAGATGCACCTTCTGCCATTCAACCCCCCTTTCCCCCACTGCCCCGTCAGTTGTCTACAGCTCTCTTCAGTTTCCTTCTTACAAATAATCCCAGAATTGGGAATTGTTCTTTCAGCCTACTGTGTTTATTTTTAGAATATTTTCATCACATTTTTATGATCAAATATGGCAGCTGCCGCTCTATGGATATGCAGGTTTTAAGGTTTTTTAAGGAACAGAAATGATCTTGGGGACAGGTGCATGTTACAAACTTAATTAATTACCCTAGTAGTGTAACCCTTGTAACCCTAGTATTTTAGTACTGAATCCTTTTTCCTGGAACGGAAACAATATGATTCCAAATATTTCAAATAAGTGTTCCTGACAGGGATTGTGCAAAGTAAACTCCAGAATACTGCAGAGAGGGACCTGGACTAGGCAGTGTCCGCTGCTCTGCAGGAACTTACAGAAACCAGTCCACAGCGATGATCAGTGTGATGTCCTCTGTTGGCAGCCCCACTGATGTCAATACTATAACCATTGTCACTAGGCCTGCCTGTGGGATACCTGCTGCTCCAATACTGGCTGCTGTCGCAGTGATGCTGGAGAGGACAGAAAAACAGTTATCAGCAAGAAAAGAAAAAGAGGCCATGCCTTACTAAATAGGAGAGACTGCATTTAATTAGTGTCTGTTCCTGCTCCAGTGGCAAAACTATTGACAAAGCTTCTCATGACTTAAGTGGAAAAATTGGTTTTCCAATTATTTTAGTTTGATTCTCTGTCTTTAATTACAAGCAAAACTGTCTACATTAAAATGATACTAACTCCAGCACAGGAAAATTATAAAACACCAGATTTATGGTCGCATGCGGAATCATAACCCTATCCCTATATATCAAAACATTATTATATAATTTTGTATTTTATGATCATTTACTATATTCCCCACAATTACTCACCTCATTCAGTGCTCAGGATGGATAGTGTCTCGGAAATCAGGCAGCTGTCCAACTTTCCATTTTACACTTAACATTTGTGTATGGCCCCTACCTCATTTACTGTCACAGACTCATAGATGCTAGGGTTGGAAGGGACCTCATTGAGTCCAACCCCCTGCCTAGGCACGAAAGAGCCCTGGGGTCAGATGAGCCCAGCCAGATGCCTGTCCAGCCTTCTCTTAAAGACCCCCAAGGTAGGGGAGAGCACCATCTCCCTTGAAAGCCCATTACAAATTTTTGGCCACCCTTACTGTGAAGAAGTTTTTCCTGATATCTAGCCTAAATCTGCTCTCTGTCAGTTTGTGACCATTGTTCCTTGTTACTCCAAGAGGCACCCTGGTGAACAGAGCATCTCCAATCCCTTGCTACGTCCCCTTAATGAATTTGCAGGTGGCCACAAGACCACCTCTCAGCCTTCTCTTGTGGAGGCTGAAGAGGTCCAGGTCCCTCAGTCTCTCCTCATAGGGCTTGTCCTGTAAGCCCCTCACTATACAAGTGGGCCTCCTCTGGACCCCCTCAAGTCTATCCACATCCTTCTTGAAGTACGGTGCCCAAAACTGGACGCAGTACTCCAACTGCGGTCTGACCAATGCCGCATAGAGGGGAAGTATCACCTCCTTGGACCTATTTGTCATGCATCTGCTGATGCATAATAACGTGTGGTTAGCTTTGCTGATGATTTCATCGCGCTGATGACTCATGTTCATTTTGGAGTCCACTATGACTCCAAGATCCCTTTCCGCTTCTGTGCTGCTGAGAGGGTCACTTCCCAGCCAATAGGTGTGCTGGATATTTTTGAGCCCTAGGTACAGCACTCTGCACTTGTCTTTGTTGTACTGCATCCTATTGTTTTCTGCCCACTTGTCTATCCTGTCCAGGTCTGCTTGCAATCATTCCCTACCCTCTGTAGTGTGCACTGCACCCCACAATTTAGTATCATCTGCAAACTTGGACAGAGTACACTTCACACCCACATCCTAGTCACTGATGAAGATATTGAAGAGTACAGGTCCAAGGACCTAACTCTGCGGGACCCCACTACCCACATCCTTCCAGGTTGATACCGACCCGTCTACTACCACACTCTGGGTGCAACTGTTAAGCCAATTTGCCACCCACCAGACTGTATAAACACCTATGTCACAGCCTCTTAATTCAGTTATGAGACTGGGATGAGATACTGTATTGAAGGCCTCTCTAAAATCCAGGAAAACAACATCCACCTCTTTTCCATTTTCCCACTGGACTCCCACAAATATGATTCTTCATAATATTTTCAAAGACCTTTCCAAGGATGGAAGTGAGACTGACTGGCCTATAATTACTTGAATCCTCCTTCCTCCCCTTCTTGAAAATAGGGACCACATTGGCCCTTTTCCAGTCCTCCAGGACCTGACCTGGACGCCATGAGTGCTCAAACAGCCGTGCCAGTGGTTCTGCTATGACACCGGCCAATTCCTTCAGTACTCTTGGATGAAGCTCATTCAGGCCTGCTGACTTAAACACTTCTAGTCCATCCAAATGACTTTGTACCAAGTCAGCGTCAACAGTTGGTGGGCAGTGTCACTTGATGCCCATCTAAGAACCCTTTAGGAGACTTATCTTGACCCCTGTCCAGGGACACCGAGGAAAAAACTTATTGAATAACTCAGCCTTGTCCTCCCTGTCTGTCACTAATTGCTCCTTCTTCTTCAGTAGGGACTTTACTGTCCTCTGCCTTCCTTTTACTCCCTACATACCTAAAAAAACCTTTTTGTTGTCATTAATTTGTGTTGCCAGCCTCAGCTCTGTAGTTGCTTTGGCCTTTCTAACTGCCTTCCTGCAAGTGTGGGCCAAGTAGGTATACCCCTCCTTGGTAGCTTCCCCCTGCTTCCACCGCCTATATGCCTTCTTTTTTGCCCTTAGGCTCCCCTGGATTTCCCTGTTTAGCCAAGGAAGTTTTTTGGCTCGTTTCCCCCTTTTTCCTGGTACTGGGATAGTCTCCCTCTGTGCCCAAAGAATCGCTTCCTTTAGGACGACTGCACTTCCTGGACCCCCATCTTGCCAATAATCTTATCCTGCAGTGCATCATTGACTAGACTCCTAAGCACACTGTCACCATCAAACTATAAATTGCATATGGGATGAGGGCTATGTACATAGGAAATTTATAATACCAGATAACTCTTTGCAGACCACGGAAGAACAAGATCTAGTGGCTGGAAGTTGATACTAGGCAAATTCCAACTGTAAGTAAGCCACAACTTTAACAGTAAAAAAGTGCAACAGTTCACCAAGTGATTTCTTCCACGCATGATTCTAGTCCAGCATCCTTATCACAGAACCAGTGTCATTAAAAGGGGCAATTCATGTAAGAGTAATAAATTCAATATACTCAAAGGCACTCAAATCCCTATCAGCTAAAACAGCTTTGACACCTCTTCTGGCCTCAAGTCACTGAGAAAAGCCATGTCACCCTGGGGCAAAGGTGATCAGTGTGCAATGAAGTGCACACTTGCAGTTGCTATGGTTACAATCAGCCTTGAACACAGCAGCAGCACCAGCCCTCTGCAGCTGCCTCTATAGTTCTTTTCTCTGCCATCCCCAGTTAATCAGGATCTCACAGCAGACACTGTGGGCACTGACAAATGTGCAGCTCACTGTTGTAACTCATGGTGCTTCACAGGAAGTGCCATGAATTACAGCACTCCCCCAGCACAACAGACATTGGCTGTTGGGTCTTGGGGACTGGGGGACTGAACTCCAGTTTGGAGCAGCTGTCTCTGCAGTGGCTCCTTCCTAGTCCTGCCCCTCCCCCTTCCCAGCTCTGATGCTGTCTTCAGAGTGTGGGGGGAAGAGTGGAGGGAGCTTAGTCTGGGATTTGCCCAGTCTGCACTGGAGGGTGAGGTGGGTGGATTGGAGCCTCCCCACCTTACAGTCAGGGGGGACTCCAGTCTACCCACCCCATCCTCCAGTGTAGGCTGGACAAACCCCAGACAGATCTCTGTCCCCTCTCATTCTGAAGACAGACAAGCTTCTGCCCAGCCCTGCTCCCAGCCTGTAGCGGCAAATGCTATTGAAGGCACCCTGCTTTGGAGCACCTTCATTTGAACCCTCATGTAATGAGGGTTCAATTTGTTGCATGATTGGGCATTTTTAAAGCACTCTGCAGCTATGCAGTTCTGTCAGTGCTTTTTAACTCCCATGGGGCCAGGCATTTATCATTCACTGAGCCAGACTTAACTCTTTGCCTACTTTCTGCTGTGTTGCAGCCCCTGAAGCTTACATTTTGCTACAAAGGGTGTCTTGAATTCTCACATTATATTCATGGATATTCATGGCTACAACCATCACTCTAACACTAGAAATACTAACAAACTCCTGGTTATCCTCCAAAACTTGGAGAAATTATTCTTTCCTCCAGCAGAGATCTCAAAGGATTCCTTTGTGGGAACTTCCAAAGGTTTGACCAGGTACTTGTTGCTTATTTTTAACTCACCATCTATACAGTGTCTTTGCATTCCATTCTGAATCCAACACATGGGGAAGGTCTCAATCTCTCTTTTTTTTAATTTACAAAACTATTTTGAGCTTCCCATAAGTAATTTAAATTCACAAGATTTTCAAGGCACTTCAGTTTAAAACTTGCTTATCTAGTTCAGTGGTAAACCAATATTTATTATGTGAGTCAATCTGTCAGAAACCCACCCCTCTTCCCTGCCCAACCTTCCAGGGCCAACCCCTACTGCTTGGCCCTCATAATGGCTCATACTGTGTACCACAAATTGGGCTTTGCAGGCCTCTGGCCATTTTATAGTGGAACTCCCTGTAGGCGACCACTGGTATAAGTGAGGCCCAAGAGGTATGATGTCTAGATTGTATTTATTTCTTCTCCTCTCCCCTGTCTCTTTTCACTGTATCTTCTAAGTGGAGCAGAAGCCTGGTCACATTTGAATTGGGCTTTCAAAACCCTCAGGGTCCCTTCCAGCACAAGTTGGAGGGCTCAGCTAAACCGTGATACAAGCGCACACAAACACACCTTATTGTGATGATCTGCCCGAAGTCAAGTTCATAATTGTTGACTTGTGCGATGAAGATGGCTGCCAGGGCCTCATACAGAGCTGTGCCATCCATGTTAATAGTTGCGCCCACAGGCAGAACAAATCTAGTTACACGCCTATCCACTCCAATGTTTCCTTCTAAGCACCTGAATGTGATGGGAAGAGTGGCCGAGCTGAAAGGAAACACCAGAAGACTGTGAAATAGAAGCACTTGACTTTTGGGACAGTGACTAGTGAAGCACAGAGTGTATCCTGCCCAAAGGCACTTAATTATGGAGTATATCTCTGCAAACACTAAAGGGTCCCTGATTATCTTACTCTCTCTCCAGCATTTTGCCTAAAACCTGCCTTGGTAAAGAAGGTATGTCAGAGACAAGAAGTGATTTTGTTCAAGGTGGTTCACCACCAAATATGACTTCACAGTTCAAATCTCTAATTCCAGACCATGCTGCCTACCTCTAGGCAACATCAAAGACCACACATCCCAAGCATATTTGACCATTGCCTCATTTGTCAGTGTTTCTCTCTGATTTCTCACTCTGCCAGGTGTGCAAAGGAAGGTCACAGTAGCTCAGCAGGTGGAGCTCAGTAGTCATCTTGGGCGGGAATGCAGGCCAAGCAGATCTCCCAAGACATGGCACAGTCTGCAGCTGTACATTTGACACATGATCTCCTAAGAGTCTTGGGATTGGGTCTATGTAGACTTGCTGCTGGCCATATCAGAACAAGGCCAGGATTAGGAACTTGTTGGGCATACCACAGGGATGCAGGTTCTATTGCAAGAAGGGGCCCTGATATTTTTTGCGTCATTGTTAGACAAGCCTAAACTTTTATGTCTTCTCACTGTATATGAATAGAGAGCCTTCTGTGAATAAACAAGTGTGATTGTGTGTGCATTTGTGTATATATGTGAGAAAAAGTGCCTATGTATGACAGAAAGATACTGTGTAAGAATGTGTTTGTACATGAGTGTGTACATTATATGAGTAAACGTTATTTCATATATATGTGTAAGGGAATATGTATAGAGAGGAAGGGAGAAAAATGTATAAGTATATATGTGATAGTTTCATTGTAGCTAGGGTCAGAAGGGACCTGAACAGATCATCTAACCTGACCCCCTGCCACAGGCAGGAATGAATGCTCGGTTCACAAGACCCCAGACAGGTGATCATTGAACCTCCTCTTGAATTTGCCCAAAGTAGGGGCGAGGACCACTTCCCTGGGAAGCTGGTTCCAGATTTTGGCCACTCTAACTAAAATATTGTCTTCTGATCTCTGACCTAAACCTATTCTCCATCAGCTTATTACCATTGTTCCTCGACACCCCAGGTAGTGCTGGGGAGAAAAGGGCTCTACCTATTTGCTGTTGATCTCCCCTGATGAGTTTGTAGGCAGCTACCAGGTCCCCCCTCAGCCTCCTCTTGCTGAGGCTGAACAGGATCAGGTCCCTCAGTCTCTCCTTGTAGGGCCTGTCCTGCTGCCCTCTCACCAAGTGGTGAGATAATGCTGGGTATGCATGAATCTATGAATATGTGTACATGTCAATGTGCATATCTGTGAAAGTGTGAGAGTGTTTGTACAAGTTTGTTACGGCATTTCTGACAAACTTCCTTTGAGGCATAGCCATTGTTTTAGTGGTTTGTATCCTGAGCTTAGCCCTTCAGTCCTAGCCTAATTACGGAGTCAGCTGTTTAAACAAGCACACTGGATATTCTCCAAATAACACAGATGGAACGTGGATTTTCTTACAATTCAGGTCCCAATTCAGGGGCCAAGAAAATCAATGATTGGTTTTTTTGCTGGTTTATTTATTTATTTTACTGACTTCAGTGAGTTTTAGCTTTGGCTTTGCCTAGTGCAAAGGGTTTGAAAAGATCTTAGTAGCCCACTGAAAACAGTGGAAGCTTGGACCAACAGTGTCTGATCCATGACATCTAAATAAGTGCCCAGTCCAGTCACCCCCGCTGCCACACACACACTTCTGTTGGCTATTTTTTACTCATGCCAACAGAGCAGAGTAGGTAGGGATAGATGGTAGTGTATAAACTATACCTTGAGGAGGTGCCAAGCGCAGTGATAAGAGCCTGTAGAAGGCCTCCAATGAAAACCCAGGGATTCTTCTGGGTGACGATGAAGTACAGCAGCGGCAAGACACAAAGGGCATGGATGAGCAGTCCCACGATGACAGTGACTGTGTACATCCCCAGCTGGCCCCCCATCACTGCTAAGTCATCCATCTCCAGAATTTTTCCAGCAATTAAAAACATTATCCCAACTGGCGCATACCTGTTATCAAAACACAGAAGCCAAGTACTTAGAGCTGGCATCCATATTGTCACACCAGTCCTAGCAAACACTACCAGGAGAACGTCACATTATTTGAGGGTACTCAAAGGCACAATAACATGTGAAGTCATTAAATGGTTCTATGACTGACCCTCCCTAGCAAGCAGAGGGATAGCAGGGAACTGGCATACTTTAGAATCCAGACTTAACTGGCAAGCAATGTTTGCTCATCTGTCAAAGAGCCTGGTCATCTGCTGAATGCATGGATTGTGCATTGTGGGGGATTCTCTTCTTTCAGTGCAGAAGCCTTGCTTTCCATCTCCCCTGGCATCTAACTCCCAATAACCCTGGCTTTTCTGCATGGTGGGCTCCATAAGCATGTGCACTCTCCCCTCTCCTCCAGGTCTTCCTCACTGGGGGTTGGAGACAGGGCTTGTCTGGGGATAGGTACAAGCAGCTGCATTATTGATAGTGGCTAAACTAATATTTTTATTTATGCACTTATTTAATTGTGGTAGTAGGTGGCGCTAGGAATGGGGATATATAGATGCCTGAAATTGGGTCCTGGCACTAGAGAAGAACATGGGGATGAGCATGAAGTTGTATTTAAATGATGCTTGCATTGGTCTTACAACATTTTCTCAAGCTGGGACTTGTCACCTCTATCTCATAGGTCCCATTTCCCCTATAATATCTCCCAGGCTGGGTTTATGGTTCCCATGAGAACCAATGAGAAGTAGCAGGGCTGAGACAGAATACAAGCCTTACTCCTAAAATGGAGATCACAGGACAGTGAATTACCTTCAGGTAAACAAGACTTTGGTTTCACACCCACCCATGTACAAACTCCGGCTTTGCACTCCAGTAGCTCTGAGCTCCAGTATCTCAGGCTCATTTTCAAGGTTGGTCACAGGACAGGAATCATATGCAAGGGACTCGAGCAAAACACAGCTCATTCTTGAAGGTATCAGGACTCCAATTCAATCTGGGAGATTTGTTAAAGTTTAGTTAAGTAGACTTTACAAACATCCCATATTTCAATATTCTTTGTGGCCTTACTATTAAAGACATTCCCAGCTAGAGGCAGATACCAGGTCTTTTGTGGGAAAGCCTGTTATTGGGAGATTCTTACTCAGTTCTGATAAAGGTTTGGGTAATGCACTGCACTTTTAGCATCTATTGGACCAGCTGAACTTAAGGCATCTGACCTTTGGAGGCTCCCCCTTCCTTTATTTCTCCTGAATAGCTCCTGGCCCTGCCATAACCAAATGCCCTGTTTCATGGGTTTCAGCCTTTGAAGACGTTCTTTCCTTCAGATGGTCATTTCTGAAAGAAAAGTATTTTAAAGGATTTTAAATTCAATGCTCAAAGAAAGGAGCTATTGATTACAACTCTAGGTAAACCAGACACAGGAAAAGTGATCCTCACAATAATCAGCATTAAGTAGGCTTTAATGCTTGTTTGTCTATATGGTGCAAGAAATGTGATGTGCTTTTTCCTTCTGAATCACTAGAATAGTCACCATTTTTCAATAGACATTATTAGCACACTAGACTGCCTAAGCATAAAGACCATGGATGCCAGTCCTGTTGCTTCTATCAGTTCATTGAGAACGTTATTTTTGTGTCACTTAAACCCAAAGGTTTGTGGTACAGGGTTGTGCTCAGGGCCGTGTGCTCAGGGTCAGACCACCTTTGGGAATCAGGAAGCAGTTTTAACCGGTAGTCAGACTGTTATGGACTGGAGAGGGGAGGGGAGGAGCGGTGGGGGGAGAGGGTTTGCCTTCTTCTGGAGTGGGAAACAAGGCCCTCTCCTTGTAGCTCTCAATTCTCTGAAATTGTTCAGGTCCCTTGGACAAGCTGTGATCCAACATTCTCTCCACCGCAGCGGCGGACTGACGGGTGGGGGCCCTGGTTTGGGGTGGGGGGCACCAGCTGGGCCCTTCAGAGTTCTTATTGTGCAACGTGACTAAGTCAGAGCCGGGCCGCCCTATCCTGCAGAACCTGTGGCCACAGGCGCCCTGCAGCCAAGGGGTGCCCTGCAGCCATGAACACTCGAAATCAGTGCCATAGCAAGGGGGGTGGGCGGTTGCCACCAGTCCGCGTTGCCGCTGCCAGTTTCACATCTGGTCACTTGCCACCCCCTCCCCCCTCCACCCCCCACTGGCTTCACGACCCCCCCCACTTCTTTGTATCAGGGAGCCCCAAAAAACTGTGGGCCAACTCTGCTTTAAGTATTGCTACAAGAAGGATGGTGGGGGAGTAGGGGATGCAAATACAAGTATTGGCTCCTGGGCACTGGAGACCCATGATACATCACTGCTCCACCATATCCTTTGCTTTGACCACTTCCACACCATTCTTGCTCTGTGCGCGCGCGCACACGCACACACACAAATACGCACACTGAGTTTTGAGCTCTACACACCAGCTCAACTCTCCATGTTTTTCATGCTACTTCAAGAGGTGAGAGGGAGGTGGGAAAACTGTGTTGGTCATGATGGCCAGCAGTAGCAAAACAGTGAACATTTAGAATGCCAGAATCAGATCTGGGGCTAGCGTACTGCAGAGTAGATCTACAAATCCCTCTGCAGCATGTGACTCTCAGAAGTTTGCATGCATGTATAGCTGATGATTCAAAAAGGCCAGTTTTCCAAAGCTGAGAGAAATCGAGGGGGAAAAATGCAAGGAAAAAAATGAAACTTGGGTGTTCTTTAGGCAGAATGTATTACATGGCCACAAATAGGCATGATCTTACAGTCAAGAGAGTAGCTAGCTTTGGCTAAAAGCTCTTCCTAATTCATCAAACTGAAGGCAGCAATTAGAACAAAACACTATGTAACAAATAGGTAAAAAAGGATGGCAACTGATATAACTTAGAGTTGTAAGGAATAGAAAATTTGTAACGGAAACTAAAAATAACAGGGAAAAATCTACAGTATAAAGGACTGAAGACAATAAGAAGCATTTTTTAAGTGTGCTAGGGCCAAAAAAATCTGACAATAGTATAGACTCACTGTTACTAATGTGAAAAAAGGCAGGCATGTTTGGTAAATATTTCTGTTCTTTGCTGGGAAAGAAGCAGGATGAAGTAATTTCCAGTCCACTGGCAACCATGGAGATTTATTAGAGGACACCTTTAGATAAACGTTTTTAAATAAGTTGGCCTGAATAACTTGCACTGAAGACTGCTAAAGAAGCTGGTTGAGGAGATTTCTGGCCTGCTAATTTTTTGTAATAAGTCTTGGAATACCAGGGAAATTCCTGGACACTGGAAAAATACCAAAGTTGTGTCAGTGTTCATAAGAGGTAGAAGGGAATTTTAGGATTAACGTATTTTCAGTCCTGGACAATAATGGAAAAGCTGTTGTGACATTCAGTTAATACAGAATTAAAGGCTAGAAATACAATGAATGATAATAAGTAAGGGTATATAGAAAATAGATTTTGTCAAGTAAACCTGATCTCATTCTCTGGGGTCATCTGATGCAGAGCCATAACTACCAAGGTCTGTACTCTGGGTGGCAATGGCAACTGCCATTCTTGCACCCCTATAAGTGGGCTCCTGGAGCCAGTGCCCTGGTTGCACAACCTTCATTACATCACTGGTCAGGTGTTTGGCTGATCACTCAAAAATCTAAACATATTACTAGCTAGCACATGTTATTCTTATAAGCACCATACAATATATACAAAACTGTGTTAAATGGATTAAGAATCAGCTAGTTGATAGATCTCCAAATGTAGTTGTCATTAGGGCAATAATAGAACGGGGCTGGAGGATTCTCACAAAAAAATACTGAACAGTAGTGTTGGAAGGAACCTCCAGAGGTCATTTAATGCAATGCTCTGCCTGAGGCAGGATCATCTGTATCCAAACCATCCTATACAGAACCACGGCTTATCTATGGGACAGATCAGGCCCACAACCCCTCTTCCCTTTCCTCTCCCCTCCCACTCCTCTAGCATACCCAATCTGATGGCCACTCAAGCAAGTCTGAGTCTTATGATGCTTGTGGCATGGATCTCAGAGAGACAGGAATGGACACTAATGCAGGGGCGGAAAAAATACAGTCCGTGGGCCATATCTGGCCCACCAGGCCATTCTATCCAGCCTGCAGGGCCCCTAAAAAAAAATTGAAAATAATATATCTGCTCCTGGCTGCCTGTCAAAGTTGACAGAAGTCAGGGGTAGTAGGATCCAGGGGAAGCTGCTGGCAGGATCAAGCAGAAGCAAGGCCTGGTGGCCTGTCCCCCCAACCCCAGCCAGAAGCCCCAGGTGAAGCAGAGGCTTCTGGCCTGGGTCCCTGGGGCTGTTCCTGCCTCCCTGTGCCAGAGGGAAATTCAGATAAGAAGGGGGAGGAGAGGAGAGGCAGGGGAGGACTGTGGGTGATCACCCCAGTCCTCAGGGTTGGTTTGAGCCAGCTACTGTGGTACTGGTGCTGCAGCCGGGAGCCACATGGTACCATAGCAGCTGGCAGGAGGTGGAGAGGAGTGGCAGCAGCTACAGGCAGAGAAGCTATGAAAGCAGCAGCAGGCATGGGGAAGGGACAGTGAATGGGCACGTGGAGCTCAGCAGCAGCTGGGTGGGAGCACGGGGTGCTTGATGCTCCTGCTATTTTAAGAGAAGGCAGGCTACTTGAGAAGCAGCCTGCAGGTATGCTAGGGGGCAATTAGGAATCATATGGGCTACAGGAGCTGGATTATCAGGATATAAGTTCAGAGATGGAGCTGGGCAGGCGATCGAGCCATGAGAGCCATGGGAAGAGGAACTCCTGGGCAGCAGGGCTCCTGGTTAACATCTGAGCTGGGTTAAGCAACCTTGGTGATTTGTGGAAGGCATTAAGGGAAGGTAAGGATGTCCCAGCTGGCCCAAGAGAGAGGGACCAGAGGGCTCAGCAGGAGAGCAGGGCCAGGGACACAGAGAGAAAACAAAGGACCAGAGGGCCCAGAAACAGAGCAGGGGGCTGGAGGGCCTGAGGAGCAGGTAGGGCCAGAGTGCCTGTAGGTCTCTCTGGCCTAGGAGCAGAGTCAGGGTTCAGGAGGGGCTGAAGACCAAGAAAAGGCCACAGCCAGAGACTGGTGGAGCTGGAGAGCTCATGGGTCTCAACTGGTCTAGGAGTGGGGTCAGGGTCTAAGGAGAATTGCCAAAGGCATGGCCAGAGACTGAGGGGGCCAGACTGCCCTTAGTCCAAAGAGGAACTAGTGTAAGAACAAACAGATCCAGGAGCCCATAGCCTGTAGGGACGGTTATGATTTAATTAGTGTGTGTGATATCTGTGACTCATGGGCGTGGGTACTGGGGGGACAGAGCCCACGTAATTATCCCTTAAGGTGCAGAGTGAAGACACCTGAGGTCAGAAGCGTGAGATCAGGCTTGAGAAACCCTGGAACAGCCTCCCATTTTCTAAAATCATAAGAACATCAAGGCATGGCAGAAAAGGAGAAAGGGAGATTGCCCAGGGACAGCAAAAGAAAGTGAAGTTGATAAGGGCTAAAGGGGCTACAGGGGCATCACAGCCACCTCTGGAGCAAGACACTGTTACACTGCCACAAGTAATGCAGGGGACCATGGTGGCCAACATCCTTCTGCTCGCAAAGGTTATTACAACACACGAGAGATCCAAGGAAGAGATTCAGGCCCCCTGCTACAAAAGAAGGCATAAACCTCACAGTCCATATCAATCTGACCATGAGGTAAAAGTCCTTCCTTACCCCAGATACGACTGTTGGTCTGACCCCAAGTGGAAGCATAAGGCTCTCTTACCAGGAACCTCTGGGCTTCAGTTCCAGCAGCAGTACTGGCACACCCCAGTTAAAATCCCCAGCCTTGGCTGCAGCCAACATCTGATACCTCTGGGAAGGCTTAAAAGAAGCTGGGGGAGAGGGGAAGAGGGCAGAATGGGGAGCAGAATTTCCTCTCAGCCCCATGCAGCAACCAACAAAGCACAGAAGCATGGGAAATACTGATGCAGGCATAGTTATGCCTAGAACATCCCTGACCATTGGCTGTTTAACTTCTTTGTGAACACCTCCAGTGATGGAGTCCACAGCCTCCCTAGGCAGTCTATTTCTCTGCCTCACTGTTCTACTAGTGCAAAAGTTTTCCTTTATATCCAATATAAACCTACTTTGCTGAAACTCCAAGCCATAGATCCACATCCTACTCTCTGCAGCAAGACAGAAACGTGTTCTCCCTTCTTTTATGGCAGTCCTTCACATATTTGAAAACTGTTATCATGCCCCCCCTTACATACCTTTTCCATAAGCTGAACATGCCTAGCTCCTTCAGTCTTTTCTCATATGACTTGCCTTCCAAGCCTTTAATCATCTTTGTTGCCTACCTCTGGACTCTCTCTAACTTCTTCATGTCCTTTTAAAAATGTGGAGCCCAGAACTGCACACAGTACTCCAGAAGAAGCCTAACCAGTGCTGGGTAGAGAGGCACTATCTCCTCTAGTGTCTTGTACCTAATGCTTCTGTTAATGCATCTCAAAACCGTATTTGTCTTCAGTGCAGCTTCAACATGCCACAGACTCATACTGAGTCTGTGATGCACCAATACTCCCAACATCCTTCTCTATAGTTCTGCCATCCACCCATCCATTTTGTATTTGTATTTTTTATTATTTTTCCTGAGATGCAGTGTCTTGCATTTGTTAGCATTGAACTTCATCCTGTTGGCTCTAGCCCAGCTTTCCAGTCGGTCTAGATCGTTCTGAATTGCGCTCCTGTCCTCCGGTGTGTTCACAATCCTTCCCATTTTTATCACCTACAAATTTGCTTTCTCTTCCAGCATTCAGATAATTTATAAACACACTGAACACCACTGGGCCCAGGGCTGACTCCTGTGGGACTCCATTTGCAACCTCCTGCTAGTCTGTCATTATTCCATTTATAATTATCCTTTGCTTGTGGCTATTGAGCCATTTGTCTGTCCACCTTGTAAGTAGTTTTGTCTAACCCATATTTTTCTAATTTATGAGAAGGTCATGAGGGATTTTGTCACAAGTTTTGCTGATGTCCTCATACACTAGATCCACTTTGTTACCTTCATCCACACAGGTAGTTATTTTGTCAAAGAAGGAGATCAAGTTTGTTGGGCATATTTTATTTTTAGTAAATGTATGCTGGCTGTTTGCAATCAGTCATTTCCCACAGATGTTTGAAAATGGAGTTCTTTATGATATGCTCCAGTAACTTGCTTGGTATCATGGTAAGGCTAACTGGTTGCTCTTTCTTTTTTCAAACAGGCATTATGTTGACCCTTTACCAGTTCTCTGGTACCTCACCTGATTCCCATGAATTCATAAATATTATTACCAAGGGCTCAGAGATCTCCTCTGCTCATTCTTTCAGTAATCTAGGATGAAATTCATCAAGCCCTCCTAACTTGAATTCATTCAGATCCATCAAAAGCTCTCTGTTTCTTTTGTTATTTCATCCCTCAGCTTGTCCCCTTCTTTATCCAAATGAACCTTATTAAGTATCTGGTTTCAGCTTAATATTTTGTGAGAACTGCAGTAAAATAGCTGTTGAGTAGCTCTGTGTTCTTTGCATCTTCTTTTAAGAGTTCTCCCTGGTTAGTTAACAGTGAAGCCACAGCTTCCTTGGTCTTTTTCTGGCCAGTATTCTTGTAAAACCTCTTCTTATTATCTTTAACTCCCCCCATGTAATGTAGACTGCTTCCACACGGTGCACCCTGGATACTGATAAATAGTCTACAACTTGATGTTGTCAAAACTGTCCTTTGGACCTCACAAGCCAATGATCATAAAGATAAATGAACATCAACAGATCACCACAGAGCTTTCAGATCCATAACATCAGGACCTCACTGTGCACCTGCCAACTCAATATTGAGGGGATAAGCAGAGCCCAAAGTAAATAAATTACTAATTTATTAGACAACACGCTTAGCAAGAGATGGTTCCAGATAACATTAAGAGTAGACCACATAAATTGAACACTGGATTCCTGCAAGGATCAGTCCTTCCGCCTCTGCTGTTTTAATCTTTATATTCATGACCTCCCAGGCACCTTCTTAAGAAAATTCATATATGTTGATGACACAGCCCTGGTTACACAACAATCTAGTTTCTCTAGAATAGAAATAATACTCACGTCTGATCTAAATACTTTAGATACTTTCTTTACACAATGGCATCTGTGCCCAAGCCCTGGGCAAATAGAAATGTCTACATTTCACTTGAACAATAAACAAGATAATTATCAATCCATTACTGCTTTCAAAAACCAGCTCCAATGTTATAACAGTACTCCTAAATATTTAAGGAATCATCCTAGATGGGAGACTGTCCTTTAAAACAAATCACTTAATTATAACAGCAGCTAAGTTACAAACTTGTAATACTTTGCTCCAGAAACTCACTGTGACTTCTTGGGGAGCTGATATTGATGCACAGAGAACAACAGCTTTAGTGCTGTTATTCCACTCTTTGGTGGAATACTGAGCCCCAATCTGATTAAACCGTGCTCATACTGGTAAGGTTGACATACAACTCAACCAAACAATGTGAATTATTATAGGAACAATCTGATTCATCCCTCTTCAGTGGCTACCTATTCTTACTAACGTGCATCCTCTCCCATTAAAAAGAAAAAATGCCTTAACTAAGTTATGGACTAAAATAAAAAATAACCCACAGCTGCCTATATGCAAAAGTCTCTTAAACCCTCCATGTCTGAGATTAAAATCTAGACATTCCGCTTGGAGAACAGCAATTCAACTTGAGCAAGACTCATTTAACATCCAAGATGCCTGGACGCAAGGGTGGCCCAATTCACCCCTTAATACAGAAATCATTATTACAAATCCCACCATTAGACCAGCTGGCTTTGATCTCCCTAGACATCTTTAGTCTTCTCTAAACTGAATCAGGACAAGACATGGAAGATGTGGATTTTTGTTGCATTGATAGGGCTGGACTAGCTCACGGAACTGCAACTGTGGTGGCCCATTTCAAACTTTGAACTGCATCACCGCTGAATGCCCTCTCCATGCATTTAACAGAAATCTACTGGATTTGCACAATATTACACCTGAGGCAAACAGTTGGCTGCAAAATTTGGACATAAAATTGTGAATATGTTTTTCCTTGTTCTGTTATCATTGCATCATCATATCCTTAAAAACAATAACACCCCCCCCAATTTTCCTCATCAAGTGAAGTCTCATTTTTACCTTTGTCTTCTGACTTTGTCCTTGGAAGTTCTTGTTATTTCCTGGTATGTCTCCTTGGTGATGTGCCTGTCCTTCCATTGCCTGTATACCTTCCCTCTGCTTTTGAGGTATGCTAGATGCTCCACATTGGCCTCTTTCCATTCTCATGTTTCCATCATGCCAGAATAACTTCTCACTGAGCTTTCAGTACTGTGCCCTTTAGAAGTTCCCAGCACTCCTGCACACCTTCATCCTTCAGTCTGTCTTCCCGTTGCGTCATGACTGTTAACTTCTTGAGTTGGTTGAAATCCACCTCTTTGAAATCTAGCATCTTAGCTTTGCTGACCTCATGTTCCCTCCATCTCAGGATCTTGAATTCTATCATATTATGATCACTTCTTCCCAAGTTTTCCATCACCTTCACATTCTCCACCAGTTGTTCCCTATTGATCAGGACAAGATCCAAGATAGAAGACCCCATAGTTGTATTCTCCACCTTCTGAAATAGAAAGCTGTTCGCACAGGTTAGCAATGGTCTCAGCATTTTGCACAGGCTGTATTGTTCTTCCACCAGATATTCAGAAAATAGAAATCTTCCATATGTACCATCTCATAACTTTTGGATAACTTTGAAACCTCTTTGAAGAGTGCCTCATCCACCTCCTCTTCCTGACTTGGTGGCCTACAATAAATCCCTATCAATATATTTATTGTACCTTTCACCTTTTGTCTTCACTCAAATATATTCTGGTCTACTATCTTGTTCCTCCTAAACTAGGGAACAAGTATATGTGTTTCTGACATAAGAGGTGATGCCACCACCTTTTCTCCCAACCGTTTCCGAACAGAATGCAGCCCTCAATGTTGATGTTCTAGTCATCAGAGCTTTCCCATCAAGTCTCTGTGATACCAATCAGATCATAGCTTTTCCAAAGGCTGTGACTTCCATCTCATCTTGTTTGTTCCCCATGCTTCTCACATTTGCATACATACATTAGATGTATTTTGCATTTCACCCTACTTGTTTCTCTTTTGCATCACTCGTTGCTGTCCTGTGGCTCTCTGACCCTTTCCTGCAGTTGAACTGCTTCTTCAGGACTTTTCTCCTATGAATTGTTTTCTCTGTGGCTGGAGGGTTTTGTTCACCATCCCTCATGCAACCTAGTTTAAAGCCCTCCTTACTAGGTTGGCCAGATGACTCCCAAAGATGCTCCAGGTAGACAGCACACCTCCTGTGACCCCATATTGTTGCTTCTGTTCCCTGCAGAAGGGAGAGACTTAACCATCCCCACTCTCCTCTTCCTTTCTGATGTAGTGACATTAGCACCACCATCTCTGGCACTCTGTATTTTCTGCTCTCTAGACTGCTGAGTCCTTTGGATCTTGCCTGTTGATGTCCTCATCTCTGCCTTTTCCTCAACTGCTCTACTGCAGAGTGTTCGAAAGCAGTTGCTGAGTACAATCTGTTTTTCTTGAATTCTGGGGACACTTTCTTCTAGCAGTCACATGTTGCCACTTCTCTTTTCCCTTTGGTCTCTCCACTATCAGCCACACATAACCCCTGCCCATATAATCTTCCTCTTCCTTGAAAAAATTCAGCATGGATATCTGTGCTTCTAACCTTTCAATTTTTTCCTCCAAGGCAGACACCAGCTCACACCTGACCCTCTGGGAAGAACATGAACATGGCACATGCAGGTCACAACTGCTGATCCAGTCTCCATTTATGCCTCCTTTGCTCTCTGGAGGATGCCTAGGCTATAAAAAACAAAAGCAAAGAAAAAGAAAAGAGCAGAAAAAACATGCACATGCTTGCGCATGCATGCATACACACACATGCAGACAGAGTCTCCTGCTCCTTCCTACCATGAACTCCCAGGTGAACTCCCTCTCTGTTGGCTGCTCTCTCTGTGTTTGCAAGGAGCTGCCTTTAAAAGGCTGCCTAGCCTAGCTTCACTCCTCAGTCAGCGAAACCAGCTGCACTTGAAGTAGATAACTCGCACAGAGCTGGGAATGAAAATCCTGAAAGCTGTCACTCCAGGGGAAAAACAAAATAAAAAGCAAGGCACAAATCAAACACCCTAAAACCACTAATTAGATGCCCAGGGTCATCAGCATCCAGAAAAGTCTCCTCAAGGCAGTCCTACCAGCGATCTGCTTCTCTTACAGCAGCCCCAAGGCAAACTTTCTCTGTTTGCTGCTTCTCCATTCCTTCATGGGAACTGAGGGATCTACAGACAGCAGGAATAAGTCTGCTGCTCAATGCCCAGCCTTAAAGATGTAAAAAGACATTCCATTCCACCTGGAAGAAAACCTTTTGTTCCAGGATTCAACAGAGTACAAGCCTAACTGTCTGAAAGTGTTAACACCTTTTCCTGGGACAACGCTGTGTAGTCTGTAAACTAATCTCTGCTCATTCAAGTTAATTGACATCTATTCCAGAGACAAGCCTATCGGGGGCAAGGATGCAATTTGGAAAGACTATATGTGTAAAGGGCTAGCCCACTCCCATTTACTCTTGGTTTTGACTTGGATTAGTCCTTAGATTTCTAAACAATGAAGCTGTCAGCAGATGTAGAGAGGTGAATTTTCTTTAAAATATTCAGTAGTGAGACTGATACTGAAATATGTTTAAGCATTTCCACAAGGAGAAAATACCAGATTCAAATGGACTATTTAATATGGACAAGAATGACTAGCTTGAAGACGAACCTAGACAAACTCAAATTAGAAGTGGGGATCTTTTTTTTTTTAAATCGGGGTCTTGATTAACCATTGGAACAAATGACCAATGGAACAAGGGGACTTTGTTTCATTTGATGTCTTCAAGTCAAGGCTTGTATGTCTTGATGACAGATATTTTCTTAATCTAATGCAAGTTATTGGGCTCTAAGCAGGTGTTACTGATGAAGCATAATAGCCTGTGATAAACAGTGTGTATTATCACCCCTTCTCCCTTGGGTATTTAATATCTTGACTAATGCATGCAGAGTCCTGAAGAATGACTGAAACAATCCTCAAAAGGGAAACACCTCGGGCTTCTGGCTCACATAAAGGGGCCAGCGAGATGGGCTCAGACCATCCTGGAGGAGACATACCTCCAGGTCCTGGATCACAGAGGGAGTCCATGTCTTCTCAAAGGTTGAGGTTTGCTTCTTCTCATTCTACTCTGTGTGTGAGGTCCTTCATCTTGTAGCCCTGTCTGTCACTCCAAGCAATGGTGCTGCGGATAGCAGACTCCTCCTCACTATCTAGCTCATCCAGTATAAGAGGAAAAAGGGAGGCTTCAAGTGGGAGGGGATCGTGTAAGACTGATTGGCCCCCTGCCCCTAATTCCTCCCCGCCATCCACTCCCATGTCACTCTTCCTAGCCACCACCCTTCCATCTCACTGCACTGAATCCTCATCTCTCCTTGCTCCCCCAAATCTACCACCAAACTCTCTCACCCCTTTTAATCCTCATCTGACAACCATCCTTATTTAAGACTTTCCTATTACTTCCTTTCCTCTCTGCACCTTTGCAACCCTCACACTCTCCACACTCACTGCACTCTTCCCCCAGAATTATAAGAAACTCTAAGGAGCAGCTAATTTTAACAGGAATGAGTAGTAGGAACCCTTGGACTAAATGACCCAGTTGGTTGTTTTTCTTTGATCACATTAAGTCCAACTTTTTGGAATATGTAATTATATTATCCTAAATGCTTACTAGTCTTTCTCTTTAATTAAACAACTGTTATTTGTTTATAATACTTAAAAAGTAATATATCTAAGTCTGTACGTGGATTTTAGAGCATTTTAAAATAACACTCAAGCCAGAGACTTCAGTCTCAAGAACAAAATGTCCAAAAGTGCTTTGCAGTATACAGACAGACGAACAAGAAGCATGCACAAGAGACAGTCAAGAGTTGCTCTCAAACTTTCAGAACATAGGTCAAATTCAGGGTCAAGGACTACAGTATCTAACTTTGAGTTATCTAGTTACTATGAAACAAGACTGCCTGAAAGTTACTTAGTTTCAGCTCCTAGGGGCAGGAGTGCAGCCCACCTTATCCCCGCACACAGCTCTTGTGCAATCTGGGAGCTGTAGTCTAATGCTTTTTAACCAGGGTGCTGCAAATTGTTCCCTGGTATGCTGCGAGAATTCTGGAATAATGAAAAGAAAGTTCTCCAGACTCCTACCGATAACGAATAAGCCATGTTGATGAGATATTCACAGAAAACTTGCGCATGTGTTGGCTGTGGGGGAGAGAAAGAACCAGCCAAGAAGAAAGAAATTCATGTACTGCGCATGTGTTGGCTTTGGGGGATGCACAATTTGCGAACCTCTGAACAGCTGTTTCACAGAATTTTACCACGGTAATGAACTACAATGAGCTTATGAGTGTGGGGAAGGGGAATGCTTAAATAGGTGCGCCACAGAAAAATTTTATTAATCTAAGTGTGCCTTGGGCTGGAAAAGGTTGGGAAACACTGCTGTAGTCCACAGGACCAAGCAAAGCAGCAGCCAGACTTGGCGTCTTAGGAGCCCCTGTGGCAGCGGCTCCTTTAGGCTGCTGCTGCCAGTGTCTCCACTGCTGCATTTGGCCCTGCTTCCCAGGCACCCCAGTCCATCTACCCTGCACCTACAGCTACAGGCACCGGACAGAGTGGGTAGGCAGGTGGGCAGGGTGTCCATGGAGACTAGCCCAGGACCCCAGCAGGTAGGGCATGTTCAGTTGGGTGAATGTGATGGGGCCATAGGCAGACAGGGAGCGGTATCCAGGAGCAGGGCAGGTGGGACTGGGGCCAGGATCATGGGAAGTGACAGCTTGGGTCTGGGGCAGAGCCGTGATCCACTCCCCACATGTCCCTGCAACATAAATATGACATCAGGGATAAAAGGGAAATAAAACTGAAGCAACTGAGAGAGGAACCTTTTCTCTCCAGGTAATGTAACATTCTAGAATTTGGCTGTTCATGTTTATAGCTAATTAATGCCTCATCAGAACAATGGGGCATGGGCCGCAGGCCCCCCACTTCGCTTCTCACCAGATGATAATGGCCACCAGCTTCATGATGGCTTCATTGAGGCAGTTGAAGAACTCCTGCAGGGCCCGTCCCTTCTGTTTCATGCCACCGATTACTAAACCAAAACACACAGAGAATACGACCAGTCCCAGTGCGTTCACCCCATTTGCTGAGCCAGGGACAGGAATGATCTCCTCAAAGGTCAGCACCTCCTGGATGCTCCCGAGTGCATGTGTGACATTCTCCAGGATGCCAGTGACATTCTCAGGCACAGAGATCTGAGTGGTGGTGGCATCTGCTGTGGCGGTGCTGTTGTGAAGGACAGTTCTGGTGAGGACCCTGGTGTTGTACTGGGTCTTGTACTGAAATGATACATATTATTAGCTGCAACATAAATCTGGACATCTCCATAGCTCCTCCCAATTAAACCCCAAAAAAGCAGAGTCCCCTGAACTCATTTTATTTGAATGGGTTCAGCTTACCAAACAATGCAGTTCATTCTGTATGAGAAGTTTAACTCCGCATGGGATTGTATCTTCCTTAGTGGCCTAGTCGAGTGACCCTAGAAGTCTGCTATTTATACCAGCAATGGAGTCAACCCTGAAGCTCAACTCAAGGTGCCTGACAGTATACTGTGGACCATTTATACTACTCCCACAATTACAGACACTGAAAAGTTGCAAAGCAGCTCTGGAAGAATTCCCTCTATTTGCAGGCAGTGAAGATCTGACATCTATGGCACCATACTGCTTCCACTTAGGCCCCTGGAAAGATGCAAGCTGCAGGCAGGAAGAGGACTGCCCAAAGCAATCCTTGATTTGGCAGTTCTGAGTTGTCTACAGACAAGTTGGAAAGGCTGTCTGCAGGTTACTCTGATTTAAACAAGCATCTACAGTAGCCTCCAAAGCAAACTGTGGGAAGTACAAAAGTGGCAGTCAAGCCACCCTTGTTCTTGGGCCTCCAAAGAGGCAACATAGACAGTCTATTCTGCATAGGCTTAAAGAATAAGAGTGCTGGGCAGGAGAAAGCAAGCCAGGCAAATTGGCATCCATACCTGTTTGAAGCAGGCTTCCACTAGATTAGGTGGGAACATATTCCTGCAGCAGACAAAGCAAAAAGACAGTTATGATCCTATTTGGCTTGAAATCAGGTTAGCAGGCTTTTTGCCTAACAGTCTTAGTATTAAATGCTGGCTCCCTTCAGGACACTTAGGCTTACTCAAAAGCCAGATCAATCTGCTGTGGCAGAAAAGTCTCTTTCTTCCTGACTGAATCACCTAAAAGAAAACAGTGATGTCCTGATCTTAGACCATCTATACACTAAAAACGCAGCAAGATCAGAGTTCCTCTCCCAGTCTCATGAACCATAAATGATCATTCCCTGGTTAGAGATCTCTGTTCTTGCTCTTACTCCAATATACCCAGCACAAGTACCAATTATGTTGGAGGGCCAAACTGTGTCTCCTTCTTGGAGGGTCCTAGATGCAGCATATTAGTGGGAGACAAAGGCTACAGGATTTGGCAGTTCTGTCTCTGAGCCCTGTTCTTACACAGACTGTACTTCCCCACTGATTCAAAGTATACCCCATGGTCCAGAAACATAAGAAATAGAAGGCATTGACATACATAACACTCAGAGTGGGTTAAAAGTGGTTTAAATCTGAAGCAGAGAGACATACAAGCCTGTTACATCAGTTTAAAGCTACCAAGAATGATTCAAAAGCATACCTGGAAAACTGAGTATTGTTTTGAACTGGTTCATTGTGAACTGGTTAGGTATCATGTCCGGACCCCAAGTGGTCCTGGTTAGTCCTTCAAGGCATCCCACATTCCTTCTTTTCACTCCCCACCCCTGGCTTTGGTACAAAGGCAAAATTCTATTGTCCTCCCCTCCCCTACGTTTTTGCCCGCTTTTTTGGCACTTTTTATGAATAAGCCACCTTGCACTATTTACTCAATAAAAAACAAAGTGTCTTCACTCCCTACTCAATTGCAGCCCCTAATCATGCCTCCCTGGTTCCTGAAAACTGAAAGGCCTGGGTCCAAGCACTTCCCCTCCAAATCAGACAAGGACACTGCAGACTTTGGCCAACTGCAGACTAATGAAGTTTATTTACCTCGTATGTTTTAGAAGAGAAGGGAAAGCAGAAAAGTGAAAATGCCTCCAGTTATAGGTCACCCAGCCCCTTAAGCCACCAAAGCATGGGTGTGAGCACTCCTACCCTCCGGTGTTGAAGTCACAGCACTTCACAGAATTGTGAACTGGTTCCAGTCACTGACATTTTGGAACAGTTCAATTGTTACATGTGTCCACGTCCAGAAATTGGCTATCAGATCAGTGACGGGCCAGGGGTGCTGCCACTGTGCAGCTCCCAGCCTTTTTTTAGATGTTTCAGACAAATGAGGCTTCATCATTTAACTAAAGAGATTGTGGCAAGCTTTGTTGGCAAGCTCTGGCAGATAGAGGAATAACTTGAAAAGAGGCTCAATGCCATTTGCATTGCATTTGCTACTCCTGTAATCTGGCAGGCAGATCAGGGCCCCTCTACACCCCTGGGAGGGCTCTGGGGCTTTGCCAACTCTTCCCAGGGATACGGGGGGCCCCCAATCTGCCTGCTAGATCACAGGAGGCTGCTCCTGCTGCCTGGGACAGTGCTGGGTGCAGCCCACACCCAGTGCCAGGAAGATTGCTGCTGCTGCTGGCCCCACCCAGCACCAGAAGCCTCCTGTCATCGAGCAGGCATCCCCGGGAGGGCTGCGGCGGCTGTGCCGGACTGCTCCTGGGGATACAGGCCCCCGATCTGCCTGCCGGGGCCAGTGGCAATCAGGGCCATCCCTAGGGGATGTGATAGCCCCTGCAGCCCTCCCGGGAGTGCGGGCAGGCCCCCAGTCTGCCTGCCAGATGACAGGAGGTTGCTGCTGCCAGCTGGGACTGGCACTGAAGCCAAGTAAGCCTGGCTTGGAAACTCGACACGTTTTGAAACGTTCCAAGTGCCCTTGTTTTGTTTCATAGATGTTTCAAAGGCCTTTCTTTCATTTTGATTTCACTGTTTTGAGCTCAAAATGCATCGAAACAGATTTGAAATGAAACACCGGGCAAAATTTTGCACAGCCCTACCAAGCAACTGCAGTGCTGGGCTTCTTCCTGCAGTACTCCTGGGGCTCTAGCACCACGGATCTCGCCCCTGTGGCTTGGCTGCCACAGGGGAGCCTTGATAAGGTCCCTTATCAAGGCTGTGGGACAGATGACCCAGCTCAATGAGATGGATTTCAGTCCAAAGGATGTATGTTTGACACCCCTGTTCTACAGCTACAGAATGAATATTCAGAATGGTTTTCAGTGCAGTAAGGTCAGCTTATCACAAGGCATGCTCTTACCCTAAACCAACTTATACTCTTACCTCACCAGGTCCATGAAGGCATCAGTTGTTTGCACCTGCTCAATTTTCCCCTCCCGATGGAGTTTGTCCTTGGTTCCTTTGCCTGGATGGATGATGATCACCATAAGTATGCCAATGAAGACTGCTATGATGGTGGTCACCATGTAGTAAATTACAGCCCGCATTCCCATTTTCCCTGAAGCTTTACCATCCAGTGAGGCCATACCTGGGAAATGAAAAACAAGGCAAGAGTGTCTAGTTTGTTAAATTATACATGGGGAGTATGGGGGAGCCAGAAGCAGACTCTGAGGAGTGAAGAGGAATGTGGAGTGCAAGAGGCAGATGTTGAGATATGAAGGGGGATGTGAAATGGGGGGAGAAATGGCCCCAGCAGTATAAAAAGCTGCCCTGACAAGCAGCTCAGGGCTACTTGCTCTCAGGAGCTTCACCAAGTGGTGGGACCTGCTCCGTGAGGGTGTGGCTAGGGCACCCTAGTGGTTGATTCCATACTCCACCCTCATCCCACGAGCCCCTGGGGACCTCGGCTGGTGGCTCCTCAAGTGTGACAGGGTGCAGCTCCTCCATCTCCACCTCCAGAACCTCCCCTTGAGGTTCTGATTGAATTTCACCCCCCACCTTTTTTTCTTTGGTCACCCCATCCTCAGCCCCACCAAGTCCTGGGACCTCCTGGTCCTGGCCAAGTGGGCCCTGTACTTGACCAGGAAGGAGGATCTGGCCAGGAAGGTGCCTGGAGACTGTGGGGCTGCTTTACTTTCCCTTGTCCATGCACATTTCTGGGCAGAGCACCAGTGGGCGGCATCCACTGGCTTCTTGGATGCCTTTGAGGACAGGTGGGCTCTGCCTGGTGTCCCCTTCTGGCAAACTACTTTTCACATTTTGAACCTATAATCCCCACGTCACGCCTACCCTTTTCTATCTTCGTTGTCACACCCCTCCGGCGAATTTCTTTTCACGTTTTGACCCTTTGACCCACACAGCACTCCTATCCTGTTGTTTTTTTTAATTAATTCTCCCAATTATTCTGTTGTATCATCCATCCATTGGCCCCCTACTATAGGGGCTATTAGTTAGCCGTGTGGACCTCAGGGCCCATGATAGGGGCGATGCATAGGGGGTACATGCAGGTGCACATGCAGCCCCTGTGCATGGCGGTGCACCCCCTGCAAAAAGGTGCCACCAGCACTATCGGCAGTGCCTGCATGCAGTCGCCACTCATCACTGCACTGCCAGTACCGCCACTGGCGTCTGCAGGCAGTCCATGATCGCCCCCGGCTGCTGCCACCACTGCCAGCAGCACCTGTGGGTGGGTTGGCCTTTGCCATCCCCCACCCCGCTGCACCGCCGACAATGCCAGCAGTGTCTGCAGGAGCTCCCCCCCGCTCACCACCATCATTCCTGCTGCCGCCAGCACAGCCATGCCCCACCAGCCACTGGGGGCACATGCCATTCATGGCCCACAATAATTGGGTTATATAAATAGTCAGGAGCTTTTGGGGCCCAGACAATTGGTATCTGAGGACACTACCCCTTGTGCCAGCTGGATGGGTGAAGCAGCCCTAACTGAGAGTTCCCTGAACCCTCTACCCACTGCAGCAGTCTGGAAGTAGGGGCTGCTGCCTGGATAGGATATTCTGCCACATGTGACAGCATCTGGCCCCAAAGCTGCACCCCTGCCAGACTCGGACAGGGACTGCATGGCTGCAGCAGAAGCATCTGCAGCCCTGGGCCAGTTGCCAGTGGGCTGTGGCTGCACAGTTGGCCTTTGTGCGGCACTGCTGCCATGTGTGCCCGTGCCCTGCCATCTGGGCAGCTATCTCCCAGATGTTCTCAGCATGGTGGCCTGCTTTGAATTGTCAAAGCATGTCCTCCTGGCTCCAAATGGCCAGGAGGTCAGCCACCTAATTTGCCTTCCAGCTGGCCCCTAGGTGCCAGTCCTGAGCAGGAAATCTGCCTGGGTCCTGCCACTTGGAAGCCACGCTAGGAAATCTGGTCATCACACCGGACGACAAAGCCAACCTATTTAACAATTTCTTTGCCTCCATTTTCCTGA
>NW_017728945.1:3755958-3760861 GCF_001723895.1 Crocodylus porosus | reverse complement strand
GGTCACAAGCTGGCAGAGGGTAGATTCAGGCTAGACATCAGGAGGCACGACTTCACAGTCAGGGCGGCTAGGATCTGGAACCAACTTCCAAGCAAAGTGGTGCTGGCTCCTACCCTGGGGGTCTTCAAGAGGAGGCTGGATGTACACCTTGTGTCAGAATCCCTACTCAGAATATGGCCGAGCCAGGCAAGCCGCTGGCAGGGTCCATCGACCAGGTCAAAAGGTCTCTGAGCAGGCAGAAAATTACCAGCTATAGCTACGCAGCAAGAAACAAAAGCCTGCCAAAACCCACAGCAACACGAAATATAGCAGGCATGCACACTTGCAATGATTGGATAAAGTTCCCTGCAGAACTTTCATAAAAGGTGCAATGCTCCAAGCGCTCGTCGGAGGAACCACACGACCGAACCTCAAGTGACAAGAGCGACTGGACTGATCACCCAGGAGCTGCCTCCCCCAGGGTGAATCCCTGAGTGACCTTCAGGCCTGCTGAACAGAGTAATCTTTATCTCTCCAGCAACAAAGATGGAACTGGTGAGCTGCCGTGCCTTTTTCGCTTAAGCACTGTAAATAGTTTAGCGTTAGCTTTACCTTATAAGGACTTTTACAGCTTAGTTTAGTTTGTTAGGTACACTACCCTATGCCGCCTACCCAGTCTGGGACTTACCGGTGGTCAGCTGTACCAAGCCCTCGGGCTTGAAAGCAATGGATCACTGCAAACCCCGTGACCCAGTGGTTCTGTCTTTATATAAATCGTCTACCCAGTCTGGGACTTACCGATGGTCAGCCGCACCAAGCCCTCAGGCTTGAAAGCAAGGGATTACCGAGAACCCCGTGACCCAACAACCCCCTTGTATTCTACGCTTATCCACACAAATAAAATTTTCCATCATATTGTTATCCTGTCTCCGTGTCCTGCGTGCTTCCCTTCCCCATTGGCATTTGCGAACTTTAAAATTCCGACACATTGCTGGGGTCGTTGGACCTCAGTACTTTTTCAAGCAGTGGCAGGGGGTTGGACCAAATGATCTGCTCAGGTCCTTTCCAACCCTACCAACTATGCCTCACTAACAGGAATCCTGGGGTTCCCTATTTAAAAACTGCAAATTCTCTTATAAAAAATCCCAAATTCACTCTTTAAAATGTCCCAAAATCCATGTTCTTGCACAATTAAAACAAAGGATAGATAGATAGATAGACAGATAGATATCTGAGAGAGAGAGAGAGAGATCAGTTGGGCAATGTTTTTATTGATATATTTACAATTTTAAAGCAATTTGGAAGCCTACCAGTGTCTCTGTCATCATAATAAAAAAATTCTAAATATCTATATGCTTTCATGTTTGCTTTTGGCTTTCTTATCATAGAAAAATTAGAGCTGTCCCTGATCCCTTCACTAACCACGGTGTGGGAACCCACAGCTCCTGCCAGCAGGTCTCATCCTGTCTGGCAGCTGGGAACACTCGGTATGTGATACGGGGATGTGAGGTTTCCAGGAGGAGGGTGGGAAGAGGTGTGGTGGGTGTGGGGGTGTGTGGATGTGGTGTGGGGTGTGTAGGTAGTGTTGGGTTTGCAGGAGAGGGGTGACGGGGTGTGGGGTGTGTGGGTGGGTGCAGGGGTGGTGTGGGGTTTGCAGGACGGGGGTGGGGTGGTGGGGGTTTGCAGGACGGGGATGGGGGGATATGGATTGTGTGGGGGGAGCTGCCACCCCCTGCAGCACCAACCAGGCTGTGCTGGCAGCAGCATTTCCAGACCCGCGGTCTGTGCAGGGAGAACAAGTCCAGTCTGCTAGCGTGTTTTGTGACAGGACCAGGCTATGGGGCTCTGGGACGCACGGCTGCCGTCCAAAATCATGCGCTAGCTGGGCAAGCTGGGCCGAGTCACGTCGGGTCTGTTCTCCATAAGGGTCAGGTGGCGATACACCATGGCCTGCCGTAGGCACAGCTGTACGGCCGTGCATTGTCAGCTGTACGTCTGACCCTCATGGAGAACGGGCCCAATGCAGCCTGGCCTGGCCTGGCCAGCTGGCACATGCCTTTGGATAGGAGCTGTGCATCCCAGAGCCCTACGTCCTGGTCCTGTCCCAAGCCATGCTAGCAGGCTGGGCCGGGTCAGGTCCAGCCGGGCCTGTCCTCCCTGCACAGACTGCAGGTATGGCACTGCTGTCACTGGCATGGCCTGGCTGATGCTGCAGAGGAGGGGGGTGGGCGTGTGGCAGTCCCCCACAAACCCCACATTCCCCAACATACTCCTCACCACTTCCCACACACCCAATCACACATCCCACATCCATTGCCCCCAACCCCAGAAATCACACCGCTCCCTCACCCCCAGTCCCTGTTTACCTGGGACAGCTCCCAGGGCTAGGTCCTGCCGCAGTCTTGCCCTGCTTCTGTTTGCCCCGCGTGAGACGGGTGTGTGCTGGAGCAAACTCCTGTGGCTGGGAGCCCCTCAGGTGAGGGGCTCTCAGCCGTGGGGTGCCCCATTCATCCCTGGGGCTGAGGGATCATGGCTACCATGATCCCCCAGCTCTGGGGGCAGAGATGACCCAAGCAGGGTGCAGGACTCGGGCCAAATCACCCTAGGGAAAATCACCCCAATTTGCCCCCCTAAGGATGGCCCTGTCTGGGGGTTTCATGCACCCCTGGGGCAGCCAAGCCCCATGGCTGCTAGGACCCATGCCTGACTGGTGTACCCCTGTGGCTGGGAGCCTGTCAGCTGATGGGGTTCCAGCTGCAGGGTCTCCCTGCTGCAGATGCAAATTAAAGCTTGACAACAACCAGCTATAAAGTTAGGACACACTTTTGAGGTCTAACTTTACAGTTGGCTCGTATAGTTACTACTTTGCATGTGTAGCTGGTCTCATAGCAATTGTGTAATTAACCAGTTAATTGTGCGATACCAGGTATGTGTAAAGCGGGCCGAAATGGCAGTTTTCTAGCCACATGTCTGTTTTTTGGCCTCCCTCAGCACTATAGCTGCATAAGTGAGCGTGCTTAGATCAAATATGCTCAGTCAGTTAGACACTGGCTGTGCATAGATGCAGCTGAATACACATACACATGAATGTAAGTCTGGAGAAGGGGAAGGGAGGAGGAGGGACTTGCCATGTTTTAGCTCAGACAGCTGAGTGGTTAGGGCACTTGTGGCTACACACGCACATATTTGAGTGTAAGTCTGGGAAAAAGAAAATTGCTCCATGTTTTGGTGTAAATAGCTGAGTGGTAAATGCACTTATCCAGGAGATGAGAAACTCAGGTTCTAGCCCGTCAGCCAGAGTGGAGCTGAGCCTGTATTACTCTGATATTCCAATACAATACTCCAATCATTACACTGTAGGTTAAGCAATAGTCAGCCTTAATCTGAAATGCCTCTTTGGAAGACAGCAATCAAGAGTGGGAGGTACGTGGAACCTAGAGAAAGGTTATAGACTAAAGAATATGTGGCTTATTGAGAGGGAGGCTGCAACAGAGAGGAAAAGACTCTGGATTCTAGTCTGGATACTTGCTTCCAGTAAGGCAGAAACTTTCACATTCTCCTGTTTTCTATCTGTGTTATCCTGTGACTATTGAATACAAGATGCAGTGGCTTGGGTTTAAAAGGATGCTGGAGGGTAGCTTGATACAGCCTGACCTGTTTAGCACACTCAGACACTTGAGTGCCATATTCAGAAGTTAGCAAGATGCAGGTTCAAACCCCCTTGGGGTTGGAGGGGAAGAAGGAGGGTTCTAGAAGCTTAGTCTTCCACTTCCTTGGTAAGTACACTTCCTACTCAGCTATTTAAGCTACAACATGAGAGCCCCTACCCCCCTTCAGTGTTTAACAGCTGTTAGTGATGGGTTTCTTGCTGGCTATGTCTTTGGGACATACATGAATCCACAGTGAGCATGTGCAAGTCACTGCACATGTACCCAGCCAGTGTGCAGCCTGCTGCATATGCTCAGCATATGTGCACATGCTTACATGTCTATAGTGGCGGTAACAGAATTGCAACCTGTGTGTAGGTGCCAGAACTATTGCTTACGTGACTAGAAAGATGACATTCAGACACACAAAGGGAAACAGAATCCTACACTGTTTGAATGCTGGAGTGGGCAGTACAGTACCACGATTCTTCTTTTTTACCCTTCACAGACAAAGCCAACCAGGGACACAGAAGGATGTTCCTGCATGCTCCAGCTCGGGCTTATCAATGTGAGTCAAACAAACGTGGGCACTAGCATCTGAGCACGATAATGGCATTCTAGGCAATGTTGGCATCTGCTTGCACAGCATATTAACCATGGCATGATTTGTGCAGATGGAAAGATTCCTCACCTGTGACCAGGCTGGAGACAATGAGGGGAAGAACCAGCATTTGGAGCATCCGCATCAACAACTCTCCTGGGAAGGAAAAATACTTGATTTGGCGATAGGTCAGCTTGTAGGGTCGGAGAGCAAAGGCCAGAATGATCCCTGACAAAAAAAGGGACAAAAAAGAAAATATGAAAAGAATCTGTCTACATCTCTTCTAAACAGCAGTCATACCAAGAAAGCCTTTCAACACTGCTCAGTCCCATGCAATAGTGTCAGTGGTGGGGCCTCCCTAAAATCTTCTGCCACCTTGTTCAATGCTGACAAATGCAAGCTGCTTCACTTTGGGAAGAATAATCTGTAGGGACCTACATAAATCATGGAGAAAGTTTGAGGTACAGCAGCACCTTTAATTTCACGCCTTTCGCTGTACATCCCCCTTTCCCCCCCCCCCCACTAAATGGCTGAGAGGCAATTAATGCTAAGGTTTTGTCTCTTGGCCACTCAGCAGTGGGGGGAGGGGCACGTGGCAAAAAGAGTGAGATTAAAGGTGCCACCGCGCTGTGAACTTCTGTCACAAATTAGGTAGGCCCTGCTGACCCCCACCCAC
>NW_017728945.1:3738692-3755468 GCF_001723895.1 Crocodylus porosus | reverse complement strand
AAGCTTTCCAAATCTTTTCTGAATTGATTCAAAGAGCTTCGCAACAATTCAAACCTTTTAATTGGTTCCCTGATTTGATTTGGATTTGGAGATTCGGCCACTGAATTGGGCCAAATCTCTTCTGAATCGAATCACCACCTGAAGCTTCGCACAGCCCGAGATGGCAGCACTGTGGAGAACGTTCTAGGAGAGTTGGTGGATCATAGACTTGATATGAGCCTATAGTGTGACACAGCTGTACAAATGTGTTTTTGGGGTGCATCTATAGGAGCAAAAGGTGTAAGAAACAGGAGGTTCTAGTACCTCTTAACTTGGCACTGGTTAGGCCTTATCTAGAATATTGTGGGATGTTTTGGGCTCCACACTTTGAAAAAAGAAATAGAGACATTACAGTGGGTCCAGAGGCAGGCAACAAATATGATGAAGAGCTTGAAAGTTGAAAAAAATGTTCAGCTTGCAGAAAAAATGATCAAGAGAAGATATACGATCATAAGAAAGTAGGGCTGAAAGGGACTTCACATGTTGATCTAGTGCAACCCTCTACTCAAGACAGGTTCATCCCAAACTAGGCCAGGTGTCTGTCTAACCTGTTCTCTAAAACTTCCAAGAGTGGAGATTCCACAGTCTCTCTAGGTAGCCTGTTCCAATTGCTGACCACTCTCATAGTCAGAAAGCATTTCCTAAACTACAGCCCTAATTGTTCCTGCTTGAGGCCATTTCTCCTAATCCTATGCAGCCTATCTATGCAGCCACATAGAAAAGTCCATCTCCATCCTCTCTGTAATTGCCCTTCAGGTATTTGAAGACTGTTATCAAATCCACTAAATCTTCTCTTTGCCAGACTAAATAATCCTTGCTCTTTCAGCTTTTCCTCATATATCCTGTCACCCAGGCCCTTAATCATTTTTGTTGCCCTTCACTGGACTCTTTCCAATCTGTTGGCATTCTTCTTGAAGTGCAGGGCTCAAAACTGAACACAGTAGTCCAGGGGAGGCCTCATCAATCTTGAATACAGTGGAAGAATCACTTCCCTCAATGTGCAAGTGATACGTCTGTTAATACAACTCAGAGCGCAACTATACATGAAAATCATTCAGGAGCAACCTATTCTCAAGTAAACTACTTGAGAGTAAGCTCTCCTGGACACTAGTGCAAGGATGCAGGAACAGATTTGCTGCTCTTAGCAGCAGATTGCTCCTACTCCCTGCAACAGGCCCCTTCAACAGCCAGCTAGGCTAGGGTTACCATATGTCCGAGTTTTCCTGGACATGTCCTCTTTTTTGGCCCCCTCTGCTGCGTCCAGGAGGGTTTTAAAATTTAGAGCAAAATGTCCTGGTTTTTTGCTGTTCCTCTGCCCTCCTGGGCCAGTTGCTTGCAACTGGAAGCAGCAGACAAGGTGATTGGCTGTTGGCAGTCACATGCCCCTGACAGCCATTCACCTTGTGGGAGAGCAGAGGAACAACAAAAAGCAGCCAGGGGGAGGGAGGGGCAGAGAGTAAGAAAGCAATGCAAGAACTGCTTGAGCAGCAGGGCTGGGAGGAAGGGGGCTGTGGGTTGGGAGTGAGAGGCACTGGCAGGGTTTGGGGGGCAGGGGCCACAGATTGGGGTGAGAAGCACTGCCTGAGCTCCTGGGGGGCTGCAGGTCATGGGTGAGGGGAACTGGCAAGGCTAGGGGGCAGGAGGCTGCAGGTCAGGAGTGAGGGGCACTGGCAGGTCTGGGAGGGGTGCAGGGGTCTGTGGGTCTGGAGTGAGGGTCACTGGAAGGGGGGCAGGGTCTGCAAGTTGGGAGTGAGGGGCACCGCCAGGGCTGGGTAAGTGGCAGGGGGCTGCAGATCAGGAGTGAGGGGCACGGGGGGATGGGATGGGTGACTGAAGACTGGGTGTCCAGGGCACTGCCAGCACCAGGGGGTGCGGGTTGGGTGTGAGGGGCACCAGCAAGGGGTGGGGGGCAGGGTACTGCTGTTTGGGAATAAGGGGCACTTGTAGTGCTGGGGTCAGTGGGTCTGGAGTGAGGGGCAGCAGCAGGGCTGTGGAGGGCGGCTTGTCAGTGAGGGACAACAGAATGGGCAGGGGCAGGGCACCGGCTTGTCACTGCTCCGCCCCATCATATTCCTGCCCCCACCCCCCACTCTCCATGACAGGTATCCTCTTTTTTGGATCTGGAAATATTGTAACCCTAAACTAGGGTCCCCCTCGGTGTTAGCCCAGGGGCCAGGAGATAGCCGTCTCCTAGCAGGGGCTGGGACATTGCTCCCTGACCTGGGAGCTGCCTGCTGCAAAGCAAGCCCCCACTCCACAACTGCAGGACTGAGGCTGGAAAATAAAGATCTAGCTTAGGCCAGGTGACCACAGGTTGAGGATCTCCCAGTGCCAGCCCTGTGACTGTGGGGCTAGGGCTGGGAGATAAGGATCTCCCACACGTAGCCCCATGATCACAGAGCAGGGGCTGGAAGCTCCCTGCTGCCAAGCAGGGGGACATTGTCCCAGCCCAGGCTCCAGGGGCAGAGCCCACCCTGGCAATAAGCAGCTCCCTGGTGCAGAAAGCAATCTCCCGCTCCTGCTGCTTGGGAGCGCATTTGCTTTGGGTCACACATCTGTACATGTGCTACTGCACAGTTACTAATCACAAGTAAATTTGCTACTTGCATTTGCAGGTAGCAAGTTTACTTGTGATTAGAGCTAACTATTGCACAATAAGCATCCGCACATGTAGATGCTGACACTTAGTGCACAGTAATTAGCTGTACTGCACAGTAAAGTGTCTCGTGTATATGCCCAGTATGATGTTGGCCTTTTTTGTAACAAGAGCACATTGCTAGCTCAAATTCAGTTTACGGTGAACTGTAACCCCCAGGTCCCTCTCTGAAGTACTGCAGCCTAGCCAGTTATTCCCTAGTCTCTTTTTGTATATGCAATTATTCTAAGTACAGGATTTTGCAACTGTCCTTGTTGAACCTCATCTGATTCATTGTAGACCTTTTTTCCTGAAGTGTTTGCAATTCCACTCAACTTGGTGTCATCCACAAATTTGTGAAGCATGAACTCAATTCCATTGTCCAAATCATTAATGAAGATATTAAACAATACCTGACCCAGGAAAGAGTGGTTATCATGTACCTGAAGGGCTGTCAAAAAAAGAGTGAGAACACCTTTTCCCTCTTGCTGCAGAGAGCAGGACATGGACCAATGGCTTGAAGTTTCAGCACAATAGGTATGGATTGGCTATCAGGAAAAACTTCACTGTAACAGTGAAGAACAGACTGCCCAGGGATATTGTGGAATCTCAATCACTGGAGGTATTCAAGAATAGACTAGATAACCACTGGTCAGGAATGATCTGGGAGTAGCTACACCTGAAGTGCTCTGTAAAGAGCAACAGTTGGAAGATCTAGAGCCTGGCTCCCCTACCTGCCCGTGGCTTGCAGGGAGATAATTAGAAGACCTCTGTAGTCTAAAGCAGATGTACATTGGAGATGTCCATACTCAGTGGCAGGAGGATGAAACAAACCCCTTTAGCTAGCTTAGTTAGGAAGAAAGTTAATGGAACTCCCTTTCTTAAAAAACAATTCCTAAGTAGGAAAAAAAAATGTATCAGGGACTGGGAATGGCTCTCCCTAGAATTTGCAGGACCACTTCTTATTACACTAGATACCACTTATGTAAACTTTAAGGGTACCTACACACATGCCTGATGCTTGCTCCAAAGCATGCTACTTAGCACATGTTGGAGCAGAACTGATTAACTGAGTCTGCTGGCATCCTCTGTATTCAGCATCCCAGTGCTTCAAAAGGGTAACAGGGATGCTTTAACTAAAGCTTGTTGAACGAGCTGTAGCTAAAGTGCCCCCCACTGCCATTTTGAAGCAAGAGATGCTAAATACATGAGATGCTGTGAGCACTTTAATTATAGGAGTTCCCAAGAGCCACTCTAATTAAAGTGTCCACCTCCCATCCCACCGCAGAGCATGTGTAAAGATGCACTAAGACAGGAGTTCCATGTCCAGCTGCCAGAGGTACTTTGATTAAAAAAGGTTGAAAACCCCTGCCCTAAAATACTTTGGTAAACAGAAGCCAGATTATGGAAATGCATTAGCCAGCCAGAGCTCAATAAGAAAGTTGAAGGGTGGTATTGCTCTTTAAACCTTCCACTGCACTCCTGGATTACAGCCATGCAGCTCATAAATGCCAAAATTTCAACTTTAGGAGCAACAACTATGATAACCTAGTCTGACAGCCCATGTCAAACAAACCAGAAATTTGATCCCATGATTCCTGTATTGACACAACTCCAGCAGCTGAGCTGGAGCAGTTCTTTTAGAAAGAAAAGTTCACTCTTGATTCAGAGGCTCCAGGTGATGGGCATTCATTATAAAGCTCTCAGAGTATCTGCTGAAAGATTCTGTGGTAATGAAAAGATTTATTATTGCTTTCAGGAATCCAACTTCTGGAGCTGGCTGTGTGACAGCAATTTAAGTATCTACCAGACTAACTTGCCTCTATGAGCGTCGGCATTCAGAGGCACAGTCAGTCTGGCAGACACTTGGGGCTTTGTTACACCTTACACTGTGAGCCATACAAATGGTGACGGGTATTAGTGCTAGCTTGAGTTTGGAACAGTCACACTTCACGCCAGCAGGGGCCTGAAGGACTGAAAGGTAACCCGCCGCTCTCATTCCAGGCTCCCCCGGTTTCCCTATAACTCTGGGACTCCACCCTGTCTCTCAGGATGGCACAGAATCAAACAGGGGCGACACGTTGGGGGTACACATGGGTGCACGTGCGCCCCTGTGCGTGGCGGTGCACACCCAGCACAAAGGCACCACTGACACTGTCAGCAGCGCCTGTGGGCGGTCGCCGCCCGCCACCCTGCCGCTGGTCCACAATTGCCCCATGGCACTGCTGCCAGCAGTGCCTACGGATGGTCACTGACCACTGGTCGGCGCTTGCCACGTCCCCACCCTGGCTGCCGACAGTGCTGGTGGCATTTGCAGGAGCTCTCCACTCGCCGCTGCTGGGCTCCTGCTACCACTGGCACAGCTGTGCCCCCCCAACCACCGGGGGCACCCGCTGTTCATGGAATCAAAGAAAATTAGGGTTGGCAGGGACCTCAGGATGCCATCTAGTCCAGTAGTCCTCAACCTTTTTTGTACCAGGACCAATTTGTAAACACCAATGGCCAGTCCCGACCCAGTGCCCCTCACTCCCAACCCACTGCCCCCTGTCCCCAGGTCCCAGCCCCATGGTGTGGGGGGCAGGAAGTGGGTGTGTGGGGCACAGTGGGGTTTGTGTGGGGCAAAGGGGGCCCCTGGCAGCCCCTTGAAGGCTGGAACTCTGCCAGTCTGTGAGGGAAAAGCCATGGTTTCGCATGTTTTTCTCCTTTAAAGAAGAATCCATTTTGAAAGCTTGTTCACTACCCTTTCATATATTCTTGCGATCCACTTTTGGGTCGTGACCCACGGGTTGCAAAATGCTGATATAGACCAGCCCCCTGCTCAGAACAGGACCATCTCTCCCACTAGATCATTCCAGCCAGGGCTTTTGTCAAGCAAGGCCTTAAAAACCACCAAGGATAGAAATTCCTCCACCTCTCTAGGTAATCCATTCCAGTGCTTCCCCACCCTCCTAGTGAGAGTTTTTCCCTAATATCCAACCTAAACTTCCCTTGCTGCAACCTGAGATGGTTGCTCCTTGTTCTGTCATCAGCCACCACTGAGAACAATCCAGCTCCATCCTCTCTGCAACCCCCCTTCAGGAAGCTGAAGGCTGCTTTCAAATCGCCCCCATCTTCTCTTGTGTAAACTAAATAAGCCCAGTTCCCTCAGCCTCGCCTCAGAAGTCATGTGTTCCAATCCCCTATTTTCCACTTACCTTGCCTCCCTCTGCCACTGAAGCACTATTTACTTATGGCTGCTAAGCTATCTATCCCAGGGAATTCGGCAGGAAAGGGTTCACCTACCTGCCCGGCTGCTGCTGCTGCCAGGGTGCTGCTTGCCTGGCCCAGAGAGCAGCAATGGTGTCAGCTGGATGGGCAGACTAACATTTCCCTGCCTGCACCACCCGACAGACAGCACAGGTGGGAGGGGGAGGGGGAGGGGGGGCAGCAGGGAGGAGGAGAAGGCAAGTGGGGGCAGGGATCTGGGGTGAATAGGGCAGGGGAGGAGGGAGCAGTGGGCCTGACCTGGCCCAGTAGGTGAGGGTGGAGCGTTTACACCAAGGCAGGAGTTTTCAACCTTTTTTGGTGTGCAGACCCCTAAAAATTTGGAATGGAGGTGTGGACCCATTTGAATTGTAAGTGTAGGTATTCACATACTTTTGATTGGTCACAGTTATCTTTTGCGGACCCCTTAGTCATAGTCAGTAGACCCTCAGAGGTCACCAGACCACAGGTCGAAAATCACTGCACTTAAGTTTAGCCTAGCCCGGCTGCATCTTAGTGCAACAGGAGCTTGGTAGAAGGGATCAGAGAGAATTGTCTCCTGGAGGACATCATTTTGAGCTGCATGATGATGAGTGCTGAAAACCAGGTGCTAATATGCAGACCAGTTTCAGCTGCTAATATGCAGACAGTCTAGGGGTTCAGAGCTCCAGGAACCACCCAAAATTACCATGTAACAAGGCCCTTAAACTGTGCGTAAATTAAAACCATAGTACTGCAGAGGCAATGTCTGGTTAAAAACAGACATCTGGTTTGTCCTGGGTCTAATGATCTCCAGCTCTGAGTCACATCAAAAAGAAGGTGGGGGGGAAGAGAGCATTTACATATGCAGCTTGAATGACAATTAACTTTGATTAGCTGCAATTGTCTTGGGGAAAAAAGTGTTATGCTGGGAAATTCAGCAGTACTTCAGAAGTATTTAAAGTGGGACAAAGAGTTTTTAAGACTTAGATCCCAGAATAAAAGGCTTGGTCACAGGAGAAACCCATGTCTGTCTTTAGCCTCTGATATCATCCTCACTTTGCAGGTAGTACTATGGTCTCATTTATCCTGGAGAAGATTTCTAACATGGCTTTTACCAGTTCCCAAAGGAAATAATCTATTCCAACAAACAGACTTCTTGGTAATGTAACTGGGGCTTTTGCTACTTGAAAAATGTGAGACATGACATTCCTAGCTCCCATTATTATCCCAGCTATAGGGCTAAGTAGACTTCATTGTGAATAATCCCTAGTACAGTGGAGTCTAATCTAAAATTTGGACTGGGGTTCCTAAATGCCACAAATCATAACTGAGGTCCTGAAAGGTGAAGTGACCTCCCCAGGGGTACAGAATGAGCTTATGGCAGAGAAACAGAACCCTGATTTCCTGGCCCCGCAGTGTTGCTCTATAGTCACCACTAATAGCTGGGGATCAATAAATACAGTGCAGGCCTCCCGAACCCAGTCTTTTACCTAGTACAACAGCAGCGATGGTGAAAAGGACGAAAGCATTTCTCCTGAGAAAGCCCTTGGCATGGTCCTTAGTGATAGTAGACATTCGTTTCTTGGCCCGTGCTGTCCGCTTCTGCACTGCCTTTTGGAAGTGCTGAATCCAGCCCTCACTGCTGCGCTGCTTGGTGGAGTCCTCATTCAGGAACAGGCTGTTCACGTGGCCCTGCTGTTCACTCATAATCGCCTTAAGCACCAGATCCAGGAAACACGACTCTTGGGAAACTGGGAAAGGAGAAGCAGAGGAGAAAAAATGAGATAAACTGACACATTTTCTCAACTTTGATAACATGCCTCTGGCCCCTGTGTAATTCTAATTTCTAAGACTGGAAAACTGCTCTAGAACCGAATGGAGCTAAATTAGAAAGACACTGAGTCTAAGGAGCTGCCAGGGCTCCAAGTGATTTTGATTCAGACCCTGACTAAAAAGCTACAATACTATCACTTCTCCCAAGAAGCAGTTGGCTCATGCTGCAACAATATCTCAGCAAAGAAACTAAGTTCTGGATTGGGGGAGAGAAGAAGCTTGATACTAGATGGAAATGTTCACTCATTTTTAGGAGAATCTGCCAGTTTGGATAATGAGAATCCACCTGAATTAAATTCAGCTGTAAGCAAACTGTTCTATAACTTCACAAATAAACCAAACTTCTTAAATTTGCCTGAAGAGGAACTGTAAGTTTTTCTGCAAAAACAAGGTCTTCTGAATACATTAAGATACACTTTTTATTTGCATGCTTTCCTTCCAGCTCCATGACTTTTGTATTCTTGACTTCACAATGGCCCAGGTTCAATAGGAACAGTAGAGTGTATCCACTCAGACTGTTCTATAGCCTAATGGTTAGGGCACTCTGGTAAGTTGGAGATGTGGGTCTGAATCTCTTCAGGCTGAAGAGGTCCTGAAATAGAAGTCTCCCACTTCGTGGATGAGTGCTGTAATCAGTAGATCACTGGGTAAAAAATGGATACCACCCCCTGCTGAGTTTTTGAGCAAAAGTGGCTCTGTTTTGTACACTGAATTCAGTTTTGCCATGAGCTCTCCCTTCTCAAGAAACCATTGCTTGATGCTTGCCCATCCAGTTATTGCCCATCTCCAACCTCCCCTTTTTGCAGAAGGTCACTGAATGGGTGGAAAGCCAACAGTTCCAGGTACATCTGGATTCCACTGGTTTCCATTAGCCTTGTCAGTCTGGTTTTAGTTCTGGATAGAGCACAGAGACTGCAGTAATGGCACTGGCTGATGACCTTCATCTGAAGATCAGCAGTGCAATTTATGCCCTGCTGATCTTACTCAGTCTTTCAGTGGCCTTCGATACAGCTGAACATCGGGTGCTGATAAAGAATATATATGACTGCATAGTCACACGGCTGTTCTAAATTGGTTCTGCTTTTTACTAAAGGGGAAGCCCCAGAGGATGGTGAGGGTGATCACCTCTACCTTTCCTGTGGGATCCTTTGGGGTCTTGTTGGCCCTCATATTCAATTTGTATATGCGACCCCTGGGAGAGACAGTCTGGAGTTTTGGAGTGGGATGCCATCAGCATGTTAATGAAACCTCTCTCCTTCTCATCTGACCTTGGCCTCTCAGCCTTAGTCCTTTTCAAGTGCCTGGCAGCACTAAATGTGGGTGAACCAGATGAAACTGAATCCAACAAGACAGAGGTGATGATGATTATAACAGTTTGACTTGATGGTGGGATTGGAACACCTATCGTTGAGGAGGTTCAGCCTTCCCTTGTCACTCAGGTTCACAGGCTTAGGATGCTCCTGATTCCCACACTGCACTTGGATCTTTAGGTGGCAGCAGCTGCTAGGATCACCTTCCAACAGCTCCATCTGGTTAGTAGGCTGTGACCCTTTCTTTCAGATTCAGATCTGGCCACCATCAGACATGCCTTTGTCAACTCAAGGCTTAGACTATTGTATTTTAATAATCGGAAGCTTTATGCCTAAATTTAACTATTCTGCTTTCCATTCTTGGACATGAAGGGCCTAATTCCTTAATGCTGTGTCACACGGTGCAGTCAGGTACACCAGAGCAATGAGCGAGAAACCACTGTCATTCTGTTGTGGGAATATTTTGCGTATCCTTTGCACAGATGTTAAAGGTGCAGGATAATGGAGAGACAGTTAGGAGCACCTCTCTTTTTTAACAGTCTCCCTGAGCTCTCCATTGCACATCTCTCCTAAGACTTAGTTTGAATTAAGTTTCTGGAAGTTAAACACATAAGCTTCAGGTTTATCAAAAAATGTTCTTTAGGTTTCATTTTTTTCACCTGCTTCAGTGCATCTGGAATCTCACATTTGCTCTTCTGTTACACAGTCCCAACTCTTATATGTTAACAGAGTAGACTTTCACTCTGGCAAAGATTCCAGTTTGTGTCCTTTCTGCTACTCCTCACATGGGAAACAAATGAAAAATTCATCCAAGTTGTGTCTGTGCTGTGAATTCAGTAGCATTGTGAATTCTGTTTCATGTGCTCCAGGGCCTTACATTACTTATTGATCTCTTAGCTATAACTTGCAGCATATGGTATTTCCAGATGCCAGGCATGAGTGGTTGGTAACAACAGCAAACCTTGATGTGTTGCTATATCTGCCTCCCTTTGTCTTGTTCACAAATGGCTTCATTAACTTTTTTTAAAGGAATATAGGACTGAAGGGAATCAGTCATTGAGTCTAGTCCCCTGTAATACATGAAACCATGTCATATAGTCCCTTCCATTAACTGACCGAACTTCACCTTAAAAGTAGTTACCTTTCTTGACTTTTTTGAAGGCTGTTCCAGAACCTAACTTCTCTGATCATTAGGAACCTATTCTAATTTATTCTAACTGTTTATACCTTCAATGATGAGGAGGCACTTTGACAAACAGGGATTTTAGTGAATAATATTCTGCAACGGGAGAGTTGTTAAACTTCTGAAGTAGGCAATTTTAGAAACAGCAGTGTCAATGACATCAGTGAGCAGATAGCCCTTCTTTGCAATGGACATCACAGAATAGTTTCTGAGGCCATCTTGGTATGGAAGCTTACAGTTCCTCTCTTATTTTTGAAGCACAGGTGAAAGGTGCCAGGCTGAACTCTAGGGCGTGAGGTCGTAAATCAGGATTGTCAAAAATATGGCCATATCATCCAGTCCCCAGTGCTGCCTCTGGTCTTGGAGTGACCCATAGGCAGCATGCAAAGTATGCTGAATGGTCATGCAAGGGTCTGTGGAGTGACTGCCACACGCAGCACAACCCCAGAGCAGCCAAATGCTCCTGACCACTCTGGGACAGTATTGCACAACCCTGTGATGGGGTGGGGGGAGCTCCGAGTTGATGTGGCAAAACCCCATGGTGGCAGCTCTGGGGCCATGCAGTGACAGTCCTGCGGTGACCATCAGGACCAGAATGGAGGGCCAATTTATGGGTCTGGCCTGAACCGTGGACTGGCCCCATATCATTCATGTGCCCTGTGGGGCTGAATGAGTTTGACACCCCTGTCCTAAATTCATGGCTGGTTAATTGCAGACTGGAGTTCCCACATGCCTGCCAACATGATCTGGGGAGACCAGTTTCAAAAGATTTGTCCACACCATAACAGTGGCCTAGCCCAGGTACAACAGGCCCCTACTGTACCCACTTGGGCTGACAGGGGTACTCAAACCTGGACATTGTTGCCCATAAAGGGTCTAAAAATAAAACTGTTTACTGACTATAGTTTACAGAATATATATTTTAGTGATGCTAAAAGCTAGGTTCAATTAAAGTCAGGGTAGGCTTGAAAGTTTAAATAATAAAGGCAAAAGTATTAATAATTAGGCTGTGTTATATGAAGTAAAAGTAGAGAAAAGTTATTAAAACACAGGGAAGTTCATAACTCATTTGGGGTTTCTTGACAAATGAAAAGAATAGAACTGATCAATTTTAAGCAGGGCACTGTAACAAGGTTGGGCTCCCAAGGGTGGCCATGAAACCCCCAGTGGCTCCACAACCGTGCCCCGCTCCACCCCTAGGGTGCCTTCCCATTTTGCCCACACCTTGATGGTATTATAATAAATAGGGAGGCTGTCTACAGGCCTTTGCATGGCCTAAGCCCACCTGGACCCTGCCAGCCTCTGCCAGACTTGGCTGGGTCTCACTCCGTAACTGTGCCACTGGAGGGCACCTCAAGCCTTAAGGATTAATTGTGCAGCACCAAGTTGTCCTCTACACCATGCTCCTTTAGCATAGTTAGGTATTTACTATGGTGTCAGCTGTGGGTGTTACAATAATATTGTTCCCTTTGTTGGGGCTTCGGCCTCCTTGGCCTTGGCCCCTTTACTATAGTTAGGTCTTCTTGCTTGAGCCCACTGTATTGGACCTGGCTCTGAGGCACTTGCTCTCGCTTGTCCTTTCTGGTCACTGGGCCTATGGCCCATCTGGTGGGCCCCTGGCCCTGTGTAGCTACACTGCTCTCTGCCACTGGGCCCCTGGCTCCCATCACTCACTGTGCCCCTCTCAGGTGCTAGGCCCCTAGCCCTGTCACCTTGCACTCTCTGCCCATTTCCAGCTCAGTACTGCTTAAGCCTTGAGCCTGCTTCTGGCCCCTGAAGCTGCTGTGCTCTGCCTAGCCTGCAGATCTCCCAGGCCGGGCTCCTTTCATCTTGCAGCAACAGGGAGCCCCAGGCTCTCTGTTATACACCTTCCCTCCCTATCTTCAGCAGATAGGCAAAGGGAGGTGCCCAGCAGCTGCCTGGTGGCCCCTAATCTTCATCTCAGGCCAGTGGGCACAGATTTCCCCATCTCTTGTTGAGGGTTTCTATTGACATAGGTCCCAGGCTACCTGTCTTGTGATCTCCAGGGCATTCTGGCAACTCCAAGGCTTCAGGGACCTGCCATTTCTACTCCTACTGCCCCAGGGAATTTCCTGATCATATCATCTGCTCCCCCTGCTGAAAGTCCTCCTTCTGAGGTCCAAAAACTCTATGGCCTCTACTATTTTCAGGGCAGTCGCTTTGTCTTTACAGTTGACCACACCTCGGCCACTGGGTCTGAGTCTCTGTACAGCAATACGAATGTAATATTCTTGGTTTCTCAAGTGGTCTTTGATAGTCCACCAGGAAACGCACTCAGGGAGGTTATTCATGAACAGCTTTCTGCACCTCAGAACCATTTAGATCTTGAGCCACCATCCCTTACCTCCCAGGCTGGTGTCAGGTTGACGTCTCCTACCCTGGTCTGTACTGGCTCTCTGCTCATTTGTAGGCCTGGTGGGTGATCTCCGTGCAGCCTGTGTCTCTGTCCCTGGCTCTTGCACAGGCTGCCATATTCCACTTATAGGCAGCAGGATCTCTGGCACCCTTTGCACTCCTCTAGTCCCCCTGCCCACCCAGGTATGGCTGTGCCCTGGGTTCTTCTGTGCCCCAGGATATTTTCCCCTACAAAAGTCTTTCTGTCTGCATCGTGGAAGTGCTATCTACCCCCTCCTACTTAAGGAAGTGTGTCTGGAGCTTGGCTGTATATCATACTCACTACAAGTAGATCCACATGCCCACTGTCCATGAATTTCTCCATAGAAGCCCTCACCCCACATACTTTCAAGGGGTTTACCTGGACTTCCTGGGGTTGGGTAGCTCACCCTTTGGTGGACTCTCTTTTTCTTCTGGTCCAAGTCTGGAGTCCTCAAAGAAAGTTTGGCCCCCACCTGGGCCTGGGCAGGAAGACCTTCTTCTCCCTCTGGAACCTATTTGGTCTTCTCTGGGGCCTTCTCCTAGCGCTCTGGTGGCTTTGCAACTCCTCTTTGGGGTGAATCGATCTCTCCCCTAGCCACTGTTGTGCCAAAGACTCCCACTGCCCTCTCTTCTTCAAGCCACCCTTTTGGTTGAGGCTGCACCTGAGGTCAAGTGCCTGAGGTCTTCCTGCCTCTGTCTATCCCGGCTTCAGGCACTTCCATGGCCTTCCCCGACAGGTGTGGGTTTGTGGGAGCACCTCTGTCTCTGGGTCCTCTTGAGGGTCTTGATCCTCTGTCTTGCAGTCAGGGCTCTCATCCCCTTTCTGCTTTGCTGCTCTGGCCTCCTCATACCAGCTGGTGCCCTTTACCAGCTCTTTCCTCAGGTCTTTTATGTCCTGCTTGCTTGCAGGTGCCTGTTCTCCCAGCTGTGATACAAGACCTCTCAACTCCTGCATAACTTCTTTTTTAAGTTGGAGGAGTGCAGTGTCACACTTCTGCCCCTCCAGGCCCAGCTCTTTGCTCAATTTCTGGTTCCCACTGGTGAGCTCAGCATTGACTTGCTGGAGCTCAGTGAACTGCTTCTCATAGCTGGCCCTTTCCACCTGCAAGCTGTCTGTCTGCACTGAGTTTCAACTAACTCCCGGTAAGCTCTTGAAAGGGCTTCTTGGCAGGCTGTTTGCTCACTCTGTCTATGCCTGTCTATACTCAGGTATGCCACAGGCATCAGCTCCTGCACTAGGGCTTGGGCACTAACAAGGTCTTCTTGTAACACAGACAAGAGCTGCTCATTCTCTACGTACTTTCCTTGCCAGTCCTACATGTCCTGCTGCATGCTGATCTCTATTTTGCACCTCTGCTTCTTCAGGGCTGCTATCTTGGCCTGCTGCACTTTCCCCCTCTCCTGAGCTGTCAAAGCCTTCATTCACTGGGGCAGAGACCATGCCCCCAGCTTGAGCGGCAACAGCGCCCACCCTATCTTGGACCGCTTGCAACTGCCTCCTGCTCTTGGCTCTTTTCTGCCTTGGCCACTATCATTTGCCTTATTTTCTTAATTGCTGCTGTTGTGACTGCCAGTAGGCATCTCAATTCTTTGCTTTTATTCTCCTTACTCCTGGTCAGCATCTGTTGCCTTAGGGAAGTTAACCTCTGCTTCAGTTTGCTTGCAGCCTTGGTGCTTCACCTCCAGTTCCTATTGCAGGTGGTCTGCCTGTCCACCCACCTCATCTGCAAAAAGTTGTGTCTTTAATAGTTCATGCTCCAAAGTATCTACATGATCAGCCTCCAACAGTGCCTTACTCTTGCCACTCAGGGAGCTCCAACCCCTGGACAGATAGGTGCTCCGACAGTCTCTGCTGCACCACTATCCATGCTTGTTGGGGTTTCATACTCTGCAGCTGGAGTTTGCAAATCTCTTCTTTCACATGCTGGAACATCTGCACTCTTTGCTTCAGTAAATCTTGGCTAGCCACCATCTGGATTCCAGCTGGTTAAGCTGCTAGGGAACTACCTCTCTGATCTCCCATTCCTGGGCCTGCTCAGTCACAGAAATCTGTTGCTTGATTAATGCCTGCACTTGCCACTCCATCTCTGCAGCCATCTCTGCTTTCTATACCTCCCCCCAATCTCAGTGCTGGGTAAGGAGCATTATCTGTATTCTGTCTGGCTTTACTTGACCTATGCGTTCCCTCACTTTCTGGCACAGCCAACTTTGCCAGCCAGTGCACCAGCGTAACAAGGTCAGGGTCCCAGGGGTGGCCATGATGCCACCTGGTGGCTCCATAATCGTGCCCCACTCCACCCCTAGGGCACCTTCCCATCTAGCCTGCCTTGATGGTATTATAATAAATAAGCAAGGTACCCATGGGCCTTTGTGTGGCCTCAGTCCACCTGGACCCCACCAGCCTCTGCCTGTGCCCAGGCCCGTCGCCAGGCTTCACTGATACTTAGGTCCCTCACTGGTCCTCACTCTGTAACTCTGCCACTGGCGGGCACCTCAAGCCTTAAGGGCTAGTTGTGGGGCTCCAAAACCTTCCCTACACCATGCCCCATGCCTCACAGGTGTTACAATAACATTGTTCCCTTTGTTGGGGCTTTGGCCTCCTCAGCCTCTGCCCCTTTACTATACCAAGGCCTTCTAGCCTGAGCTTACTGTATCTGGCCTCTGGCCCCTGTCTCTCACTGTGCCCCTCTCAGATGCCAGGCCCCTAGCCTGTCTCTCATTCTGCCCCTCTTACATGCTGGGCCCCTTGCTCCTGTCTCTCACTTTGCCTCTCTTGGGCACCAAGTCCCTGGTCCCTGTCTTTCACTGCACATTACACCCCTCTTGGGTGCCAGGCCCCTAGCCCCTGTCTCCCTGCTGCCTTGCACTCTGCCCACTTTGGGCTCAATACTGCTTGAGCCTTGAGCCTGTCCCTGGCCCCTGTAGCTGCTGTGCTCTGCCTAGCCTGCAGATCTCCCTGGCTGGGCTGCTTTTATCTTACAGTAACAAGGAGCCCCAAGCTCTTTGTTACAAGAATGTTTTAAGCAAATATTTGAAAGGCTGCCATAAAGAAAAGAGAGAACACCTGTCTACAGGGTGCAAGACACAAAGCAATGATTTTAAATTGTGGCAAAGAAGATTTGTCTTGGATGTCAGAAAAACTTCCTTACTGTTAGAACAATAAGGTATTAGTGTAGGCTGCTCAGAGAAGTTGTGGAATGTCCTTTGTTGGAGGTTTTTAAGAGGACCCTAGATAAGCATTGGGCAGAAATGATTTAGAAACAGCAATTCTGTGTTTGTGCAAGGGGTTGGACCAAATGATCCTTGAGGTCCCTTTTAACCCTATGGGCATTTTTACACGTGGTGTGGGATGTAGCACCGGGCACTTTATTAGGGAGCCACATTAACTAAAAGTGCCCCCATGTTACATGTATCAGCATCCCTGTGCATCTCTGCACTGAAAAAATATTTACAGAGTGCTTTGAACTAAAGCTCATCGAATATATTTTATTTCAAAGTGCTCTGCCACCATTTTTTCAGCGTGGAGATGTGCGGCAACACTGATACATGTGATGTGGAAGGCTGCTGGAGCACATCAACTTCCGTGCTCCAGCAGACTTGATTGAGTCTGCTCTGATGTGCTGGATTTCCAGCATGTTGGAGCAGGCTCTGCACATGTGTATAGGGGCGCTATAACTCTGTATCATTTTTTTTATCTAGGTGAAATTTTTAAAAACTTTTTATTGCTCAGGCACACTCATGGTGCTCAGAAGAGGTTAAGGAAGACTGGAAAAGGGCCAGTGTGGTGCCAATCTTTAAGAAGGGGAGGAGGGAGGATCTGGGAAACTCCAGGTCAGTTGATTTGACCTTGACACTGGGTAAAATTTTGGAAAAAATTATCAAGAAGTCCATTTGTGAGAGACTGGCAGAAGACATGATGCTGAAGGATAGCCAACATGGTTTTGTTGCGGGCAGGTTGTGTCTGACCAACCTCATCTCTTATAGTCAAGCAATGAACTGCTTAGATGTGGGAGACACAGTTGACGTCATATACTTACTGGGGGATTGTGGGCTGGCAGAGTCCAAGGTCAGATGGGTTGGGAACTGACTAAGGGGTTGAACCCAGAGAGTGTTAATGGACAGGTCTGTATCATCTTGGCAGGAGGTGGCCAGTG
>NW_017728945.1:3699998-3738582 GCF_001723895.1 Crocodylus porosus | reverse complement strand
ACTGATACTTAGGTCCCTCACTGGTCCTCACTCTGTAACTCTGCCACTGGCGGGCACCTCAAGCCTTAAGGGCTAGTTGTGGGGCTCCAAAACCTTCCCTACACCATGCCCCATGCCTCACAGGTGTTACAATAACATTGTTCCCTTTGTTGGGGCTTTGGCCTCCTCAGCCTCTGCCCCTTTACTATAGCAAGGCCTTCTAGCCTGAGCTTACTGTATCTGGCCTCTGGCCCCTGTCTCTCACTGTGCCCCTCTCAGATGCCAGGCCCCTAGCCTGTCTCTCATTCTGCCCCTCTTACATGCTGGGCCCCTTGCTCCTGTCTCTCACTTTGCCTCTCTTGGGCACCAAGTCCCTGGTCCCTGTCTTTCACTGCACATTACACCCCTCTTGGGTGCCAGGCCCCTAGCCCCTGTCTCCCTGCTGCCTTGCACTCTGCCCACTTTGGGCTCAATACTGCTTGAGCCTTGAGCCTGTCCCTGGCCCCTGTAGCTGCTGTGCTCTGCCTAGCCTGCAGATCTCCCTGGCTGGGCTGCTTTTATCTTACAGTAACAAGGAGCCCCAAGCTCTTTGTTACAAGAATGTTTTAAGCAAATATTTGAAAGGCTGCCATAAAGAAAAGAGAGAACACCTGTCTACAGGGTGCAAGACACAAAGCAATGATTTTAAATTGTGGCAAAGAAGATTTGTCTTGGATGTCAGAAAAACTTCCTTACTGTTAGAACAATAAGGTATTAGTGTAGGCTGCTCAGAGAAGTTGTGGAATGTCCTTTGTTGGAGGTTTTTAAGAGGACCCTAGATAAGCATTGGGCAGAAATGATTTAGAAACAGCAATTCTGTGTTTGTGCAAGGGGTTGGACCAAATGATCCTTGAGGTCCCTTTTAACCCTATGGGCATTTTTACACGTGGTGTGGGATGTAGCACCGGGCACTTTATTAGGGAGCCACATTAACTAAAAGTGCCCCCATGTTACATGTATCAGCATCCCTGTGCATCTCTGCACTGAAAAAATATTTACAGAGTGCTTTGAACTAAAGCTCATCGAATATATTTTATTTCAAAGTGCTCTGCCACCATTTTTTCAGCGTGGAGATGTGCGGCAACACTGATACATGTGATGTGGAAGGCTGCTGGAGCACATCAACTTCCGTGCTCCAGCAGACTTGATTGAGTCTGCTCTGATGTGCTGGATTTCCAGCATGTTGGAGCAGGCTCTGCACATGTGTATAGGGGCGCTATAACTCTGTATCATTTTTTTTATCTAGGTGAAATTTTTAAAAACTTTTTATTGCTCAGGCACACTCATGGTGCTCAGAAGAGGTTAAGGAAGACTGGAAAAGGGCCAGTGTGGTGCCAATCTTTAAGAAGGGGAGGAGGGAGGATCTGGGAAACTCCAGGTCAGTTGATTTGACCTTGACACTGGGTAAAATTTTGGAAAAAATTATCAAGAAGTCCATTTGTGAGAGACTGGCAGAAGACATGATGCTGAAGGATAGCCAACATGGTTTTGTTGCGGGCAGGTTGTGTCTGACCAACCTCATCTCTTATAGTCAAGCAATGAACTGCTTAGATGTGGGAGACACAGTTGACGTCATATACTTACTGGGGGATTGTGGGCTGGCAGAGTCCAAGGTCAGATGGGTTGGGAACTGACTAAGGGGTTGAACCCAGAGAGTGTTAATGGACAGGTCTGTATCATCTTGGCAGGAGGTGGCCAGTGGTGTCTTGCAGAGTTTGGTTCTGTGCTGTTCAACATCTTTATCAACATTTTAGATGAGGATGTGGAAAGCATCAAGTTTGTGGATGATACTAACTTATGGGGAAAAGCAGTTGTCCTATGGGATAGGATGCGGATCCAAGCAGGGACAAGCTGGAAAGGTGGGTGAAGCAGAACTGGATGCAGTTAAATGCAAAGTGCTTCAACCAGGGAGGAATAACTGGAGACACGAATATAGGTTAGAAGGAGGTGTCCTGGCTAGCATGATGGCTGAAAGGGACCTCAGGGTTATGGTTGATTCAAAATGAACAGGACTAAGTTGTAGTCAACAGAGCTAATAGGATACTGGGATGCATTAGCCGATGTGTCATGAGCAGGGCTAAAGAAGTGATGCTTCCCCTCTACTCAGCATTAGTGAGACCCCAGCTGAAGTACTGTGTCCAGTTCTGGGTGCTGCAATTCAAAAAAGATGTGGAGAATCTTGAAAGGGTCCAGAGAAGCAACACAAGAATGATTAAGGGCCTAGACGACAAACCTTATGAGGAATGATGAAGGGATCTGAGACTATTCGGCCTGGGGAAGAGAAGACTGAGAAGGGACTTGGTGGCCAACTGTAAGTATGTAAGGGGCGATTATTGGGAACCGGGGAAAAAAACTGTTCATTATGGTGTCCAAGGAAAGGACAAGGAGCAATGGCCATAAACCGTTAGAGGATGGTTTCAGGTTGGATGTAAGGAAGAACTTATTTATGGTAAGGGTGACCAGAATCTGGAACAGATTTCCCAAGGAGGTGGTGCAGTCCCCAGCCTTGGAAGTCTTCAAGGGGAGACTGGACAGACACCTTGCTGGGATCATTTGATCTCAGCAGTATTCCTGCCAAGAGCAGGAGGGTTGGACTTGATCTTTTGAGGTCCCTTTCGGCCCTTAATTTCTGTGATCCTGATGCATGTTTTATGCCTGTTGATGTATACTAACTTAGGCCAAGTAGAAATAGGAATGAGAATAAAATAGTATAAAAAGAGGTGATATTTTGTGACAGAGTTTTTGACTTGAAGGCCTCTTGGTATGTTATTGAATTTCATTCTTATCTGTTGACTTCCTGAATTATCTAACAAGACATGGAAGACTGTGCAGGTAAGTGCGGTATTCTTCTTTAGTTTTGCTATAACCATATACACATTCTAACTTAGCATGAGAAGTTATCTAATAAAGAATCCTGAGATCTTTTTTTTGTTTTTAGCATTGATGTTTTAAGTCTTTAAGAATCCAGAAACAAAAAGTTTCATCTGAGCAAATTCTATCCAAGCCCAATAAGATAGCAGTAATTTAAATATTCAATTCAAAGCAAAGGGGAAAATAATTGAACTGGCTACAAAATAAGCCTGCAAGGCCAATTCTTGTTCATCCCCAGTGGCTGCTCTCAAGCATGCCAGGGTGCATCTACACATGCATTAATATGCTTTAGTTAATGCACATTAAATCTAGTACCTCCAAGCACTTTTACACATGCTCCAGGGGTTGGGGGGTGGTGCTTTAATCAGAGCAGCTCTGACAGCCACTTTAATTAAAAAGCTACAGTGTCTTGCGTATTAGCATCCTCACGCTTCAAAATAGTGGGGGGGAAGGGGGGCTTGAATTAAAGCTTGTTCGATGAGCTTTAGTTCAAGCACCCCCACCACCATTGTGAAGTGCAGGGATGCTGATACATGAGATGCAGGAGGCTGTTGGAGCATGGTAATTACTACACTCCAGAAGACTCGATTAGCTGAGTCTGCTCCGACACACTGTAATTACTGCACGTTGGAGCAGGCTCCATGCTCATTCACAGGTACCCTCTATTGTGAAGTAGTAGGAAAATGTGCATTAGCTTGTCTAAATGTGCATTAACTAAAGAGCATGTTTTTTAAGTGATGCTTAATGTGCATTAGCCTATTTTAATGCGCAATAACTAAAAAGCACTTTTTAGTGACTCTTTAATGTGCATTAAAATAGGCTAAGGTGCATTGAAGTGTACGTATAGATGCACCTCCAGAGACCAAATGCCTGAGAGTATCCTCAAAAGGATATTAAACAGCTTTAATAATGAAATTCCAAGTTTAGAGCAGGCCCACAGGCCTGAATAAGTGGGAAGTGGGCAAGACGTGTGGGGGCCCATCCTGGTTGGGACATATTCCACCACAGAGTACACAAGCTTTAAGTGAGATAATAATACTCAGCCTTGATAAAGCATCTTTCATCCAGAGACACCTGAGCACTTTCCAATGGGCAGTCAGCAGTATTATATCCGTTTGCTCAGAAGGAAGCAGGGGCACAGGGACAGTAATGGACTTCCCCAGGATCACACAATGACTCTGCTGGGCATGAACACCGCATGTCACTGGAGGCCGGGGGGGCACGGTGATCTCCTGCTGGCAGCGGTGGCACTGTTGGCGGTGAGGGGTGGGGCTGGAGGGGAGGGATGGCGAGCAGCAACTGCCTGCAGGCGCCACCGGCAGTGTTGGCGGTGCTTTTTCGCAGGGGGTGCACTGCCATGCTTAGGGGGTGCACGTGTACCCCCTATGTGTCGCTGATGCTGCCGGGAATAGAATCCAGGAAGCCCGATGCTGTGTTTGGCACTCACATTGCCCCTACAACAACCACGATTGTTTCACATATTTTAGTAACATTTCTCCATTAGGAACTAAACCAAGCATAATTCATTGAACAGAGGCTGCTTACAGCCCATGAAAAAGTTATAGAGGACCTGGTGCTGGTCTGTTCTATAGTTAGAGAGGCAAACACAATCAGAGGAATGTGACCCAGAATCCTTGTTTTATAGAACAGCTTGTGCCAACTCACTGCTGTCACGTTTCTTGCCCTCCTTACTGACTTCTCCCTCTGTGTATTTGGCAACATAGCAACTTCCCTTACACTACACATAGGAAGTTCAGTGCAACTGACAGGAGTCCATGTAAATAGTTTCATAGTTGGTCGGGTTGGAAGGGACCTGAGCAGATCTTCTAGTCCGACCCCCTGCCATGGCAGGAAAGAGTCCTGGGATCAAATGACCCCAGCCAGGTGTTCATCCAGCCTCCTCTTAAAGACCCCCAGGGTAGGAGCCAGCCCTACTTCTCTTGGAAGCTGGTTCCAGATCCTAGCCATCCTGACAGTGAAGTCGCGCCTCCTGATGTCTAGCCTGAATCTACCCTCTGCCAGCTTGTGACCGTTATTTCTAGTCACTCCTGGTGGTGCTCAGGGGAACAGGGACTCCCCCAATGCCTGCTGATCCCCCCTGACTAGTTTGTAACAGGCCACTAGATCCCCCCTCAGCCTCCTCTTGTGAAGGCTGAACAGGTTCAGGTCCCGTAGCCTCTCCTTGTCGGGCCTGCCCTGCTGTCCCCGATCATGCGAGTGCCCTCCTCTGGACCCTCTCCATGTTGTCCACATCCCTCTTGAAGTGCGGCGCCCAGAACTGGACGCAGTACTCCAGCTGCGGCCTGACCAGTGCCGCATAGAGGGGGAGGATCACCTCCTTGGACCTGCCTGAGGTACATCTGTGGATGCATGACAAGGTGTGGTTGGACTTCCTGACTGCATCCCCACACTGCCGGCCCATGTTCATCTTGGCATCAATGATGACTCCAAGATCCTTTTCTGCTGCTGCACTGATGAGAAGGGAGTTCCCCAACCTGTAGGTATGGTGCTGGTTATTCCTCCCCAGATGCATCTCCTTGCACTTGTCAGTGTTGAAACCCATCCTATTCTCATCCACCCACCCCTGTAACCTGTCTAGGTCCGATTGCAGCCTATTCCTCCCATCTAGCGTGCCCACAACCCCCCACATCTTAGTGTCATCAGCGAATTTGAACAGGGTGCTTTTTACCCCCTCGTCCAAGTCATGGATGAAGATGTTGAACAGTGCAGGCCCAAGGACCGAGCCCTGGGGGACCCCATTGCCCACATCCCTCCAGATCGAAAATGACCCATCCACCACCACTCTCTGGGTGCGGCCCTCCAGCCAGTTAGTGACCCATCTGACTGTGTAGGAGCTGACACCACTATCTCCAAGTTTTTTAATGAGAATAGGGTGAGAGATGGTGTCAAAGGCCATCCTAAAGTCCAGAAAGACTATGTCCACTGCTACCCCTGCATCTAAGGATTTTGTGACCTGGTCGTAGAAGGCTCTCTTTCTTTTGCATCAGTTGGTGGCTAGTGAGGGGAAACAGTAACAGTATTGCCAACCCCACAGTAGCAAAAATCATGAGATGAACTCTTAAAAAATCAAGAAACTGGCACGTAAATCATGAGATGCTGTTTTTGAAGTAAGTGTGTATGCGTGTGTGGGGGGCAGTTATTTGTGAAGGTGTTGGGGGTTGTGGGTGTGTGTGTGGGGTCTGGAGCCTGGAGAGGGGGGTCCCAACACACCCTGGACTGTGGTTTGGGATTGAGAAGCAGACAGACAGAGATACAGATGCACAGACAGCACCCAGCTGGTAAATGGAGGGGAAGGAAGGTGGTGGGGGAGAGGGAAGAGGTGTGGAGGGGCAGGTTGAGGCCCCTGCAGTGAGGGAGGGAGTGGGGCAGGAGCTGGGGTAGGTGTGAATGGGGCCCCGGGGCCAGGGCAAGGTGTGCAGAGGAATGGGGGAAAGGTGCGGTCCCCTGCAGAGGCACACACTCCTGGGGAAAGCATGAGGGCACATGCCCCCCAGAGGGCAGAAGGAGGCTGCCTGCTGCAGGCTGGGGCTCTGCGCCCTTCTGCCTTGCGCCAGGAGCTCAGCTGCACGATGCCACTGTCGCCCACTGGGGGGGCAGGGGATGTGAGGCACGTTGCCCGTACCGCACATCCCATACGCACCCGGCAGCAGGAGGCACACTGGGGTCGCGTGGCTGAGCTTCCAAAGCAAGGCAGCAGGGTGCAGAGCCCGGGCCTACAATAGGCAGCCCACCTCTGTTCCCACACTGCATGCACCTCTGGACAACCCGTCCCAGCCCCAGGGCCCCATTCACCCCAGCCCCTGCTCCTGCCCCACTCCCTCCCTCACCATGGGGGCCTTGATCTCCCCCCCGCACCACACACACACACACCCCTGCCCCTTTCCCTCCACTTACCAGCTAGGAAAATCCAGAGATCTGGGGGTTGGATTGGGAGATCACGAGCTGGAGTTACTTTGACTTTGAAAGATCGAGTCTCATGATGGTTTTGCAACAGTTGGCATTACTGCAGTAAGTAATCATAATACTGTTTTTTGCAGGATAAAATCTTTAATTAGTACTCATGGATTTCCTTCTACAAAAGAAGTGGTGGATACTGAACAGAAAAGCAGAGTTTGCCTGGAGATGCTGTGAGGACAGGAGAGGACCAGCTCAGTGGTGGGACTGTCTTGCTTAGGCTTTTCTGGAAACTGGTTGTCTGAACACCAGAACTTTTGTTTGTCTAATTTGTGGTGCCTGTGTGTTTGATCTGTGCCTCTTTTGGATTGAATGCTTGACAGAGAGTGTGCTTCTAGCTGTGTGTGGAGTGGTTTGCTTCAAGAGAGCCAGGTTTAGCTATCTGGGAGGCAGGGGGGGCACAGCCAGGCCCAGGGTAGGCAGCCTTATTAACACCAACTCCTTGCAAACAGAGGGAGCAGTGAACAGAGAGGAAGTCTGTCTGGGAGTTTGTTGCATGTGGGAGCCAGGGAGCAGGAGGTACATGCATGTGTGTGTTTGTGCGTATTGCTCTGGTGTGTGAGGTTTTTTTTCGTTTTTTCCCTCCTGTTCTCCAGGTAGCAGAGGAGGTATAAATGGACACTGGATCAGCATTTGTTATTTGTGTAGGATCTGCCAGGTCTATGTTCCTCCCAGGGGCCAAGATCATTTCATCTGCACCGACTATAAGTTGGTGTCTGTCTTGAAGGAAAAGATTAAAATGCTGAAAGCACAGGTATCCACACTGCATACTATCAGGAAAAATTAAGACTTGTTAAACAGGAGTTATGAGAAGCTGGCATTGGAAGGGCCAAAGGAAAAAGAAGAGAAGTGGCAGCATATGATTGCTAGAAGGAAACTCCCAGAATTCAAGAGGAACAGACTAAAGCCAGTAACCACTTCCAGGCACCCTGTTGTGGAACAGCAGGAGCAACGCAGTTAAGACAGCAGGAAGTACAGGGCCCCAAAGATGGGGGCTCTAAAGCTGGTGCACCAAGAAGGAACAGGACAGTGGTGATGGAAGGTGACTCTGTATTGCAGGGGACAGAAGCACCAATCTGTCATCTGGATTTGGGGCCCTGGGAGATGTGCTTGGATCCTGTATTCAGGATATCACAGAAAGACAGCCAGGTTCATCCTTTGCTCAGACCACTAACTTTCCTTCTTGTCCATGTATGCACCAATGATACTGCAAGGAATGACACCGAACAGATCAGAGGACACTATGAGGCTCTTGGCAGGAGGATGAAGGAGCTTAGATCACAACTGGTATTCTCAATAACCATCATATCAGGGTATGACATGACCCATGCTCCAGTGGTGCCACGCCACCCCCTGGTAGACACATGGCTCTTGCTCACGTAGATCCCTAGGAGTGCCCCTCCCTATTATGTTTCCTGCCACATCTTGATGCTGCTCAAAAGGGTTTGCGCAGCTGCCCCAAGGGCCCAGAGTGGGTCCAGTCTGTGGCAAACTTGCCACTAAAGCAATTAATCACAGCCCTTCTGGCCCTATTAGGGCCTTGGACACCTGGCACTTTATGGGCTGTATTTGTAGCCTCTGTCCACCCCCATGGCCACAGTCATGCCTTACAAACGGTATATGATATCACTGCCCAGCCACACCATAGTGCTTGGGCCTCTCAGACAACAAAACCTTTACAGGGGCTTCAACTTTCCTGGCTTCAGCTCCTTTTCTGTGGCTGGGTCCCCCTCAGTGTAGATCCACCACCCCAGACCTCAGCTTCTGGGCTCAAGCCCTTCTTTGGTTCTAGGGTCCCTGGTCCTGGTCTCACCCTTCTCAGGTTATAGGCCCTCTGACCTGTCTCATTTCAGCCCCTGGGACTACTGACCCAGGTGAGGCTGCCCTCTCTCAGCTCTAGCTCCCTGGAGTCACTGGCCCTGGCAATGTTCTCAGCTGTGTGCTCCTCAGGCACTCCTGTGGCCTCCACCCCACCCCACCCCACCTTTCCTAGCCACAACCTTGTCCTTGGGTCTAAACTAAAACCAAAATGGAAGCCACCGCTTTATAAAAAAAATATCTTTCTAGCTCTCCTTGCCTTGAGCTGTCACCTCTCCACTCCCCGAGTATTTTGGTGCCTATCAGGGTGTCTTCTGTAGCCCCTCTCTCCTGAGAGCTCTGTTCCCTGCAATGCAACAGGCCTCACTGCCCACCTTCCTCCAGGCACTGGGTTTATATACCCTGGAGCCCTGCCCCATTTGGTCAGGTGATTCCATAATCCTGAACAGGGGGTTCTCCTTTCATCTAATGGGCAGCCTACTCCCCCCTGCTGCAGCTCAGCCTCACTGCTTGCAGCCTTTATCCTCTGGCCACCTGGGAATCTGCATTACTCCCTCAGCTTCTTGCTGTGCAGCTAGCCTTGTCTCAGCTGCCTGCCTACCTACACAGCTAGGCTAGCTTGCTGCACTTTCCCCTTTTTAGTAACAGAGGCCTTTGGCCCCCTGTTAAACATGGAAGTAAAGGTGTGGCTGAGATAGTGGGGGTAATGCGAAGGCCTACAATTCTTTGACAACGGGCGGCATAGGCGCCAAGTATGCCCAAGGGCCCTGGCCTTCTATTGGAAGAGGCAGTCCCAAAATGGGAACATCAAGTCCTGGTCCCAGGCTGCATGACTCCAAGACAGCATTTGTCCCAGATTCCCAGCATCACGTAGGGATCCAGGAAATGGCAGGAAATGGCAGTTCTTCCCTTGCAGGCTGGCAGAGTTCCAGCCTGCAAGGGGCTTAGAGGAGTGGGATGCAGGCGCCATGTGCATACGTGCACATGCACACATACACATGGCCAGGAATACAGCCTCAGGCAGCAGTTCCCCTGGCTGTCTGCAGGTAGTCTATGGGGGAGAGGGGGGGAAGAAATTGAGGACCCCACAGTGAGGCAGGGAGTGGGGCAGGGGCTGGGTCTGGGGGCATGGCCCAGCCAGGGCAGTGCATGAGGCCTGAGGCCAGGGCAGGGAGTGGCACAGAGCCATAGATGGCTTGTTCAGGGGAGGGGGAGGAGCAGGGGCAGCTCCCTGCTGCTGTGCACACTCCTGGGGAGAGGGGCATGGGGGGGGGGCATGTGCCCTGCAGATTTGGGCATGGCACAGGAGTAGACGCAGGCTGCCCACTGTGGGCTCAGAACCCCCCACCCAGCTGCCCTCCCTCCAGGAGTCCTCCACCGGTTGCGCTGCCATGGCAAAGTGCCCTCTGCCCACCTAGCAGCAACAGAGGTGGTGGCAGAGAGCTGTGCCTCCCACTGCTGCCGGGTGAGCAACGAGTGCTTCGCCATGGTGGTGCCAGGCTCCTCGGGGGGCGGCAGCAGGGCATGGAGCCCTGAGTCCACAGAGGACAGCTCTCATCCATCCCTGCCCCACACAGGCTCTGCGGTACCTATGATGGGCAGATATTTTGGGGAGGAGGATTGCTATCAAGAGATGGGATCCATCTGCCCAGAACTGGAAAGAGCACCTTTGGGGGTCACCTGGCCAACCTGATAAGGAGGGCTTTAAACTAGGCTCCCTGGAGGATGGTGAATAAAGCCCTGCAGCAACAGAGAAAGCAATCCAGAGCTGAGAGGACCAGAATAAGACCCTCAACTATGGAAAAGGTCCAGAGAGACAAAGGACAGCAAGAAGGGATGCAAAAGGGAAACAAGTAGGTCAACATGCAAAATACATCAGATACATGTATACAAATGTGGGAAGTAAAGGAAACAAACAAGATGTGCTGGAAGTCACAGTTCATGAAAACAGCTATGATCTGTTTGGAATCTGAGAGACCTGCTGGGACAAACTTTACGTATTTCAGGAAGAACAGTCATAAAGGTAGCAGTATAGCACAGGTTTTCTATCTGATGTATGATTTTTTTCTTCACTATGCCATGTCATCTTTCTGTGGTAGTCTGTAAAAGAAGGAGATTCCTCTACTTAAGAAAAGATAAGGGTATGAGGCTGAATTCATATATGTCAAATGCTGTGAGATGCTGAGCTGAAAGGGGCTATAAAAAGAGGAAAAGATTGTTATTAACTCAAGTGAATCTCTGAAGGTACGTCTTTCATTCATCATAACACCATATTGGCTTTATTCCTGCCTACAACTCAGTCAGGCACCGTCTCATAGATTCTTCTCCTCTATGAGCACAAGAATGAATGCTGGTATAGTTTCAGCCAGTACACTGTACAGAAGTTTCCCATGAATGCATTTTATACACGACAGATAATGAATCCTGACTGTTAAGTGAAGAACGAGCCCACTTTCACCCACCTCCCCTCCCCCCGCCCCAATTCCTTTATTGTACAAAGATACATGCAACACTTCATAAAGCATCAAAATGTCAACTTCATGCCTTTGTTCTTCAAACAGTGCCAGTCACCAACATAGCTCTTTATAGAATCAAAGAAAATTATGGTTGCAAGGGACCTCAGAAAGTCAAATAGCCCAACCCCCTGCTCGAAACAGGACCATCCCTAACTACATCATTCCACCCAGGACTTTGTCAAGCAAGGCCTTAAAAACCTCCAAGGATGGCAGTTCCACCACCCCTCTAAGTAACCCATTCCAGTGCTTCACCATCCTCCTACTGAGAAAGCTTTTGCTAACCTAAACTTCCCTTGCTGCAACTCGAGACCATTTCTCTTTGACGGTCATCTGCCACCACTGAGAATGGTCTAGCTCCATCCTCTCTGGAACCACCCTTAAGGTAGTAAAAGGCTGCTATCAAATCCCCACTTTGGTCCTCTCTTCTGCAGACTAAATAAGTCCAGTTCCCTCAGTCTCTACTTGTAAGGCATGTGCCCCAGTCCCTGAACCATTTCCATTGCCCTCTGAATGATTCTCTCCAGCTTGCCCACATCCTTTCTGTAGTGGGGGTGGGAGGGGCAAAACGGGACACAGCACTCCAGATGTGGCCTCACCAGTGCTGGACAGTGGGGAATAATCACTTCCCTTGTCCTGCTGACAATGCATTGCGTTACAAACAGCCAATCAGAGCGCAAAGAAGCATTCTGACAGAAGGCAGCCTGCCACCGCGATGGTGGGGATGCAGGGGACGGAGCGGGGGGGGGCAAGGCTAACACGGGTAACGCGGGGGAGGGGAGTGGGCCTAGGCCCAACACGGTGGGGAGGGGGGCGTGGGCCCGGGCCCAACGCAGGAGGAGGAGGGAGCCCGAGCGAGGGAAAAGCCGGCCCACCGTGTCAAGATGGGGGAAGAATAGCGGGCCTGACCCAACGCAGTCACAGCAGCAGCTGGGGGAGGGAAGGAGCAGGCATCCTCCCTCCCTCAGGCCCTGGCCCACTCCTTCCCCACCCCCACTCCCAGCCCGCTCCTCCTGGCCCCCCCAGGCCATGGTGGCCCGGCTTCTCCCCACCCCTTGGGCTCAGTCCCCCCCGCATCAGGCCCAGGCCCGCTCCTCCCTGCCGCTGCGGGACGGGGGGAGGGGCAGGCTCAGACCCCAAGCAGCCAGAGGGAAGGGGGACAGGGCCTGGGGTGGGGGGGGATGTCCATCCCCACCCGCTCCCCCCCAGGCCCATCATTCTTGACGGGCAATTGGCTAGTATAATGATAACAGCAACAATGCTGATAATGATTTCTAGAAGTTGTGCTTTATCCAGAAAGTTCTGGCTCAATGAAAAAGTGGGCATGGCTTGGCTGTTCATAGCCTGCTATGTTGTGGTGTCCCCTGTGACGCTAAAGAATCATAATTAGGGACCTACCAAATACACGATTTCATGGAACTGGCAGTCTCACATGAAATAGCCAGCAAAGAGCTGGCAAAAAGTTTTTTGAACGCAGCCGCTTCCCCCCCTTTTTCATGGTAAAAAGTTTGTCTCCGAGAAGGGCAGGGGGCAGGGAGGAAAGATTTTTAAAAAGGCAGACTGCCCATCTCCAGAAGCTGGAGTGTGTGTGTGAGAGACAGCCAGTGTGTGCACAATGCAAGAGCTGCTTGAGCAGCAAGGCTGGGGGGCAAGGGGCTGCAGGTAGGGAGTAAGAGGCATTGGCAGGGCTGGGAGAGGTGGAGGGGGCAGTGGATCGCGAGTGAGGAGCACAGGGGATGGGACAGGTGACTGTGGGTTGGGTGGGCAGGGCACTGGCAGTGCCAGGGGGCTGCAGGTTGGGAGTGAGGGGTACTAGCAGGGCTGGGATCAGTGGGTCCAGAGTGAGGGGCAGCAGCTGGGGGCGGGGGGGCGTGTCAGTGAGGGACAACAGAATGGGCAGGGGCAGGGCACCAGCATGTCACTGCCCCCCCATCATATTCCCCCTGCTCCCCCGCTCCACAGGTATCCTCTTTTTGGACCCTGAAATATGGTAACCCTAGCCACAGCACTCTGCATGGGGCTAAGCCTCGCTTGTTTGCCCCAGAGCAGACTGTGCTCCCACTGGTGCCTGCAGCCTGGTCAGGTGCTGCTTTGTGCCCCCCCTGCCTCCAGTTCCAGGATCTAGAGCCAGACCCCCACATGCCTGCCAGGAGTGGCACGGCACAGTGCAGCAAGAGTGAAAGGAGGAGCTGATGCAGGAGGCCGGGGGCCCTGGGAACAGCCTGCTGGAAGCTGCTCCTGCTCTTGCTCCTGCCCCAGCACACAGGGCTCCAACTCCAGGGAAAGCAGCCAGGAGCTGGAGCTGGAGCACAGGCACTGTGGCAGGAGCCACCTCATTGAAGCTGCTCATTTGCCCGCCTGGAGCGGTGTGGCGTAGCAGGGGCAGGACCAGCTTCCAGCGGGCTGTTCCCAGTGCGGCTGCAGCCAGCCAGATGCTCCTGTGCACCCGTCACCTTCAGTAGTAGCTCCTCGTGCTCCTGCTGCACCACACCGTGCCACTGGCAGGAGGCACGTGGGAGCCCAGCTCCGGATACTGGAATTAGAGGAGGGAGGAACAGAGCAGCACCTGGCCGGGCTGTGGGCACCCGTCGGAGCATGGCGTGGGCTGCTCCAGCACAAGCAAGTAGGGCTCAGCCCCATGAAGAGTGCTGGGGCTCCGGCTCCAGATCTGGCAGCTGAGAGCCAGAGCCAGAGCCTCATGCACTGAGGTAGGAGCCACCTGGCTGAAACTGCTTGCCCAGTGCAGCTTTCAAAATGGTGGCCTCGGCCATGATACGGTCATGAAATCAGGGGCCCCGGCTCTGTTACAGTTGTGTAATCAGCAGCCAGGGCCTGTGAATTTGTAGGTCCCTAATCATAATAAATAAAAATAACAAAAAAAGTTTCAAAAACTAAAGTTTTACCACATATATAGTGAGCTTTCACAGCTCACCCATGTAACAGCTTGTGCTGGGCTTTTCATATGTGCAGCGAGCTCTGTGAGCTCACCAGTGGTCAGCACAGACTCTGCCTGGAGTCCCTGCTTCTCTTTGCTCTTCCCCTCACTCCTCTCCTCCTCCTCTCCCTGGGGGCAGCAGGCTGTGAAGGGGCAGAGCAACCAGTAGCAATGAAACCTCTGCTTTCACAAAGCTCCGGAGGCACCATACTGCCACTGCTCTTCCCATCTCCTCCTCCTGATGAATTAGGTGGGAGAGTAGGGAAGGAAGAATGAAGAGCAGCAGGCCCTGGAAGCTGCTTGAAAGCAGGGACTCCAGCAGACCCTGTGCCAGTGGGCTCAAATATCACATGTGTAGCATGAGCTGCTGAGAGCTTGCTGGCATCTAGGATCACAGTGGTGGGCTGGGGCCACATCCCCCTCAGCTGAGTAGCTCATGTGCAATGAGTTCTCTTTACCGAGCATGTGCCCCATCCTTGAAGGGCATGCAGCCACATCCCTGTCACTGCAATCCTGGATCCACCCATGGCTGGGGTGATACTTAGTCTGTGGTGTGGTAGTTAGCTCACTAGGCAGGAAAGTCAGAGAGCTGTAAGTTCATGCACGTCTGTGTAATGGCGGGGGAGGTGTGGAGAAGGGAGGGAGCTAAAATCTAGATTTCTCACTTGCTCAGTGAGTGCTCTAACTACTTAGCTATTAGAGCTAAAACATGGGAGGGTCCTTCCCCCTATCTTTGTTTCTGGTACCTGCAAATGGGTGCATGTACACATAGCCACATACATGTGCAGTGCATAGGTCTGCTGTGCATGCTCACTCTATATGCTCAGTATGGCAGGGTGCATGAATGCCGCATACTCCTGGAGGCTGTGGGGGGGCACAGTGAGCTCCTGCAGGCGGCGGTGACACTAGTGGTAGCGGGAGTGTGGCAGCAGCAAGTGGTGCGCTCCTGCAGGCAGCCATGGCGCTGGTGGCAGCGGGGTTGGCAAGTGCCAACTTGCAGTTGGCGACCACCCGCAGGTGCTGCTGCTAGTGGTGGCAGCGGCCAGTGACAATGATGGACCGCCCGCAGACACCGCCAGTGGTGTCAGCAGCAAGGGGAGGGGTGGTGAGTGGCAACCACTCACAGGCGCCCCTGGCAGTGTTGGCAGCACCTTTTCGCAGGGGGTGCACCACCATGCTCAGGGAGTGCACGTGCACCCACGTGCACTCCCTCCGTCGCCAGTGCCAGGGTGCCTTTCCAGGGGTGGCTGTGAAGCCCCTGAAGCCCTCACTTTCTGGGCAATTACCCCTTCTAGTCACCCACCACCCCTTGACATTTGTTATTTTTTTAATGAGGGAGGCTGTCCTAAGGCTTCCTAAATTGCTCACCCCAAATGACCACCTGGTGCATGTGGTCTCTGCCTTATGGGCTAATTGCATGGCTCAGTTCTCCCCCTACACCAGCGTTTCTCAGCCTGTGGGCTGTGACCCAAAAGTGGGTCACAAACATTGTAATGGGTCACAGGGAGGTCCCAGGGAATTGCATAGTTTCCTGGTACAGGCAGTGTTTTGAGAGCAGCCTCAGGAGCTGGAGAGGGAGGGAGGAAGGGGGCCAGATGCAGCAGCCAGAGGAAGGGAGAGAGAGAGACTGTATGGATTGTGGCCAGGGGGTTGTGGGTCATGGCAAGCTGATAATTATGCTAACAGGTCCCTGTGTGAAAACGTTTGAGAACTACTGCCCTACACCATGCCCCATGCCTTGCAGATGGCATCCTCATTGATGTTTTCTTTCACTTGAGCCCCCTTCTGGGGATCCTGGACCCTCACTGGGCCCATACTCAGCCTCTCACTGGGCTCTAGACCCCTTCCTGGGTCCCTAGGAACCTCCTCCTACCCTCAGTTCTTCCCCAAACCTCCAAGCTATGTTTGGTGTTCTCTCCAAGCTGGCTTTCTGGAGCTGCAGGCACCCTGCTAAAGAGATGTTCTCTCAGCAAGCTGCAAGATGTTACCACCAGCTTCTCCCAGGGTCTGGACTTACATTTGCTGGCTCCCTGGGTCAGCTGACCCCTGAATTAGCCCTGGCCCTCACTTGCCAGTGGCTTCACAGGCTGCTTGGCCTTCTCAAGTGGCAGGCACTCCAAGTGCCCTGCCACACTCAAGCCTATGCATCCAAAGCAGAGCGAGGTCCAAAAATGGCTATGCAGACGTCTAAAAAACTTCCACTGAAATGAGCAAAGACAAACAGAATTCTGCCCTAGCATGAAGACTGTACGTGTCAAGCAAATTACAGGTTTCCCACAATTTATGTGGGTTCTATATATGCGAATTCACTCTTGTGCGATGAGCATTTTTAGACCCATAATTCGTTATATGTGAGGTAAATTTGCTCTTATGTGATCAGCATAGGTGCCCCCCCGCCCAAGTAGGGAAGTCTGTGCGGGAAGGAAAACGGCCATGGGCCCAGGGCCCCACTCATTCCAGCCCTGGCTGCAGCAGCCCTTGGAGCAGCCAGCACCATACCGCCTGCCCCCACTCACCCCAGCTGCTGGGCTGCGCCATGCCGTGGTGCAGGCAGCTGGTGTCGGCTGCTCCCAGGGCCGCTGCAGCAGGGGCTGGGGTGAGTGGGAACAAGCGGAGCACCAGGTGGCATGGGATGTGGCACTGCTTGTTCACACTCACCCTAGCCCCTGCTGCAGCGGCCCCGGGAGCAGCCACGAGGGAACCATCAGTGGGTGCTGGAGGGAGGGGTGGCACTTCTTGCTGCTTTGTGCCCCCCAGGAGGGCTGTGGGCTGGGGGGCTGTGCCGGGCTCTTCCCAAGGGGCGTGTGCCCCCGGATCTGCGTGCAGGACAACAGCAGGCTGCCGCTGCAGGCTGGGATTAGTGGTGGCACCGGCACTAGGCTCTGCTTGGGGCACACATACACATGTATGTGTATGTCTGTGCCTGCATGTGTGTGTGGGGGAGGAGAGGGGAGGGGCTGGGGGGCTGTTGTGAGGGGCACCAGCAGGACTATCCTGTTTCTGCAGTAGTCCTGGAACTACAGCTCTCAAGCATGTCCTCTCCATGACCCATTTCTGGGAATGGGATAGTGAAACCACCTTAGTACACCTCACCACTGCTCGCAGGAATATCACAGGCAGAGCTCCTGAGAGCAGTGGCAAGGGGTGCTCTCAGAATGACTTCACCGCCCCATTTCTGGGACTGGTACATGTGGAACGGGAGGGCTGTGCAGGGCATGTTTTAGACCTGTATTCCCTATAACACTGTGGAAGTAATAGACATATCACAGGGTCTATGTCTCTCAGAGTTCATAGTTCTTATAAAGCAACAGTGACACTTCTACAGTCTGATCTAAATCGTCCTGGGGTAAGACATACCACATGGCTGACTTCAGCACAGAATATTTTGACCATGCTATAAAACTGAAAAAATGCATTCATCTGTATATCACAGAGGGACCCAGCCCAAATAAGCACGTGGATAGGGCTTGTTAGCCAGGTCCCAAAATCCAACAAAGTTTGTATCTCAGTCTAATAACTGTATTCATAACATGCTTAATTACTACTTGGAGCAGAACTTTATATGCAAAGTTTGAGATGAATGATACATGCAACTTTCTGTTCTGATACTTCTACAGCAATGTTTTTCTTTGTATATTATTATTTCTTACCCATCAATTACTGAAAAATGGCACCGTATTCTTTCAGTTATTTTATACATTAATTCTCACTGCAGCTCTCAAGTAGGACTCTTAATTAGCCATTCAACTATCCTTTTCCTCACTTAAAACTACATATTGATGATGGTGCAAATTGTGCTGCACAATATGCAAATACAAACACATAAAACAGACTACAAATAACCGTAATATATTCAATTTCAAAATTAAATACGCAAAATTAAATAGATCAGATAACTTAATACAGTAGATTTAGATGGAGCTCTAAAAAAAGACCCACCAAATGTCATGGCCTGTTTATGCTGAAAGCTAATTCTTTTTTCCCCTTTACCTGCACTAGCCAAAACTGGCATCTTCTGACCTTCTTTCAGATGTCCCTTTAATCACAAACAAGGTTTACTTACATTTTTAACTAGCTCCTGTAATCAGTAGTCAAGTTACCCCAGTCCATGGCCTCTTCCCCCGAGATGGCACTGCCTCCAGGGACCTGACTGCGGGGGCCTCCTCTTCCCAGCAGAGATGTGTTTGGGCCCAGATGCACCTCTGCTAGGGGCACATCCCTGCTGAGGCCATGATCAGGGCAGGGTGAGGGTTAGGGTGAACGGAGCAGTGTCTCAGGTTCTATTATTAGGCCTAATAGTAGTCTTATTTCTTGCACCCAATTGCCTGGGCCTTTGGAAGTCAAATCTTCTAATACCATTAGTTTCTGTGTAACTAAACATGCTTTGACGGTTGTCATGGGATATAGACATAACTATACCCTTTGCTCCAACTAGGTGCCTCATCCCCTCAGTCTTATTTCAGTTTTGCATTTGTTTAGTTTCAGGTCCTTGTTGTTGATCAGTTTTTAAGTTAAATTCCCATCAAGACAGTGACAGTAATATTGATTAGCAGCTTTCACAATTATCAGTTAGAAACTATCAGCTAGTGAATTCAGTATTGCGATAACTGGGAAAGGAGACGTTCTGTGGGCTAAGCACTCCCTCAGAGTATTTTCCAACTGTCCCCGTGTTGGACGGGGGGGCAGGGGTGAGCGCCATCACAGTATCTCATCAAACTGCTATCAGGCTTATTACCTGTCTATCACTCCAGTTGCTAAGCAACCAGCTGGCCTAGTGACCTGACCTCATGGCAGAGGGGTAGAGGCCCCAGACATGTCAATCTCTGAGTAGACCGGTGATACTTTTTTAATTGGCTGGTTAGCCACAAGCAACACCGGCCCTGAGTGGACCTGGAGGGTGTGGTCAGGAAAGTGTATTTAAGAGCCCCTTCTCCCTGGAGGAAGGAAGGAGCCATTTTTGTGGAACATGTGAGTAACTAACCAGGCAGAGAGATGGGGATCTCTCTGGAAACTCACTGACTCCATGAACTGCTTGCCTCCAGGGGAAAGCCTAATCTTTAGCCTCTGGATGATACTTGTGGGTAACTTAGCTGAAACCTACCTAGATATATAGTTTATGGTGATATAGATGCATGCTCAGTGGCTACTTAGCCACACTTTTTGCTCTATGGTTGTTCTTTGATTTGTCTTTAACCTGTACTCTTCCCCAAGTCTTCCCTCTTTAACCAATAAAATTCTCCACTGTTCATAGCATGACAGACTGGCTGGGAGGGGGACTGGGTTATGCCTTGGTGCCCGCTTGGTCCGGCTGACTAAGGGAGGCTACTTTTTGGCGCTTCAGTCTAAAGGAAGCACCCCAAGTTTTCGCAGAGGATTAAGCACCGCCTAGGTCTACTAGGCCTGTGTACCCCAGGGGTGCTCCAGGGACCAGATCCCCTGGGTGGTGGCTACAGTACCCCCAGGCTTGCAGGTATGCTCTGGGAAGGGGGTCTGCCGGATGTGAGGTGCCCTGGGGAGGCACTTGGAGCTTGGTAGGTGTTCAGGTACAGTGAGGTGAGTGGCTCAGTGCAGAAGTGCCCCCTACTGGCCCGCCACAAGTGCTACAGTGCACAGTTGACAGCCCAGAAGTCACAAATTCGAGGCCAAAGCAAAAGTGCTCACAGTGCAGCCTGTCAGATTCCAGTGAATCTGTGAATTCTGCTAAAAATACCTTGTCACAAAGACAAAAAAAAAGGAAGGAAGAAGGGATAACTTGTAATTTATCTTTTGTCAGGCAGACTCTTGGAAGCTCTCCTCCCAGTGCGTGAATGGAGAGGGGTGAGAAACAGAAGACCTGGGAATGGGACAAAATGGACGGGAGAATCCTAGATTCTTTCATAGAATTGATAGTCTTTATGCAAGTGCTCTGCAAGATTCAGGCTCTTCAGGCTGGGGCACCCACAGCAGAATAAGTTTTGGGGCAAGGGCAGTGCAGGGCCTCTGTCTGTTGCCTTGGCAGCAGCAAAAAACATCAACCCCTTGTCTGTTCAACAGGAACCAACATTCTCTTTCTCAATGTTTTATGCTTAATTACTATTGTCTTGAAAACACCTGTGTTTTATTGGGGCATAGGGAATAGTTACAAGACCATTTTGTTATTAAGTTTCAAAAGACAGCTGTTAGAAAAGAAGGAATGGTCAGTAAAATTTTCTTTTTCTTCCCCTTTTTTGCACATATTTGTGGCTTGCACTGATCTGCACCAATCGGATATTATCTGATGGAATTTGACCTCAACTGTTGTCTAGCACCCACATTTTCATTGCAGGAGTAATAATTAAGAAGTCACTAGATTGCCTATCTAGCTACATAAATTGTGGGGAGGATGCCTAGTGCACTCTGAGGCTATCTGGTATTTGAGGTACTTCAAACACTTCAGGCAGGAAACAGGGATCTGCCTGCTGCTGTCTCCACTACCACTACCTCTGGCTGAGCCTGGCACTCCATGAGCTCCATCCCAGGACAGTGGGGACAGACCTGCCTGCCACTTCTGTTCCCAGCTGAGCCCAGTATCCCACTCAGTGACTGCCTAGAGCTGGAGCTCCCAGAATCAGGTGCAGGGAGGATGAGATCTGCCACTACCACCATCCCCAGATGACTTGGGTGTGGAGGCAAACCCAAGCCAAGGGCTATGAGGAGCAGCTGCAAGGGGTTCTGGGCATGGCCAGGGACAGCAGCAGTGGATAGGCTGCTGCTCTTTACTCAGCTCTCTCTCACAGGTTCCCCACACTGACCTGGAGGCTCCAGCTGTGGAGAGCAGCTGCAAGGATGCCATATTCAGCCAGGGACAACATCAGCGACAGGAAGTTCCCCTTCCTATGCCTACTCCCTGCCCAACTGCCATTGGGTGTCCACTATAGGCCTAGGGGTCCAGCTATACCTCACATGCATCCCTACCATGGTGGTCCTGGTTCTACCTGCCATGCCCACCCCTTTTTAAAAACCTGGATCAGCCTATGTTTGGAAGCATTTCAAAATGATGGCTACAGAGCATGATAGGTAGCTGCTCAGTTCTCTGGCATTCCCTCCCCGCTGCCACACCAGAAGGAGTGGGCAGACGGCAGGGTGGATAGCCAATGAGCACTCTCCAGTGTGCTCAGCCAGCCCCAGGACTGCAGACTTGGAATGCCTGCACGTCTCTCTGCCCCCAGTTTCCCAGTTCTAGTGGTGGGGTGCAGGGCCTTCAGTCTACCAGTTCTGGCAGGGAGGAAAGGGTAGTGCTTGGCTGTCCTTGGCAGTCTCTAGAGCCGGAGAGCCATTTGAGGAATCATCATCTTCAGCACTAAGCCTGGAAAGTATGATTCCTTGCACAGCTCTCTGTCTTCAGGGCCAGGAGACCAAGAGTGTTTTGTGAGTTTCTAGTGTACATTTCACTACTTGCTGTTGGGCTGCTCACCTGGAGGACAACCAGGAATTTTCTCCTAGGACTGGGTATTCTAGAGGTCTTGACTGTTTTTTGGTTTTTTTAATGGTTTTACAAGAAGCTATTTTTTCTTTTACATTAAATCTACGATGGGCCTCTATTTTATCGTGCTTAAAATGCAGAAATATAATGAAATACATGTTTATTCTCCTGCAGTATTGTACTAGGAGGTTCATAATGAGATATGGTAGGACTACCCCACATGAACTAGCTCCTGAACTAGAAGTAGTTTGGTCATCTTAGTACAGCACTTAGGTGTACCAATGAATTCTCCAAAATGGAACAGCTTATTGACATGCACCTTCTGCTGTACTAAGCCAGCTATACTGCCTCTGGTTCAGCAGGTAGCATGCATGGAATAAGCATGGCACATTTTAGCCTGGTATTCACTAATGTCCTGAGCAGTATAGATATGACCTTAAGGGAGCCATGACCCTAAGTTCAGTAGCTGCAAAGAGGTATGTTGGCATCAGGTAGAAACTTTTCCCAGGGCTCCCCATTTCTATGGGTAGCACTGCTGCTGAGGCTCAGAAGTTTTGTGCTGGCAGTTTTAAGGACTTAACACTGGTAGAAACTTCCATAGTTACATCAAATAGGAGGTCTTTTTGTTTAAAGGTTTATCTTCATGGCTAAAAACTATTTTTTAACTTAGGGAAACTAATATGTGTAAGCAATCCCAAAGGGCAAAACACAGTGAAGACAATGCCCTTGGACTTTATCATGAGGTAAACTTATTAAGGTGAACCCTCATGGAGGTATAGCCCTGACACTGGCATGCCTCAGAGTGAAGCCAAAACAATCCGATCAGTGTTCTTTTCTTAGAATGGCTCGTGCATATTAGTCAGCCAGAGAGAAAAATACAGCACTTTTACTGTGAAAACAAGACATAAGAGCGGCAAAATCTCTATGCATGGGGAAACTGTCTTGAAACTGGCGTCTTACAGTAGTAGCAAGAATGAGCTTTGTGGTACAAATCTGGGGTCATTTGGTGAAAGAGTTGCCAAAAAGATACAGCTTGAGTGGCAGGATGCTTGCAGATCCCTTTAAAATGCATTTGCTTTCTTCAAAGCTTATCTAATGTGCAGGAGAGTATATGACATGTGCTTTTTGACTAGTCAGTGCTGGATGTTTTCAGCTCCTCTGGTCATTTGCTCCATATAATGGAAATACTCCCTATATTAAATGATTTTGGAAATGAGATACACACTGTTGTAAACAAAATCAGGGTGAAGGCCACTAGACCACAGCTTCTCAGTTTGGAGCATGAAGTCTAAGTTGCTATTTCTTTTTGTTTACTGCTGCCGGCAGATAGCAGGAGTAGCACGGTTGAATTGGAGGAGCACAGGGGTGGGGGGCCATTCTCTGTGGCAGCAACTCTCCTGGGACTCCAGCAGGCTTCCCCTGCAGAACAACTGCTCTCCCACGAATCAGCGCATTGTGGCTGAGGGGTGGAGTTTTCCAACACGGAGTCCTCACGGGGCTTCCTGACAGTGCACCCACAGATGAACCAACAGGGAGCCAGGCTTCTCCCTCCCTCTCCCTTAGAGGAGGCAAGGAGGGAGAACAGGAGATTGTGGGGTATTAGGTGTCCTCAACACCCTAATGAAACATGCAGACATTCAAGTTAGCACAGGAAGAGGGAGATTTTCCTAGTAGGAATCCATCTAACTTTGTTGCGGAACAGCCAGTTCTCTTCTGCAAGAAATCCCTTGAATGGCTGTATGCTTTTTCTCCCACTACAAACGTAATCTGTCCATAGTGATTGGTCATGTCCCTTTGAAACAGGAATAGGAATTTAGACATGGTCCAAACAAAACACGATAAACACCAAAAAAGGCTCCCTGAAATCACAACGAACAATGCTCAGGGACTCATATACATGTGGAAAGTCTGCTGCTTGTGTGGAGCCCAGATAGAGATGTCACAGAGGCATTACCAAGACTCACCCAGCCTTCTATTACCACATGGTGCTCATCCACGTGGGCACCAGTGATACAGCCAGGGGTGACCCTGAGCAGATCAAAAGTAACTACAGGGCTCTGGGTGCAATGGTGAAGGGCACAGGGGCACAGGTGGTGTTTTCATGATTTTTTTCTGGTTAAGGGGAAGGGCCTAACTATGGGGTAGAAGCATCCTGCAGATAAATGCATGACTGCGCAGATGGTGTCTCCAGCAACATTTTGGCTTCTTTGACCATGGAAGTTGTTCCAAGAAGCAAGATTTCTAGGAAGAGAGAGAATCCACCTGACAAAGAGAAGGAAGAGCTTTTTTGCAGACAGGTTTGCAAACCTAGTGAGGAGGACTTCAGACTAGGTTCATCAGGGGATGGAGACCAGTGCCCTCAGGTAATTGGGGAAGTGGGTGACCTGGAGGAAGCACATGCGGGAGGGAGCAACAGAGGAGGCCTCATTTTTCCTGACAAAGTAGAGTAGACATCTAGTTACCTCAGGTATCTGTACATGAATGCATGGAGCCTGGGAAACTAGCAGGAGAAATGCTAGTTGGAATAACAGAGACTTGGTAGGATAGCTTCCATGACTGCAGAACTGTGATGGGTGGGTATGAACTGTTCCGGAAGGACAAGCAGGGCAGAAGAGGAGGAGCTGTGTTTTATGTAAAAGGGCTGTATGATTGCTCAGAGCTCCAGTATGGAACTGGGCATAGGCCTGTTGAAAATCTCTGGGTTAAGGTCAGGGGGGAGTGTGGTGGAGCACCTTTGAGGGTGCTTACCACTTGGGGGCTCCCATAGGCTCCAGTGGGAGCCTGCTTTGGAGGAGCAGCAGGGGAAACCCCTTAGGTACCATTTAAAGGGGGAAGGTGTGTGGCAGGGCACTGCTGGTGCCTGCCACTTTAAGACCAAAGCTAAGCAGCCAGTAGCTGCTTGATTAAGGCAGCCATTTTAGATCTCTGGCTGCCTATATAAAGAGCTGAGTTCCCTGCTAGCTGGGAAGGTTGTAATGTTGTGGTTTTGTGTAGCATTTGGGAGGTAAGGGCAGGAGCTTATGGGGATGGTTAGGAGGCTCCTGGTTCTGGGCATGACCTAAAACTGCACCCTGCTGGGAGTGGGTGGCCAGGTGGGGCTCTCAGTGGTGTGGGAGCCCCCAGGAAATGCCAGGCCAGTTCTCACCCTGGTGAAAGGTGGGTAGGGGTGCCTTAACCCTTGCCTTCACCTTTGGGTGGGTTATGTGACACTGGAGGTAGTTGGGGCCAGGTATGGCTGTGGCCACCTGTACCCTGTGGGGTGCAAGACCCTGAGAGACCCCCAAGAGGGAAAGCTGGGGCCAGGCATGGTGGTGGCCACCTGAGCCTGCTGGAGAGGAAAACCCTGTGGCCTGAGGAGAGGGAGCAGAGATGAGTAGCCCTGAGGGAAGGGGGCAGAGATCTAGAGCCCCAGATGAGGGGGTGATGTGGAGCCCTGTGTGAGGGAAGTAGGCCCAGGTAGGTCTTTGGCTGCCTAAGGCTGAAGTTTGGGCCAGAGGTCAAGTAAAGGGGGCTCAGACCAAGAGAGAGAGGGGTGAGTCTTGACTCTGGTAAGTCCTCCACTTCTGGGAGGCTGAGTGTGCATCAAAAGTAAGAGCTTAAGTAGCACAATGACCTGCTGCTCCAGGGGGGGCGTGAGAGTCCCCTGTGAGACCCTGGAGCACAAGTCATGGTGTGAGGCACCTGAGCTCCCACATCCAGGAAGGTGGACCTGAGAGAGAGTGTGGGGCTAGTGAGAAGCTGAAGGGAGAGTACCCCCTCAGCTGGCCAATGCTAGGGCCAGGACCAGAATGGTCAAAAGCCTCAGGGGCCCACCATGAGGGATGCCCAGAGCAGAGTGCCTGGGGTCCTGCCTGGCCTTGGAGGTAAGGCCAGGGCCTGTGTGGCTGATGGGCTCAGGGGGACCATGCCTAAGAAGAGAGAGCTACAAGGAGTTCACCAGCCTGAATGATAGCGGAGTAGGCCGCCTGAGTGGAGGGATCAAAGGGGGGTCCTGATAGGAGGATTCTGGAGCCCAGCATGGGGCTAGTGTGATTAACAGCTGGATGCCATCTGTGAGGCACAGGCTGCAGTGTAGGGGAGGTTTGGAGCTGCAGATTGTGCCCCCTGGCATTGGGGCAACAAATGGGCAGCTTAATTAACATCATAACTAATAAGAACTAGATGTGGCAGGTGAGTCAGGTGGGAGGCATGCCCAAGGGCAAGTGGGGAACCTAGCACTGTGGCTAGGCAGGCAGGCCCACTGTGCCACAAGGACAGCAACAAGTGTGACATCATGGTAAGGATCTGCTATAGACCATCTGACCTGGAGGATGAGGCTTTCTTCAAATGGCTAGTGGAAGTTTCCCAGTCACAGGCCCTGGTTCTCATGGAGGACTTCAGTCCCCCTGACATCTGCTGGGAGGGCAATACAGCAGTGCACAGACAGTCCAGGAAGCTTTGGGAGAGGGTTGGGGACAACTTCTTGGTGCAAATGTTGGAGAGGCCAACAAGGAGCCATGGTCTTGACCTGCTGTTCACAAACAGGGAAGAATTGGTGGGGAATTTAGTAGTGGATGGCAACTTGAGCAGCAGCAACCACTAGATGATTTAGTTCAGGATGCTGAGGAAAGAAGGAAGGGGAGTCTCCCACCCTGGATTGTGAAAAGCAGAATTCAGGGAATTCAGAAAAGCAGAATTCGGGGAAATTATGGGCAAGATCCCTTGGGAGGCCAGTCTGAGGGAGAAAGGCGTGCAGAAGAGGTGGTCATGTTTTAAAGACGCGTTACTGAGGGTGCAGGAATGAATCATCCTGATGTGCAAGAAGACTAGGAAGTCTGGCAGAGGACTAGCTTTGCGTAGCAGGAAATGCTTCAGTGAACTAAAACACAAAGACTACTTAGAAAAGTTGGACATGGAACCCTTGGGGTTATTAGGAACAATGACCATAAACTGACAGAAGAGATTTAGATTAGACATTAGGAAGTTTCTTTACAGTAAGGGTTGCCAAAGTCTGGAATGGGCTTCCAAGGGAGGTGGTGCTCTTCCCTACCTTGGAGGTTTTTAAGAGGAGACTAGACAAGCACTTGGATGGGGTCATCTGACCCCACCGCTCTTTCCTGCCCAGGGCAGGGGGTCAGACTCCATCTACTAAGGTCCCTTCCAACCCTAAAAGTCTATGAAATCTATGAAGTTGCAGCAAGGGAAGGTTTAGGTTAAAGGGAAAAACTCTCTCACAAAGTAGTGAAGCACTGGAACAAGTTACCCAGAGAGGTTGTGGACTCTCTGTTCTTGGGGGGTTTTAAGACCCAGGCAGACAAAGCTTTGGCTGGGATTATCTAATTGGGGATGGTTCTGCTTTAGCAGGGGGTGGACTAGATGACCTCCGGAGGTCCCTTCCAACACTAATTTTCTATGATTCTAAGTTTCTGAATGGGCACGTGCCTCACCCGGAAGCCTAATGCATATGATGCAAGAGAAAAGGGCTATTAAGTAATCTGCTTTGTAAACTGCTGTCTTATTTCAGCCAGACAATACATTTCCCAGCTCTGTCCTGAGAAATTTGAATTACTCTGAGCCTAATCTAGCACATTCCATGAGCATATTAAAAATGAATCATTCTCTCCAGATGGCATCTGTAGCATCTTGTATCTTTTTGAGTATTTTATATTAACATGAGGAAACTCATCTTTGTATATAAGGTTAAAGGGACCTTTTTCTTTAAAAAAAAATAAAAAAAAATAGTACTGTAACGGGCTTCTGCCTTTGTCCCTTTAAGGAGGAAAGAACAGTTGAGTTAGTCATCTGGAGTAAGCAGCCAGAAGAAAACCAAGATAAGGGGCTACTGGGCTGCAAGTTTCCCACTGCAGTAGGAAAAAGGGCAAAGGTCCAGACACAGCAGAGCAGTAGAAGCAGGAGGATTATTGGGCTCAGAGGGAACCTTTGTACATGGTGGAGAAACCATGTGACTGGAAGGGTGCCCAGAGGGATATAAACTCAGGTCCCGAGGGGTGGCAGGTGAGATTCTGAGAGGTATATGAAGGAGCTGAAGCAGGGCAGGGGATGCCATGACTGTTTTAGGCCCACCCTGACACAAGTACCTAATATCACTCACTCATTCCTCTGGATGTGTCAAATACTAGAAGTGAGGCCTGCAAGTGGCACTGAGAATACATCCCAGCACTACTCTTAGGCTCTCTGTCGTGAGCATCCTTATTTAGCATGTATTCAGTACTACCCTGAAGAGACCATGTTACCTCATTTTCAGGATTTGGCATGAAGAATGGGAGTAAGTGTGTACACCATACTTCACGGTGGTGCTCTCAGGTATGAGCATGCAGGCCACAGAAGCTAAATACATGCTTAGTTTTTCCATTAGGTGTGGTGCACAATGTTCATGGTTACCTGCTTAGAGTACAGTATTCAATTCCACAGGGGAAAGAGCCAAGGAGACTTGCATAAACCAAAACAGTAACTTGAAATTCCATCTTAACACCTCATGAGCAAAATCTTGAGGATGTGATGTAATGTAACGTGCTAGGACCTGTGCTCGTAAGTGAAGATTAAGACTCCAGGCTGTTACTCGGGAGATCTAGACTCATTTCAAAGCTGTGGTTGCAGCTTCCTGAATGGGCAAGTTGCATAATAAAAATTAGCCTCTTAATTTAGTCTCAGACTTGTAACAGGGGGGAGAACCAGGCCTTCCTTCATTAGTCGTGTCTTAATTTTAGCCTCTTCAAGGCTAAGACTCCTTCTTATGCTGTACTTGTTCAGCACCTGGAACAATGGGCTTTGACCCTGGTTGGGGACAGTAGGCGCTACCATAAGACAGAAAAGATACATGGAATATGGAGAGAACTAGACAGGTCTGTGGGGAGACTGATAGTAATCAAAGCCTCTGAAATTTATCTGTAACATGTACTGATGCCCAAATTCCTACTCATCATCTGGCCTCTAGCTGTAAAGATTACAACCCTTTTCTTAGCTCAGGGTCATTATGGCCAAGTCATGAGGTTGATTTCAGAAAGCAAAAAACAATAGCTTCTCTAGGGAATTTGTTAGATTAAAGATGATTCCCCTGCTTGAGTCCCCAAGCCTTTTCTTAACTTCCAAACCAAACACTGCCTGAGTTTTGGTTATATTCAAATAACTATTTTTCATTCCTATTTAGGCTGCTTCTGCACTCCCTGTTTCCAGGTGGTGTGCATGCTCTGTAGTCATTCTGTCTCCTGCTGAGGCATTTTGGGATAACTACCTAATATTCCCAGCATACATCTAAACAAGCTCTACACAACAGAACTGCCTCAGTCAGGAGACATCCCATCACCTTCTCTGCTGTGCAATAGAAAACACCTTACCAAGGAGGAGGAAAATTTCAACACCCTGCTTGCCATCAGACACGTTGGCGGTAAACTGACTGCTCCAACTTTTATTTGAGCCTAATTTGCATAAAATGAACTTTTCCACCCAAGGGAACCTATAATGCCTTTCTATTCTACTGTGCAATATGAAATTTCATTTCTATCTGGGAGATGTTACAATCTGTTCATTCTCATTTGCATGAGGAAAGGCACATGAGTCAGAAAGCTTGCTAATAAAGGATTTTTTCCACAACTATTTAGTTGGTCTAATAAAGATATTGCCCCTACCAAGAGTTGTGAATACTTACAACATCCATCCATCCATGTAGCTAGTAGATGCATAAGTAGAACATATAATATAAGAAAGAGTTAAGTTTTTTTTCACATTCCCAAAGCATGGACTTCAAGAACAACACCAGAAGTCATGAGAGTGGCTAACATTGAAATAACTATTCCAGGGAAACAAACAGATGTGAGAAAAAAGAGGGCCAAGGCCTAGAGAAGTCCTGATGGAAACAAGGTGGCTGACAAAGCAGATCCTTAGTAGCTTAAACAAATTCATTCCTCTCCACTACCATCTTTTTTTCTTTAATACTAACACACAACAATATAATAAAATAAAGTTTTGGGTACAAGCTGCGATCATCTACATGAATGCTTCAGTGACTGCCCTCAAAATCACCATCCATTAGGTTTTGCACAGAAGGGGAACAGGACTGTTTCATGTCATCTTTTCATTATTGAATAGACTTATTTATATCTCCTCATTGCAGTATAATGATGGTGTTTTTTCTCTTATAGTCCTCTTGTGTTAGACAGCTATAACATGACAAACAGATGTTATAAAGGTAAACTACTTCCATTTAAAATGCAGTGTTTGTTCATGGATGAGCACAATTTCTGAGCCCCTTATAGGACAGGAAGTGTCATAGGGACCTTTTTCTCTCTTAAAGGTCCCAGTGAGTTTTGAAAATTAAAATTGAAGTGAATTTTGGATGGGAATGACCACTCTATCTTGTCTCCCCCAGCATACTCCCTCCAAAGCACTAATTACAGGAGAGACTGGGATGGACCACATGCTCCATGTCTGTATATATGTAGAGCACAGTAAGGCACTTGCTAAAATATTGCTACAATCTGCATAATCACCAATGAAAATGATTAGAGTATTACCATCACACAGCTAGCCTTAAAGTAAGGAGCGGGCACAAAGGAAGGATCCAGGAAAATACCCAATTTGTGAGCTCAAGCACTAGATTCAGACCAGCCGTCTTATCATTGTTCCTAGCAAGTCATCATTCTTCTGCCACGGAAAGGGGTACCCTTTCCAAGTAGCACAGCCCATATGATTTACCACCAAAAATGGCAGCTCTAAAAAAGTGTCCCATGGGCCAGTGATTCCACTGGGCCGACCTTATCCCCCTAAAAAACAGTCCCTTCTTTCTGTTAACATCTGCTGGTGCTTCTTTGTAGCTGGAAATCAACCAGAGATCTTGGGAATAATCACCATATTTAAGAAAACTCCTTCCTTTGTCTCCAAGGAAACACTGCTATGCTGTCTTACATCAGGAGCAGCATGTTCTGGAGTGGGGGTGGAGGAAAGGAAAGAGCAGGGAGAGCAGGAAACTGGAAGCTGGGAAGAGGAGAACAGGCACAAATTAGGCAGGTAATGGTTGACAAGAGGAAATAGTTTCTCTCCACCAGGGAACTCAAGGTTTACACAGAAGGATGTATGCTGGGGTGGTCTATACACAGGATCCAGCCTGGGAAAGAATGCTGTCTCCCCTGGAAAAGGGAAGGAAGGGAGGGAACTCTCCACGACTGTGGGAAGATGCAGAAAGATAACAGACTCCACCACCACAAAGCGGGTAATAAAAGAGGAGCAGTGATAGAAAGGAAGGGGAATTCCCTGTCCTAAAAATATGTACCCACTGAGATTCATGCTCTATAATGGAAATTGCTTCTTCTGAGGCTCTACAGAGCCTCTAGTTCCAGCACTAGACTATATAACGCTATAATAATGTAACCACTGAGCCGGCCTTCTTTCCCAGGCACTTCCTCCTATGGGAGGACTCCTTTCTAAAGCAGAACTATCACTGCTGCTACCTTTCAAAGTTCCCTTACACAATAGCCTGGGAAAATCCCCATCCTCCATTATAGCATGCCTACATCCCACTTTAGCAGCTTGGACCCAGCAGCAATCATATTCGTGCATTGTTGACATCACAGCTTTTACAGACAAAACTACTCACCTGGAGCAGGTTTCAGTTCTCCAGAGGCTGGAAGGGCAGCAGGACTCTTTACTCTGAAAACTGCCTGTGTTCGTGGGGGTTACTCTGAGTTCTTTTGTTCTTTCCTTTTGTTCCTCCACCACAAACAGGAGGCAAAATATCCTTCTTAAGAAGGTTCAGCTTAGTGGAGAGCTCTCAGCAGTGCCTTTTGAAAGGAGAAAGGAAGCCTGTATTATTCTTAAGATAGATAACAGTGGGGGGCGGGATAGAGGTAGCAGGGAGGAGGAGACTGAAAGATCTGAAAATGATTGTGGGAGAGCTGGGGACTCAAGGCACCTGTCACCAAGATGCTGCATATATTCCAGGCAGGAATTAACACTGACAATGCTTGTGTGACTACTTCTCCCTCCTCATACAAACTGCAAAAAAGAGTTAATAGCAGTCAAGGGCACAGGATGATAATATGGTGAACAATGTATGGTGCTAGAGAAGGTTTCACTTGCTCTTCCAGTCCTATATCCCTTACCTTCTGTAGCTTTCAACTAGATTGCCTTTCATTCAGAAACCCACTTAGATGCAAAAGCCAGAAGGTTACCAGATACTGAGCCCAGGGTTTTTTTCTTTTACTAATCTTCTTTATGTAAACAGAAGCTTTGAGAGCTAAATACACATCAAGACCGCACAGCGTCATTTGAAGAACTGAAAATACACATTTTTGGACTTTATCCAAACATGCAGGTTTCTCCTGTGTACACATCAGTCACGTCACCAGCCAGATTCTATTTATGTAGCACGCAGAAGAAATAAGCAAGCCATACATTTTAGCTGTGGGCCAAATTCAGTCTTCAAGGAACTGGGTACAGCTTCCATTGACTTCCTGTATTGCTTTATTAAATACTGATGACTAGAGGTACTTCTCTAATGGAAACCAGGTTAAACACCAAAATTACCGCAAAACCACAAGAACATATTTTAGGTGTCAAGTACAAGCATTTTCAAACTAGTCATCACTCCTGTGATAAGGGATAGGAAGAGAAGAATGCACAAAGACACCAACTCCCCCCTACCCCCACCTGCCTGTTTCAAAGCTACGGTGTCATGTCTTAGTGCATATCTGCTTCTAGAAGCTCGCCCCATTCTGGATAAATGTCAGCTACTACCTGACAGCTGAGGGAATTCTTATTAATCCAGGCGGCTGTGGTTCAGAGGCTTGTGTTGGGTTCAGTGCCCACTGACAGCTGTGGAAGCTGTGAATGGCCAAAACGAGTTACATAAAAAAGCATCCTAGACGGGACTTGAACTTCTGTGGGAAACATGACCCATCCATCAAAGAATAAGTAATATGCTTAATATTGGTATAAGAACATGAAAATGCTGTAGTGTGTCAGATGACAGGTCCATCTAGCCCAGTATACTGTACTTCACAGTAGCAGAGAACAGATGCTAATGGAAAGAGTATTTATGTAGGGCCTGTTCAAACTGATCTGCTCCTTTTCCCCTGCAGCTTCCAATATTCAGAGGCCTAGGCAGCCCTAATTTGGAGTTTGCACCCCAGCTATCATGTATACTTATCCTGCATGACTATATCCAATCCCCTCTTGAGCCTGGTTAAATTATTAGCTTCCTATAACATCCTGTGGCAGTAAGTTAAATTGTACACTGAGTGAAAAAAAAAATCCTTTTATTCATTTTAAACCTGCCACCTAATAATTTCACTTTATACCTCCTATGTAGGGCTGCCCTTAAAAGCTGTATGGAAGCGACAGCTGGTACAGAATTTGACAGCCCATTTTCTAATGTGGATGGGTCAGCGGGATCACAGAACTCCAGTGCTCCACACTCTACATTGGCTCCCAGTAGCTTTCTCGCCAAAATTCAAGGTGCTAGTTTTGATTTATAAGGCCCTAAATGGTATTGGCATTGGCCCTAGGTACTGAAGGGACCACCTTTCCCCTTATGCCCTGTTGCAATGCCTAATATGAGCCAAAAGCAACCTCCTATAGATAATATCAGTTCACCAAGTCTACTTGGCAAACACATGGGAAGTCGTTCTTGGAAACTGTTCCCCAGCTCTGGAACTCCCTCTTTCTTGACGCTTGCCATATGCTGACCCTGGACATTTTTCAGAAGTGCTGGAAGGACTTACCTGGACAGGCACTTGCCAAACAAAACTAGGATGAGATGTCATTTGGAGGAACGAGGTGGGGCAGTGCTCTGTTTTATCCTGATGTTCTAGTTCAGGGGTGGGCAAAATACGGCCTGCAGGCTGCATTCGTCCCACCAGGCCATTCTGTCTGGCCCGCAGGGCCCCTAAAATTTTTTTAAAGATTAATATTTATTTGCTTCTGGCTTCAGTCAAAAGTGAAAGGAGCCAGGGGCAGTAGGACCCAGGGGAAGCCACAGCAGGCCCCTGGAGGAGCAGGGCCTGCCCTGCCCCAGCCCCCCAAGCAGGAGGGATCATGGGGCTGTTCCCTCCTGTGAGGGAGTGGGAAGCTCAGGTAAGAGTCGGTTGGAGGCACGCTGGTCCCCATCTGGCCACAGGGCTAGGGGCTGGGAGCAAGGGGGTGTGCGGGAGCCAGCGCTGGTGGGGCCCAGAGCAGTGTGGCTCCCCTCTCTCCCTGCTGGGGCAAACCAGCCCAGCTCCATGGAGCCTAGGTGGCTGCACCCAGGTCTCCTGCCATCCTGCTCTGGGCCCCGCTGGCACTGGGTGCACTGCCTGGCTGTTGCTGGCTCCCAACAGGACGGGGGGCAGCACGGGGGGGTGCCTGGGGCTGCTGGGGGTGGCATGACCCGGCTGGGACATGGCCCGGGGAGGCAGCGTGGAACTTCCATCCCATGCCTGAGGCTCGGGGCAGCAACAGCCCAGCTGCCCCAGCCACAGGAGGCTCTGGTGGGTGCTGCCACCCTGGGGGGGAAGGCGTGGGCCTCCCTGCCCCACAGGGACCCAGCAGCAGCTCGCTCCCTGGCCCGAGGATGGGCATGGAGGCTGCACCAGGAGTGGAAGTGGATCTGCGGCCACTTTTCTGCTCCAGAAGTTCCTGCGGCCACGAGGAGCCCAGGGGCCCTGGGGAAGCTCCTGGCCAGCACCAGGGGCAGCACAGGTCACCTCCTGAGGCTGCTTGGGGTGGCATGACCTGGCAGGGTCCTGGTCCAGGGCACAAGAAGCTTGGGGAGGCTGTAGGAGCTTTGAGAGGAAAAAAGCAGCCATGGCTCCACTCTGGCTCCTGGTGAAGCCTCCTGCCTGTCCTGGGGCTAGGGGAGCAAGCTGCCACCAGGCTCCTGCAGGGCAGGGGGGGGGGGCCTTCTCCCCAGGGTGGTGGCAGCCACGGGGGATGCCCATGGGGGGCGGAAGCCAGGTTGTTGCCATCCCAAGCCTCAGGCACAGGATGCAACTTCCGCACCGCATCCCTGGACTTCCTGGGCTATGTGCCACCTTCAGCAGCCTCAGGTAGGCCCCCACACTGCCCCCAGGAGCTTTCCTGGGGCCCCCAGCCTCCTGGAAGCTGCAGGAGCTCCTAAAGCAGAAATCAGCCACGGCTCTGCTCTGGCTCCTGGCGCAGCCTCTGGCTGTCCCAGGGCTGGGAGGCAAGCTGCTGTCAGGCTGGCCATCCCCCCAGGGTGGTGGCAACCCTCGGGCTGCCCTTGGGGGGTGGCAACCAAGCATTTGCTACCCCAAGCCTCAGGCGCGCAATGCAAGTTCTGCACCAGCTCCTTGGGCTTCCCACATCCCGTGCCATATCCCCACTGACTCATGCCACCCCCAGTGGCTCCAGGAGCCCCCTGCACTGTCCCCTAAGCCTGACAGGCCCTTCCATGGCAGCCCCCAGAGCTCAAACACAGGCATAAGGCTTGGGGCAGCAAGTGCCTGGCTGGCTCCCCCCTTGCAACCCTTTCTGCAAACCCCACAGCCACACCCTCCTCCAGACACAATCACACATCCCACAAATACCACACACACATATACACAGCTCCCCACAAACCCCACATCCACCCACCCATACCCAATACCACTGCACACACTATACAAGAGTAAGACTACATTTTGAGCTATTATGCAATCACTTCTACATATAAAGCACAAACACACAGGTATCAGGACAAAAATATATATTTTAATTGAATTAAAATATAATATTGTGGGTATTTGATTTTTAGTACATAATTTGTTTTTTTCCCAGTTCTAAGATGGCAAAAACCCTCTTCTCTGAAGGAGTAATTCCAGGGGCAAGGGGAAGGACTTACGGTGGCAAGGGTCAGAGGTCAGGGGCGGGACTTCCAGTACTAAGATGGCAATGAGGGGGCGGGGCACCTGTCAAGGGGTGGGGTTACCCATGCAGCCCTCGACAGCTTGCTAAAACTTGCTAAGCAGCCTTCGGCCCAAAATAATTGCCCGCCCCTGTTCTAGTTCCTTTTAAAGTTGTTTTGGTCCTCTGTCACTCTCTTATTTTTAAGTTATTCTGTTTTCTGACTGTAAACCTCTCTAAGCTGCAAAATGATCAAGGATGGACATTTCACAGTGGAAACGACCATGCAGTTGCTGGATTCCATGGAAGATACGGTTGTGGCTATGTCCAACTGTCCCTTGCCACCAGTGTCATTTACCGTGAAGAACTGCTGGCTGCCATACAATGCAGTGTGCCCAGACCAATGTGGGAGTGTCTCCAAACTGTGGAGTGGTGTTTCTGGGCCAGGGAAGCAAGCAATGAAAGCTTACAGCACTTCTGGGTCAGGGAGACAACACCAGTCCAATGTTGACCAGTGGGACCAGATCGCTGTGGCCATCTGGGATGACGAACAGGAGTAGGTGAACTTCTGCATGTCACAGCCCACCTTCACACAGATCACCCCAGAGGTGGTGCCTGCTTTGAGAGGCTAACAACTGGAATATAAGTCCAAGCTCACTATCTCCAACAGTTACACCAGTTTAACTGGTACGTCCATGGTAAACCAGTTTGATGTTGGTACATTCATAGCATGTGATCACATGTAGGAGGTGTCCCTGTTGATCAAGGGGATCATGGCACCATAGATCATACTGTAACAGGGAGCTTAGAGTTCCTGTTATTTTAAGTGAGAAACTGCAGCAGACGGAGCCCAGGCAGCTGAGCAGGGATTAGCTGCAGAAGGAAAGGCAACCTGCTTTTCCTCCTGCAACTAACCCCTGATCAAGCTCAGAAAGAGGACTCTTGTGGGTGGCTGGGGAAGTCACCTGACCAGAAGGAGGTAGGGTTTAGGGAGCACATAAGCCCAGGATCTGAGTCAGGATGGGTATCCTGGCCCTGAAGGCTGTGGAGGAAAGAGTTCCTGCAGAAGAGTTCCTGGCTGATACTTGGGCTGCCCTGGGAAAATGCAAGTAGGACACTGCTGGCTTGCAGGGGAGTAGGATTCAGGGTAGAGTGGACTTTGGGGTTCTGCCAGGTAACTGATGAGTTATGTCCAGACCAAATATGGAGTTTTGGTTATAGCCAGGTGTCTTATTCCTTTGTTATAGTATATATCAGCAGACTGATTGGGTCTATCAGGAGTGGAGGAGATACCAGTAGTGCACAAGCAGGGTGGTAACAGGTCCAGGGGGGTCAGTGCCCGAGAAGAAGACACCAGGGCCAAGCACCCAGAACCAAAGTGGGGGAGACAAAGACTGGAACCCAGAAGCCAGGTCCAGTACAGTAGGCCTGGGCTCGAGGGCCCAGAAAGAGGAAAGGGGAGGATGCCATGAAGGTTGAAGCCCCAGCAAGGGAGGGTGATTGAACAGCAATATCTGTGAGGCATGGGTGTGGATATAAGGGAGACCATGAATGGTCCATTAGGTATCAGATGTTTTGGAGGCACAGGCAGATTAGGAGGGCCCACCTAAAACAAGTGCAGAATTGGGATCAATGGGATATGAGAAGGGTCTGCTGGCAATCAGACTAGGGCTTGCACTAGCACCGTTGGGCAGCCTCCCTTTTCACGTTCTCATAATGCCAACAAAGGTGCAGCAGGTGAAGGAAGAGGGAGGGTAGCCTAGAACCAAAGGAGAGCAGGAGCTGCATGGCTACCGGGGGCATCACGACCACCCCTGGGGTCCAGCACTTGCTACAGATACACATGACCAACCCACAAGAAGCTGTGGACCGTTTTACCAGCCTCTGTTCCTAAAGTGCATTAGGGCCAATGATAGCACACCCATTGCCATCCTTTCGCCTGCACACCATGGCTGGGACTTCATCAACTGCAAAGTTTATTCCAAGTGCCTGTTGGCAAACACTTGGCACAGTCATAACAGTTTCTGGCCCCTTAATTAATTCTGTAGGAAGAGGATATTGAATAGATAACCTGTATGACCTAAGGAAGCAGGATGCTACATTTCAAAGTGAGCCCTATGAAAACTGGGAACCAACAGTCAAACATCCTGAAAGGGGCAAAGGATGTGGAACACATGAGAGGAGCAATGGACATGAAAGATGTGCCATTGTCAAGGCAACCAAGGGAGGACAGCTCACCCATAAAAAACGCAAGCAGAAATAACTTTGAAACTGCCGTCCACACCTGAAGAACTGCGGACCTCAGAAAACCTTCTGAATGCCTGCCTGCAGGGAGACACCCTATCCTCAGGACTATGCAGGACTCCTGTGTCCTCAGGACTACTTATGCAAAATTTCTGTTGTGCCTTTTCTTAGGCTAAGTTTTATGTTGTCTCTTTATCTTATGCTTAAAATTGTGGATTGATGTTCTCAATAAATGCTCTCTTCAGAGAACAGACTATTCTTGTCCAAGCGTTTTCATTACTTCGGTGCCACCACCTAAATTCTAACACTAAGGTTAGGTAACAGGCAATGCCATCATTGGCAGTCCCTCAGAATAGGATAACAGTTTTCAAGTAAATAGAAAAGTCATCAGTGGTTCACAGATGTTTGAGGAGGCTGATCTGAGATCCACATGTTTAATTACAGATATGACAAACAGAACCAGGAGGAAGGAGTAGATAATGTCTGATCACAGCTCTTTCCCTTTGTCCATCTCATCTATCCAGCTCCATAGTGAGGTGAGTTTGGTCAAAATGACTGATGCCTTGTCATACATCATGGCACCATTAGAGACAATTCAGTGCTTGCATCTCCCAGGTGTTGACATTAATATTTCATTTCTTCTGATTGGCCTTCAAGATGTCCTTGAATCGCTTCTTTTGCCCACCTCTAGAGCAATGACCATTGGTCACTTGGAAGCACAGGAATCCTTATGACATATCTTGTCCACTTGTCATGGGATGGGGTCTCCAAGGATGGCCGTGATCTCCTAAGGCCCCTCAACCATGCCAATTCAGCTTAATGGGCACCCTCTTTTCTTGCCTGCCATCTCTTGATGTAAATGTAATATAGGCAGGCTGCTTTCACATTTGGTTGGACACGGTCCTGATGGACTTCCCTGGACCCCATGGGTCCCCAGACCCCTAGTGGATCCTGTTT
>NW_017728945.1:3698121-3699788 GCF_001723895.1 Crocodylus porosus | reverse complement strand
GCACCCCAAATGCCGCACCCTCTCTGGCGCTGGGGTCCCCACACTATAGCAGGGCCCCAATGAGGCCTCCTTCTTCCCCAGTAGCCTCTCCCAAACCACCGGTGTTATACAACAGCAAACAAAACATAGGGCCCTGGGCTATAACATAATACAAAGGATTGGGGTGTGCTCTGCCCCTTTAAAAGAATAAGATTTTGTCCCTGGCACTAAGTGTCTAGTAGGCAAGGGCACCTGTGGAGCTCATGGAGTCCCCTTAGCCCTAAGTGCAGCATATCAGGCAGTCGCAGCGTCACTGGGCACTTCCTGCCTGGAGGCTCCTTCCCCTCTGGCTGCTAGCAGGAAACTGCCTTCCCTAGTCCCAGTCTGGGGTTTATGAGGGCCCAGGGCCCTGCCCCTTCCAGCCAGCTGACTAGGTGAAGGCTAATTTCCTCATTAGCTGGTTGCCATGGCAACCTGCACCTGGGCTTCTGTCTGGCTCTTTGGGCTCTCCCCAGGCAGTTTCTGCTCTTCTAGGAGCAGGCACCTAAGTGCCCTGCGACACCAATGTAACTGGTGGCATATAAACATGGCTTCAACGCTGGTGATGTTTGCTTGAGCCAGGATTCTGGCATTTGTTTTTCTCTCCTTCCTACCGGTATGAAGGATCATAGAATCATAGATAAGTAGGGCTGGAAGGAACTTCCAGGGCTCACATAGTTTAACCCTTGCCTGAGTCAGGATCATCCCTATCCAAAGCATCCTATACCAATCCATTGTCTAACCGATTAGCAAAACTACACAGTCAACTCTGACACAATCACAGCGTATAACACCCTAACCTGCCACAGGTAAAGCAGGGGAACACGGTGGCCAACATCCTGGTGCTGCAAAACTTGTTTAAAATGCTTGAGATCTCCAAGGAAAAGGGCCGCAAAAACCACACAGCCCAGTCTGACCGTGGGGTAAATTCCTACCTGACCCCAAATATTGTGATTTGTTTCACCCTGAGTGGAAGGGAAGACCCTCTAAGTCAGGAACCTCCAGACTTACGTCCCAGCAAGAGTATGGACACACCCGTCAAAATCCCCAGCCTTGGTTGCAACCAGCACCTAGTGACCTTGAGGAAGGCTTAAAAAAATCCCTAACACATGTAGCAGCAGGGGGTGGGGGGTGAAATTCCCTCCCAGCCCCATGAGGCAACCAGTAACACCCAGAAGCGTGGAAAATATCCATAGTATAACATAGGCATAGCTACTTCTCAATCATCCCTGGCCAATGCCTGTACAGCCCTTTCTTGAAGACTTCCAGTGATGGAGAGTCCGCAACTTCCTTAGATATTTCACTGCCTCACTCTTCTAATAATGAAGAAGTTTTTTGCTGATATTCAATCTAAGCCTACTTCGCTGTAACTTCAAGCCACTGGTCTATATCTCCTCTCTGCACCGACAGAGAAAAGGTGTTTTTACTCTTCTTTACAGCAGCCCTTCAGATTTTTGAAAACTGGTATCCTGTTGCCTCTTACATGCCTTTTCCACAAAATTAACATGCCTATTTCCTTCAAGGTCTCCTCATATGATTTGCCTTCCAAGCCCTTTATCATTATTGTTGCAGGTCTCTAGACCCTCTCTAACCTCTCAACATCCTTTGTAAAACATGGAGCCCACAATTGCATATCTTGTGAAGACCTC
>NW_017728945.1:3687185-3696966 GCF_001723895.1 Crocodylus porosus | reverse complement strand
CCTTCAAGAGTAAATTGGATGCTTATCTTGCTGGGATCCTATGACCCCAGCTGACTTCCTGCCCTTTGGGCAGGGGCTGGACTCAATGATCTCCCGAGGTCCCTTCCAGCCCTGATGTCTATGAAATCTATGAAGAGAGTGTTAGGGCAGTCACACATCCTTGCTTGACTCCAGCTCTAATAGTGAAGTGTTTCTGAGTCATTGGTTAGGACAATTGCTTTCATGTCATCATGAAGCAGTCTGATGGTAAAACTTGAACAGGAATTCAAATTTCACCAGGATCTTCCATAAGGCCTCTCTGTTGATTGACTCAAAGATCTTAGGTCAATCAAGGCCATGAAAAAACCATGGTGTTGCTCCTGGCACTTCTCCTGCAGCTGCCTAGCTCAAATATCATATCTATTGTACCTCTGAGTGGTACCACAGTAGGACTTGGGTAGAATTTCCTCAGTGAGTAAAATGAATCTATTTTGGAGAATGCAGGTGAGGGTCTTCCCAGGTACAGAAAGGAGTACAATATCATGATTATTGCTGCAATCTGATCATTCTCACTGAATAAGTAATGGTTCTGGCATCTTGCAAGTCACTAGGAATTTGTTCATCCTTCCAGATTTTCATAATGATGTGTAGCTAATGAAAACTTTTTGCCACCTTGCTTATCAATTTCAACTGGTATTGCATTAAGATCATGCTTTGTTGTTTTTCAAGACCTCTTTATAAGTTGGTTGATCTGTAAAGTAGTCCAGAATGGGGTGCAGTGGAATGGTTTCAATGCTACTCCATTCAACATAGGCATCTTGATTCAGGAGCTTGCAAAAGTGTTCCTTCCACCACGCAGTGGTGGTGGAGCGACCGTAAGCAGTGTTGCTCTATCCTCAGACCTCAGAGGGATGGTTCCTTTTGTCCTGGCCCAAAGATAGCTAAGGTTGCAATGAAGAAACTATGCATGTTGTGGCTATCAACAATTTTTTAAATCTCTTTCACTTTGTCTTTCCCCTACCTGTTCTTTTGTTCTCAAATTTTCCTCTGGGGCTCAGCTTTAATGTTAACTTGTTTCTAATTTGCTGTTGGTACTATTCTGCCAAGTTTTGAAGGCTCTCTTTTTGTTTTCTGTCAGCGGGTGCGTCTACATGAGAAGCGCAGTAGACTAATTCTACTGTGCATTACTGTGGCAGGCAAAAATTGTACCAATACACTAATGCACAGTAGAATTAGTCTACTGTTCATTAGTATCGCAAAAAAAGCATGCACCAGCACTACTGTGTAGTAGTGCCAATTACAGTGCATTGTCAGTACCTGTCATTATACGTACTAAACTTAATGCACTGTAATTACAGCCCATTAATGTAGATGTGCCCAGTGAGAGCTTGAATGTCCTTATCATTTTCATCAAACCAGTCCTGGTATTTCTTTGTGAAGAAGCCTAGAGATTCTTCGTACACCTCCTGGATTTCTTTCTTGAGGCTCTCCCAGTGATTGGTGGTGTCAAGATGATCAGGGAAGTCAGAGAGTTTCTCACTGAGGCACTGTACGGGATGATCACTTTTTGCAGAGTTTTTTAAGCCCTCGATATTGAACCTCTTGGTTGCTACTTCTATGTCGTTTAGGGGCAACACAAATGGACATAATGGAATGTACCAAATGATGACTCCTCCAGCAGTTCTCTGCACTGGTCATAGCTGTGGTGATACGTGCATTGCAATAGTCTCAGGCATGCCCTATGACATAGTCAACTAGGTGCTAGTTTTCTGAATGAGGAACAAGGCCATCCATCTCACAGGACCATTCCTTCTACTTGCTGACTCTCACCGCAGTATGATTACTCTCCCCTCTGCTCCCCAGGGAACAACTCCCACTAGGGCACAATGTCCATTCCTGGCCCTGGACATCACCCTGGGATCCTCCCAGCTATCCCAAAATGTGGGCCATGCTAGTCAAGATATCCAGCTGGCCAGAGAAAGAGGGGATCAGGGGGTGTACAAGAAATCGTGGTTGTGGGATCCCTAACACACTTAGAACAAGGTTATTAAACACATGGCCTGTGGGCCAGATCCAGTCCATGGAGCCCTGTTATCCAACCCTAGTGCTACCCCTGAGTCTGAATGGACTCAGGCCAGCCCCAGAGGCAGGGCCGAAGACATATGCTGCATACAGTGCCTGCTCCATCCTCTCTGGGAACTATGCCACAGGCAGCACCTGCTCTGGGTTTTTCAGGACATGGGCTATACACAGGGCCTGCTCCAGGTGGTCTGGGACCAGAACTGTACATGGCTCCTGACCTAGCTGGAGTACGTGCCGCATGTGGTGCAGTCCTGGACCAGCTGCTGAGGGTGCTGCGCATAGCATGACATCTGCTCTGATCAGTCTGGGATCCACACTACACACCACACTGATTCTGGCTGCTCCAGGATCTGTGCTGCAGGTGGCACCCACCCGTGGTCTTCAGGGTGCAGTCTGCAAGCAAGTACTTGTACTTGAACTGTGGAATTGTACTGGCCCCACAACTATACTTAGCCCCTACCCATCTCCCTGCTTCATTTTCTAACTCTAGGCCCCCTTTTTCTTAGCCCACCCACTTGTTATTGCTTACCATAAAGTGCTCTTACCTTTTCTAATGAATAGTTTACATATGAGTGAAGGCCACAGAATCAACTTTCACAAAATAGTGGGGATGGGGAGAAACTGGGCAGGGCAGGTGGGACAGCTGGGTCCCAGCAAGCTTAGAACTTGATTAGACAGCTCCAGGCCATGCTGTGGAAGGACAGAATCAGGATTCAGGCAAGGTGCCATAATCCTTTATGCAATGCCCAGGGCCTTATTTCAAGCTCCAGGAATGAAGCCAGGTGCAGCAAAGAGAGAATTGTTCAGGCATTGACTGTAGAGCACAGATGCTGCATGAGGTGCCAACTAGGCCATTACCACAGCCAGTTCTCAATCAAAGATAAAATGAGAGGGACCCACAGCATGCAAAGATGGCATAGTCTCTATTATGGATGAGCCTCCCTAAAACAATGACGGAGCAGAGGGAGGCCAGTGAATGCTCTCTAGGTGCTCCACACTGCACGGCTGAGAGGGAGGGTTAGCAAGCACAACAACATCCTGGTGGATTATACAGCTCACAGGACCAATGCAGAGGCAGTAGTTTGGATAGTATATGGACAAGTTGTTCTCAAGGTCTCCTTCCTAAGTAGTGTCACCCCCGTGTAATCTTCCACTGGGAAGAGCACTGGAATTTTCCACCTGATGAGGCAGTTTCTTACAGAAGCATCTTCAACTCTGACATGTGTCTGGCTCCCTAGCATGGCTGCTTACTAGCTCCCCTTTAGCTCCATGCATTAGCTGTGAGATTTCTCAGGGGCTTCTTCTAAATTCTACTAGGTCAAAAGCAATCACTGAAAGTAGATCAGGGAGCTCACAGTGGAGGTGGCCTGATAAGAACTAGTGCTGGGAACATGCCTCCCCTCTGGCTCACTTTCTGTAATAAGCTATGAGACAGTGCGAGCTGCTCCTCTTGGCAGCATGTAGCCTTCATCATTCAGTGCAGTTGTAAAAGAAATATGACAGCTTGGGGCCCAGAGGCTTGCCTACGCTCAGCCTGACCCTCCTCTATGGACAGAGGGACTAGACTTTCCCCTGCGACTCTCAGATATTCAACAAATCATGAAGCAGCTTTGTCACCATCTAAAACAGAGACTGGTTAGGGAAATCCCAACCGGGACCCCTGTCCCAGAACCCCTGCCACTGCCCTGAATTGACAAGGCAGGGCCTCTACTAATCTGTGCTCCATTGTACAGGACCCATCAGGTGAGGTTTGAAGTTTCATTTGCATCACAGGTTCTAGGCTGGGCCAGGTCCTGAAATCCAATCATTGTTATAAGGAAAGTCTGCTCACGACACAATCCAGATACAACACACAGCTGAGCTGAGTTTACACAGCAGCTTTTTCATGACATGGTCACATGTGAACCACCATGCAACAATGTTTGCATACTTACTATGCTGGATGACAGTATTAGCGCCTAGATTTTCTCACAATTTACTACTATCTCTCAGTGCCTCGGCACTGTAGAGAGATCAGCCAAACATAAACATAGTTGGAAGGATCTAACCTATATAACAAAATGCTGAACCACTTACAAAAAGGTGTCCCAGCTTATGCCACTAACAAGGGCAAAAAGGTTGAGACTTACCAGGATAATTAGGTGATCTTCTCAAATTAATGTCACTGACAGTTGTGTAACTTAATCCATAAACCAGGCATGAAAATCTTAGCAAACAGGCTTTGCTGCACCTGTTGCTAACCATCTATAAACCAGGTTGTTTATGGATGTCAACATGTTTAAAGTCTATGGTGTCACTAAATGCTCACTAATTTGGACATAAGTTATTACACAGAATCAGCTAAGCACAGAAAGGCACATAAGAAACAGATTTTTGATTATCTGTAAATAAACGCTAGCAATCTAGGTAATGAGAAGAGTTGAAGATGCTTCTGTAAGAAAAGAAATATGATATGGTAGATCTTATTGAAACTTATGGAAATGGGTCATCTAATTGGAAAGTTACAATTGATTGTCAAAACCCGATGATTGCAGGTCTCCTTAATAAAGCCAGCTTGCACTGATATATTTCTCCAACATATTTGCCTTACTACTATAAAACATCTGGATTAAAAATTGATCTCAAAGTGTTACTGGGAAGACATCAAGAGGTAGACTGCTTCTAGTGGGGTTCCCCAGAGGTCAATTCTTGGTTCTATTCAATATTTTTAAAGTAATGTAAATAATGATAAAAAGTCTTTGCTGTTAATGAGGCAGATAGGTTCCTGCTACGGAGTGATCTGAACTGTCTGGTTAAATTAACATTCACAACAAAATCCATTTTAATACCACCAAATGTGAGATAATGCACCTGCAAATCAAGAATACACATAATATATACAGGATAGGAGACTATCTTAGAAAGTAGTGACTGTCAGCGGTCATTCTAGGTACCTAGAGACCTAGCAAGTAAGGCTGGAAGAGACCTGGGGAGATCATCTAGTTCTAGTCCAACTCCCTGCTCAAGACCTGAACCATCTTGACTAAACCATTCCAGACAAATATTTGACCTGCTCTTAAAAACATCCAAAGATGGAGATTTCATAACTTCTTTCAGTTACCTGTTCAAAGTCTGAACCACCGCCATAGTAAGAAAATTATTTTTAATATCCAATGCAAATTTCCCTTGTTGCAATCTGTTCTCCTGTAGCCACAGAAGACAGTTTATCACCATCCTCTTTATAACTACATGCCAGTGCAACCTGAAGCCTTTTATCAACCCCCTCCTTTAGTCTTCCCTTCTCTAGACTAAATCATCCCAGTTCTTCCAACACTTTCTCATATGACAAGTTTTCTAGAACGCTAGTCATTCTTGTTAAGGTGTAGTTACATGTTAAAATTAGTACCTGGTAAGGGCTGTTACAATGTTACAGCTTGCACCTACTGTGAGCAGTTGCACATTAAGGGCTAATGCCCTCTAATGTACACAGCTCTGACTTGCTGCTAGAGGACTGGTGAACAGGGGCCTGGATAAGAGCTGTCAAATCAACTCTGTGCCTGCCTATTTCACTGGCTGTCTAGTGGTAGTACATGTTCTTCAGCCCTGCCTTTGAAAATCGGGTCTTGCCATCCCTGCATACCCAGATCAAGCCTGTGCTACCCCCTAGAGCCGAGATGGCACCTCTGCTGTCCCCACTGAGCTCTAGATTGGGCCACACTGCCCCATATGCCTGGACTGAGCCCGTGCTGCCCCCTCCAGGCCCTGCAGCTGCCCACTCACCTGCCTCACCCCTGAGGTCGCCCAGAGGGGGCAACAGGGCTCAATCCAGGCATGTGGGGCCGTGATCCAAGCATGTGGGGATGGTGAAGCTCAGTCTGGTTGCATGGGGGCAACATGGGCTTTGTTTAGAAGTGCAGGACCCAGTGGCATGGTGAGCTGTGGTGATAGGGGGCAAGTGGCATTAGGAGCCATGAGGATTAATGCAGCCATCATTCACTCCCTGCTGGTGACATGCATCCCCAACAGGGCTCTGTACTCTGGATTTCAGTGAGGACCCAGCCCCTCTAGAAGCCCCAAGTGCTAGAGGGCATGGCCCCATGGGCCAGATTTGGCCTATGGTCTGTATGTTTGGCACCCTTGATTTAGATGGAATATTTCAGTCTTCGCTTGCCTAATTTTTTGTGCACTATAGGAATAGTACAGAAGATATGGCGGCAGGGATATGATTAGTTAAGGTATGTCCAGAGGATCTGAGGCACCATAAGCTATGCTCCTTGATACTGAGGAAGGCAAAAATGTCCCACAGTTCCAGCCACTTCCCTCCTTACTCTAAATCTAATTATCAATATTACCTGACTATGAACAAGACTCATCAGTCAGGCATCTAAGAAAGAGAATACTTGGTGCTACCTCATAACAGTGCTCCAGTATATCTGGTGCTCCTATCTCCATCTGTGGCCAATCCCTGATGTTTCAGAGCAGGTGTGACCAACCTGCCACATGCATGCCATAAATGATGCAGACAGCCCCTAAGTATGGCATGCTGGCAAATTGGGGAGGAAGCAGGGATAACAGCAGCAGATAGGCAGGGAGCAGGGAGCAGAGCAACAGATCAGGCAGGGAGCAGAAAAAAGAAAGATCAATCAGGGGAAGGGGCCTTGGAATGGTGCTTGGGAAGACTTATCCTGTACCCAAAACAGTTAGCCCCCACTCTTTCATAACTTATCACTATGTTACCAAAACTATAAGATTACCAGTGAGCTCCTCACTGTCACATCTCTTTTCCATGTATAAGCATTTATACAGAGTGATCAAGTCACCCTTCGGCCTTCGCCTTGATACATCAAGCAAGCTGAACTCTTTTAAGTCTCACTTCATAAAGTATTTTTCCCCTAGGAAACTTTGTAACCTTTTAACTCTCAGGTACCTTCTTGAAGTATGGACAGCAGAAATAGACAGGACATTACTTTCAATATTCCCTTGGTGTTTACAATAGCAAGATCACTTCCCTTTCTCTACTAGATAGCCCTCCTTTTTAATAGATCTTGATTGTAGCAAGGCTTTTGACACGGTTTCTCTTGACATTCTCACTAGTAAACTGAGGAAATTCAATCTAGATGAAAGAAGTATAACGTGGAATCCTGGCTGCTTAGGTCTTTGTGCTCAAAGATCAATTTGTAATTAGGAGGAGGTATTAAGTGTGGTTCTCAGGGTCTGTCCTATGTCTGTACTGTTCAATATTTTCATTAATGATTTGAAGGATTGGTTTTGAATGCACACTTAGCAAATTAACAGATAACACCAAAATGGATGGAGCCGAGACAGTTTGGAGGACAGAATTAGGATTCAGGATGACATTGCTAAACTGGAACAATGGACTGAAAATAATCAGATAGAATTCAGTAAGGACAAGTGAAAATCCTGCTCTTAGGATGAAACAATCACATACACAAATGTAGAATTGAGAGCAATTGGCTAGGCTGCAGTATTGCAGAAAAAGAGCGGGGGGGGGGTGGTCATAGTGGGCTGTAGGCTGAATGTGAGTCACCAGTGTGTTCTTGTTGCAATAAAAGCCAAGACCATACTGGGCAGTATTAACAGCAGCATCACTTGCAAGTCAAGGAAAGTGATCCTCTGCTCTCTTCAGCACTGGTGAGGATTCACCTGGAGTACCATGTCTAGTTTTGATCCCCACACGTCAAGAAAAAAAAGACATGGACAAATGGGAATGAATGCACATGAGAGAAGGGATCAATCATAGCTGTGTTGGTCTGGGAAAAATACACAGAGCTTTTAGATCAGAGGCAATATCTTTTATTAGACCAACTAAATAGTAACAAAAAAAGTTCTTTCTTTGCAAGCTTTCAAGCACATGTACCCTTCTTCAGGCTGAGAAGGAGAAACCAAAGATTGTAAAAGTGCTTTTAGGAAAAAAAATAAAGTTCATTTTGCCCAGGGGAGATAGGAGCTAGAAGTGTATTCCCCTGGGTCTGAGACTGCTTTTGTGAGTCTGTGATGTACAGATTGGGCTGATTTCATCCCTGGAGGTGTCCAATGTCAGAGGTAGCCAGGGAGGTTAAAAATCTTTGTTTCTTGTTTGGCAATGCAGTTCATATTTCCAAATGGCAAGAATGCATGAGAGAAGGGCAGCACAGTTACATGTTACCTTTCAAACATGTTAAATGCTCTTAAGATGAGAGTGTCCACACATTAGGACAAGAAAAGTTGATCTGAGCCTCTCAAAGTTATTCCTCTTCAGGCAAGGTTGTGTTAAGGTTGTGTTAGGCAGTTTGTGTTTTAGTAACAGCTATCTGCCCCATGAGGCTAATATCTCAGGAGGCAAGGTACTGCTCCTAACTCTTCCCTTGTGGGCTAGCTATCTTCCAAGACTTTTGTTCCCTGTACTGAAAGCTGAGCAGCGGTGGGTGAGTGGGGTGGGAAAGAAAGGAGAAGAGGGAGGGGGAAAAGCTGGGCAAAAGGTGAAGGGGATAGGTAGAATGAGTGCAGGATATATATATTAGTGGTGTTTCATTTTAATCATGGAAAAATGTGGATTTTGGGTTACTTCTTTAAATCCAAAAATTGGGGATTTTTTTTTAAATCAGAGACAACCAGAATCCCTGGTGATCTGCAATATAGGGGTTACTGGTAAAATGGACTGTGGTATACAGAGGTCAGACTTGATGAGCTAATAGTCCCTTCTGACCTCAAACTTCATGAAACTAGGGAAGTATGAATAGTGATGTAATAATTAAGTTTGACACCTTGCTCTGTTCTCATGCCTGAAGGTAAGGAAACAGGCCCCTCTCTCTTCCACATGCCATTTTCTTCCTCACTCTGTCACACACATGGGCAAATACACCTCTCCACATCTCTGGCTGTGGACAGACACTACATCTGTAGTGCTACAAGTGTCACTTCACTTTGAAGTGCTATAAAATGTAGCACTGCAAAAACAGATGTGATGACCCCCTGCTGAGCCCTCAGGCTGAAATGCTACAAAAACACCGCAAAGGCATACAGCAGTCTGCTTTCCAGCCAGTGGTTACAATAGGAGATTGCTTGGACCTGTGGCTTCCTCCCTGCCTCATGGTATGAGAGGAGAGCCTGCTGCAGCCCAGGTCCCCTAGGACTGCAGCACGGCTCTCCTCCCTTCCCCGCAACTCCCCTCCATCTGGGGGCAGCGTATTGGTTCATATACTGTGTAACCCAGGCGGTACTCCAAGAGGTACCCCCTCTCCAATTGAAGGGATCAAAGCAGGTGTACAAACACTGTGGGAGATGTAGGGACTCTCCTCCCCCTATAGAGCAGAGCCAAACCACCAATGGGGACTTAACCATATACCTTTTAATACTGGGAACATAACAGGCATAAATCAGAGGGTATAGTGGACACTACAATGCCCCAAGGGGGCAGGATTTAACAAAGGTTAGACACTTAAAAGCATTGACAAAAAACAGGGTTAACAAAATATAAAACACAAACAGCAGAACAAACAATACAGGTTGGTGAAATATAAAAAGGCTAAAAATGCAAAATGTCAAATGATAAGGAAATTTAGGGCCTTGGTACCTGGAGTGGGGAAACACAAAGGCGCCTTTCCACTGCAAGAAGATTTGCTTCTTGTTAGCTCATTCACCCCAAGTCACCTCAGCTAGGACTTAAACCCAGACCACCCACGTGGTAGGCAGGAACACTGCCACAGAGCCACCACTGGTAGCACTACTCAAGCCTGCCAGG
>NW_017728945.1:3675551-3686515 GCF_001723895.1 Crocodylus porosus | reverse complement strand
CCCTTCCACAGGCTGACCTGCTGGGTGGGGGTGAGGGGGGCAGGGGGAGGCATGGTAGATCCTGGGTTTCATCCAACGACATTCCTAGAGCATGTCTGCCATTTCTGTAGCTCTGTGGGGCATACACCTTTGTTGACTAGACTTTTGAAGTGCTATAGAAAGCATTTGTAGCATATATGCCCATGACCCTCTTTCCTTCTGTCTCTCACTCACACACACGTTTCTACATTTGTATATATAGCTGGCAAAAATATTTTAATGTATTTAAAGAAAAGCTGAAAATGAACTATATTTAGGATAGGGAAGCTAGAACTGTTGCTTTGCACTGTTGCTTATCACAATAATGTACGCAGAACAGTAACTCATGAGAACTGTCATAGAATTAGCTAGGAATCATGGAAACTGTTTCATGCTTTTCTCTAAATGCATGCAGTGCTTTGCTGACTTGTTGAAACCATATACCCTGCTGCTTCTGATGCTAGAGAGCACGAAAAGAGCTTAAACAGGCTTTTCTACAATTAGCTAAGTAACTGAGTGAATGCTTGACAGCAGCAATCAGCAATTAATTACATAAAACTAGCCAAGTGATGTGCAATTGGAAAGTACCACAAAAAAGACTAACTTACACACAAACCTTGAATTAGGTTACCTATTAAGACCTCAATTCCAGAAAGAATATCTATTCAGGCAACATTTAAAAATATGCTTGATTGTAAGCACATGTTTGAAGCGAGAGAGAGCCCCATTAGAATTAGTGTGAGCAAGAAAACTAAGTGATAAACCCTGCTTCACTTTACGCACTTGAATGGCACATGCACAACCATGAACGACCAGGTTCTGACACTTGTGTATTTTTGGATTTGGTTTAGCCACAGGGCAAACTAGAATTTTCCTGTACACAGACTTGCTGGAGTGCGATGTGGGGAGGGCTGGGAAAGGATCCTCCAATGTTTAAGTCCAATAATCTTGGAGGCCCCAATAATTTGGGGGCTGGACTTGATGATCCTCCGAGGTCCCTTCCAGCCCTAATGTCTATGAAATCTACTGGTAAGAACACCTGCCCAGGAAGTAGGAGGCACACTCAGGTATTCTTACCCAGAAGAGGTTTCAACTTTCTCCTTCCCTGAAAAGTGCTCTAAACCAACAGGTCACAGGTTAAGCATCGGTCTTTAAGAGATTTGCCATTTGTTTTTTCTTGTACGCTACTGGATTTGGTAGGCAACTTTGTACAGTGGAGGAAACTGGTTCAGTTAAAAACAGATCATAAATACTTGCATTTAGAAGCCGTACTACATGAAGAATTGTGCAACATACTGACTTGACCTCAGCAATTATGACATGGCAAAAATATTCATTATGTGTGAAAAGGAGGGGCCAGTAAAGAATTTCTTATAGCAGTTGGTTCCAAGAGCTCCCATAAATAGCAAAAGGAAACATCTGCAAGGTAAATATGTCTCAAGTATTACCCAAGCCTGAAACCAAACTGAAAAAGCACAAACGAAAAAACAATATTGCAACAATGCAAAATAGGTGACTGGTCAAAAATTAACACCCACACACACCCATATATTGAGATCCAACTGTGCAGGGTTAAATCATATGCAGCAAACGAGGCCGTGTCAAACTCTCACTTTATTTAAACCAGGGGCAGGCAACATTTTTTGGCTGGATTGCCAAAAAACCCACAATGTCTACCTTGGAAGGTGCCAGAGTGCCAGAAAAACAAAATAGGGGGGAGGCGGGGATATACATGGCAGGTTGCACTGCATATTATTATATTTAATAATCATAAAATGTTGCCTTTGTTGTTGTGTATTCCTTTTTTGTTGAGCATGTTGCAATGAGAGAGAGATAAAAGGGACAAATAAGAGAAAGAGGAGAGAGACAGAAATAAAAAGGAGAGCAAAGAGAGAACCAGGTGCACGCACATGCACACAGAGAACCAGAACACACCCAGAACAGACACATGCACACACACATCCAAAACCAGACACATGTGCACACACAGACACACAGAACCAGACAGAGGCAGACAAACGCACAGAACCAGCTGCGTGGGAGCATGAAGCCAGGCACCTGGACCACTGGACAGAGTCCGACCCAACAATGCCCTGGTGCCACCAGAGCCGCTGTGCTTCCCTGGGGAGCCAGCCCCCGGGGCTGCAGCACAGCTGGCCAAGGCCCTGGCTTGAAGCCTGCCCATCAGCCCAACCACCCCACACAGCTAAACCCACAAAAGGTGCGGTGCTTCTGGCAAGGGGCAGCACCAGCCTCATCCTGGTGGGAGGCTGTGCCGGGGCTGGGCTTGGAGCAGGTGGAAGTCAGGCAGGCTCAGCTGCAAGCCCTGCTGCAGGCAACCTGGGCTCCGTGGTTGGCAGCAGCTACCAGAGCCTGGGCCAGCTGCAGTCGGGAGGCTGCAAACAGCTGCTCCAGGCTCCAGCATCAGCTCCATACCAGCAGGTGCACGCACGCCTTGGAGCGGACAGTGGGGATAGGGCCCGAGGCAGCAAAGCCCTCCCGCTGCCCGCTCTGAGGTGCATATGCAGTTGCCGCCAGCATGGAGCAGATGCCGGGGCTGTGGAGCCCAGCACAGCTGTTTGCAGCTTGCCTGCTGCAGCTGCCCAGAGCCCAGGCTGGCTACAAACAGCTGTGCCGGGCTCCGGAGCTGTCATCAGCTCTGTGCCGGCAGCAGGGGAGAGGCCAGGGTTGTGCTGCCTCAGGCCCCTGTCCCACAGTCCGCTCTGAGGCACGTGTGCACCCGCCCGTATGGAGCTGATGCCGGAGCCCGGAGCAGATGTTTGGAGCCTCCTGGCTGCAGCTGGCCCAGGCTCTGGGTAGCTGCTGCCAACCACAGAGCCCAATCTGCTTGCAGCAGGGCTTGCAGCTACCCAGCAGCCTGCTGGGAGCAGCCGGGGCTTCGTGGCTGGCAGCAGCTGCCTAGAGCCCAAGCTGGCAGTGGTGTGCCAAGCAAAATGGCCTCGCGTGCCGTGCTCGGCCCATGTGCTGGGGGTTGCTGACCCCTGATTTAAAGAAAGATTATAAAGTGACTTGACCACCATTTTAAGTACCTATATTGGGAGATTCCTGAAGGCTCTGAAATGTAGTATTTACTTAATTAGAAGGCTCCTTAATTTATCAGGCAAAGGTACAATAAGATCAATTCTAATTGTAAGTATGGTGAAAAATCTTTGCAGTAAATGTAACTCATCATTGGTACAACGTACCTTAGGATGTTGCAGTGTTTGTATCTTGATATCTTTAAATTACAATTGGGTAATACTTTCCATAAGTTACTGGACTCTGCAGGGATAAGTGATTGAAATGTGTTAGGTTTTTGTTATGCCACAGGCCAGGCATTATCAAGGTCACTTCTATCCTTAAAAATTTAGCTATATTAATTAGACAAAGAAGATTACCTCTTATTCTTCAATTTCTACTCTTTTTTAAATTAGCCATTACACAGCATCTCGAGTAGCAATGCAGCAATACCTAACAAAGTAATTTCTTTCACACAAGATTAAGTTAATAACAGAATAGTATTAACAAATCTAGCTAACTTGGGGGGGGGAGGAGGGGGAGAATGTAATCATTCTTCTTTGAATCCAGCTAATGGTACCATCAAGGTAAGACACAGTCTGTCCAGCCCTTACTGTGAACAATCAAATTAGCAGAAAATGAAGATAATGTAACAAAGAACCTGATTAAAAGCCCTAAATGAATCAAGTTATCCTTACTTAGCATAGTTAGAATATCACAGCATATTTCACAATACGTCATTAAGATCATCAGTTCAGAGGTTTACGGAGAGAATGAATAAAGCTTTAGTGCCAACATCTAAAAAGCTAGTCAAAGCCAGAGAACCCTGGAGAAGTTACAATAAGCTATAATACAAAATACAATATAAAGTTACGAAAAGCTATAAAGACAAAATACAAGAAAGACAAAAGGCAGGGCAGGGTGACACCTTACAGACTACAGTAGTTTGTTCAGAAACGCTTTCTAAGCGAGTTAATCTATAAGGTGCCACCCTGCCCTGCCTTTTGCCTGACTTCAGACCAACATGGCTAACTACCTTTCTCTACTCATAAATACAAAAATGCCAAACAGTTACTGTTGTTACAAGAAATCACTCACAATCTGCCAAAACAACAGCTATATCATGCACAACACGAGCATCCAATTAATTCTATAGGAGGAACAAATAGCAGGCCAAACGAAGATGTTGGCTCGTTATTGAGGACATGCAGAATTGCTACTGATAGTGCTTAAAATTCTTCTATGTAAATAATTTTGAGGTCTCTGACAGAGGAACCTCACTCTAACATGGGGGTGTCAAATTCATGTGGCGCCCTAGGCTGGACTGGGCCCATGAACAACTCCCTCCCCCCACATGCTGGATCCAGTACCCACAGCGCCTGCTTTGGCCAGTTCAGGACACAAGCTGTACATGGTATGGTGCTGGATCAGGGCAGGTGCTGCATCCAGGGTGGGCCCCAGACTGGCTGGAGTGGGTGCTTTGTGCAGAGCAGTACTGAACCAACCAGAGTGGGCATTTGATAAAGCCTGCATGGGACCCATGGATGTCTGTGTGCCAGATCCAGCATCCACTTTGGACGATCTAGAATTGCATTGCATGCAGTGCGTACCATGGGACCCGTTCTGCATGTGACGCCCATTCCAGACTGGCTGGAGTAGGCACCAAATGTGGTTCACATCCTGGATCACTGACCAGAACAGGAGCTGCAGGCGCTGAATTTGGCATGCAGGGTGGGGGTCCCAGACTGACTGTGCAGTACGGGTTGTGGGTGGCATGTTTCCCAGCCCTGCGCGCAAGGCCCATCCAGCATGCACCACATGTGGCATGTGGATCTACTCAAGACCCCGGGTCAGCAGCAGGGTCTGGATGAAATGCTCCCCAGACAGATGATGTGGCTTCACAGGCCAGATCCAGCCCATGGGCCATATATTTGACACCCCTGCTGTAAAAGACCAAAATCTATTTTCACTTATCATATTTGAAGCGTGAAGTCTGCAATAACTTTCCTGTATTAAGCAGAATTACTCAAAGACAAGAAATGGAACATCATTGTTGTGACTCAGCATCGATTAAACGGACAGAGCTGTTTTGGATGCAGGACTGCAGGTTATCCCTCAAGCTGAGAAGCGGAACTGAATACCAAACGTGATACAAATCTTCACTTTGTCAGAACTTGAGTTTGTCTTGATTTGTCAGAGCTACATGTGAATAAACTTAGCCAACCTTGTCACCTAACTCTAGCCTGGACTTTCAGTGAAAACTCAGGGCAGAATTCTATTTCAGTTGTTTTTAAATGTCAGTTTTACAGTGCCCTAAGTGGCTTCTTTGGCACTTGTGTACAGTTTGCAACTCTACTACTCTATCTTTATGCTACTATTATTAAGCCTAAGTGTAGACATATACACTGAGCATGTGCAGTAGGCTGCACACTAGCCTGGCAGGTGCTACAAAAGCTACATGCACATACCCATTGTGGATTCATAAGTCATGAATATGTAGCCAGACAAAAGCCCATGAGCTGGTGGTTAGGTCAATTCACCAGATCTGGATTCTAAGGCAGAGGAATTTTGAACCTATATCTATTTCTCTGACTTCCTGGCATAGCACTCAGACTACTATAGCAGAGATTAGGTGCCATGCAGGGTTTTCTTTTGGTTTCCTTCTGCACTGGCCTTGCGCTGCTAAGAAAGACATGTGGAGCCAGGAAGAAAAAAACCCAAGGTCTAAGTTGTATGGTTCAGTAAGATGGCTGCTGCCCTAGAAGAAAGCAGGTGCTGACTTCTAGCCTATGCCTTTTCCTGTTGAAGCAGAAACTTCTTCACTGTTCTCCCTTTACTTTATCCACTGATGAATGTTCACAGTGAAGTAGCTCAGCTTAAAAAGAAGCACTGAAGAAGGGGCTGGATAATGTTTAGCTTGTTGTGTAGTGGCTAGACCACTGTGCAGTATTAGCAAGTTGGAATGACACAGGTTCAACCCCCTTCTGGTTAAAGAGGGCCACAAGCCTGCATTTCTGGTTACTATCCTAACAATCTAGCTATCTGGGGCTAAAACAGGGGTGTCAAACTCATCCCATGCCCTGGGTGGGATCCAGGCTGCAGCAGTAGGGCAAGCAGCTGTAGGTCTGGGGGCCCTGGATTCTGTGGCAGGCCATGCCCCCAACCCTTGTAGCCCAGCAGGCTGGACAGAGTGGCCCTATGGGGAGGGTATTGGAGGCGTACTGTTTTTTCACCCCTAGGACATATGCTCAGGTACAAACTTACACAACTGCATACTTACCTAGCTAGGCTGTGTGTAGTCAGTCTAGGCGTATGTATCCATGCTACAAGGGCAACAGAATAGTAAACTATGGGTAAGTACCCAAAATGGCACTCATACAGTTAGAAAACTGCCATTTTGCACACAGAACAAGATAGGAATCTGTCCTGCTTCCCCTATCACCTCCAATCACCCCCCAACCCACACCCACAGGTCAGATTATATATAGTTTTCCAGACACCATGTGCCCAATGAGTATGTCTGAAAACCAGAGCCTTGTCATTTGCTCACTGTGTTACATCATGATATCAAGGGGATGTCACCTCCTGCTGTAAAGCAGCAAGAAGCAATGCACAGAACTTGAGTGCTGCTGGTCACTCGCATTTTTTAAGAGACTCTTGAACCTGTCTTCCAGATTTATATAAGGAAAGGTGTGAGGGCTGGAATTTCTATTGCATGTGGTACATGAAATTAGGCATGAATCACAAAGGGCTGTATAAATTCATATGACAGGGGTGAGAACCAACCACTGCAGGGCCTTCTATGACTTAGACCTAGTCCGGATTTGGGGAGATCTTATGTGCTAAAACTATGCAGCACAGGCTCAAGAGCCTGAGAGAACTACCTCTCTGTGCTTAATAGCCTCGATAATGAACCCCTTCCACATTCATTACACACAAGTCTGCACCATGGAGGATACTACACCTAGGAACTCTCTCATCAGCCAGTGAGGTTTTTGCCTGAGCAGCAACTGTTAGGTTTGTAAAAGCACTTTGAGAGTGAAATATTTTTTTCCAGATACAATAAAACTTGCACCATTTTAATGTAGGACAAGCAAGTAGTAGATCTCCAGGGAGCAAATACCTGCAGAGAAACATAAAGAACTGTAAAGTGGCACAGTGCCTGAGCTAATTAGCTCTGCTAAGAAGCAAAGCTTATTAGTCTGGTTACTAATGTTGCACTTAACATGACTGTATTTCTTCCACAGTTAGCTTAAGGCATGGGTGTCAAAGATAGCAGAATAATTGGGGGTGGGGGGGCCGGGGACTGGGACAGGAGCCCTAGATGCCACCTTTCGGGGTGGGAGGGCAGAAAAACAGCCACCACCACAGCAGCAGCTGATCTTGCTGCTGTAATCAGCACAGCAGCAGCCCTTACTGCCTTATGCTTCCCATCATCTGAGCTACACTTCTGGATAAAGATACAGCCTGTGAGCCAAATCCAGCCCTCAGAGCCATGTCATCCAACCCATAGGACTCCTGACGGGGTTGGGAATTCATGGGAGAAGTGAGCGGAGGCAAGGCCTATTGAATTCTGGGGTATGGAGCACTACTGAGGACACAGTGACTCAGGTACCCACAGCTGCCTGTGGTTTAACACTGCTGCTGCTTGCCCCATCACCAGTGAGGGTCCAGATCCAGCTTGCAAGGTTCCTTGCAGTCTGAATCTGGCCTGGGGGACCGAGCAAGTTTGACACCCATTGCTTAAGGGATCTGCATTGCACCACATTGTGCCTTCTACACCAGTGGTTCTCAATGCTTTTTAGATGCAAGCAACTCCTTGCCAGACTCAAGGAACCCCTTAGAAAATGCCAGCTTTTACCTTTCATTCATTTTTTTGACTATGGAAAAATAATAGAGCAATTCTTCTGTTGAAAAGAATTCACAACAGGTCAGAATTTTTTTTAACCCCTGTGTGAAATCTCTGGATTTATCTTGTGACTCGTGTGTAGGTGTGTTTGCACAGTGCTAATATTGCGTGACACACCATGGCACCCTTAAAAGGATCTCACAGCACACTCAGGTGTTTTGGCACACTGGTTGAGAATCACTGCTAATCACATATGGGCTAAGCACAGCCAGTCAAAAAGCCAGAGGCTGAATTGATTCAATCTTTGCAGGTTAGTCTAAGCTGTAGATTGAGTGAACAGACATTCCCTTTTGATTTCAGAAAGGCAGCCACATACATGCAGTGACCCAGGGCAGAAGCCAGAGGGAGGAGTGGGGGGCTAGGACACATCTCCCTGCTCAGCTGGAGCAGACAGCTTGGGCCAAGGCTAGTGCACCCACCCTGTGAGTGTGGGGTTTGTGGGAGGAGGACGTGCAAAGCATCCTGGGATGCTGGGGGAAGTCTGATACTACATTCAACCAGGTTTATTTTAAACTGGTTTTAGTCATTTTGAAAGTGGTTTCTGCGCACTAAACTTCTGTTGTGTTACAGATTTGAACCCGTTTCCAATCACTTATACTGGTTCATGTGTAATTTCTGTCCCTAGTAGACACTGCTGTAGACATACATGTTATGGACCACAGCAGTGATTCATTAATACATTGTCTGGGGCTATAGGCAAACTTCAAATGGGGAGGGGGAACTGCTGCAGGGCTGCCTGCTGCAGCTGTTATGATGTAATTTTAACAGCTACATGAGTCTGTAGCAATATAAGGAAGCAAAATTGCAACAGCTCTGACCCTGGTGAGCAAGGTTAAAGTTGGAGCAGTTTTGCTAGATATGTACAGCTCCAGGCTCCTGAACATCTAACAGCTAAAAGATAACAACTGAGGCCAGGGCCAGAGCAGCAGCAACTCCTCCCCCTGTAAAGCCCCACACAACATCCATACCCTGGGATACAGTACTAATTCTTGGCAGAACAACTATGTAGGGGTCAAAACAGTGGGACTCTATTCCTGGCTCTGCCACTGCCTTGCTCTATGCCCTTGATTCAATGATTTCACCTCCTTCTACCTGTTTCTACTGCTGCATGATGGCTGTGACTGCTCAAAAAGTTCAGCTTAACCAATGGATTTGTGGCTTTGAGATCTTTGTCAGAGGGTACCTGAGAAGGGGAGAGGCCTGTGATGTTTACGGTAGCAAAAGAGCTCAGTAAGCACCGGTGTTTGTTTCTGCTTGTATCCACCTCCCACGCTGTCCAAGGCAGTTTGTCCTCAGTAAGGATCACTAGGCGAGCCCTTCTGAACCCTATCACCCCACCCACTGAGATTGCTTGATGCGCTACCTGGATGTCTCACTCTGGAAGGCTCTTTAATAGAGACAGTTTGTTCAGCTGCCAAGGCTGGAGCCCACAATTCTCCAGTTACCTGCCACCGTGACAGCTGACAACCAGCAGGGAAAGGACGACACACACCCCTCCCACCCCGGTCTTTCCTCTTATCTGTAAGACACTGCAGTGCACTGAGATACACAGAGATTCTTCTGGGTACTCCCTGCCTTGCCTTGCCCCTAACTCCAAACCCGTGTAATACCCTGGAGCAGAGACTGCACAGATGAGGCAGCAGCTTTACTTAGTGGGACTGGGCAGAGTTCCCAGTGGGGCATCCCAGTACTACTTAAGCCTCCAAAAAGCAATTCTAACACCTGCCGCTACTTGCCGGGAATAGAGGACTACACAGCCTCAGGACTCCTGGCAGGAGAGAGCCCTGCTAAGCGTTTCCTGGTCCCCACAGCTTTTGTATCCACAGGAACTCAGGGAACCCGAGCATGGTGCCACTTTTGAAACCTGGGCTCAGGTCTAAGCAGGCTGGTGAAAGAAATGGTAAATGCACAGCTGGGGGGCAGCTCTCCTGCTACCAGGAAGGTGCTGTGAGGCCTTAATATTTATCATCTCTAAAAGTTAGTCTCAGCCTCTGTGGAGTTGAGAGGATCATCTGCAAGATGAAAGTTTGGGAAGCAGCTTCCACCTTTGCTACCCGACTGCCTTCCGATCCTGCCCTCGCCGATGCGAGCCCCGCCGCCTGCCTAGGTTGCGCTGTCGGTAGCCGGGAGATTCTGAAATACTGATCCAACGTCCGCAGACAAGACCCCAGCTGACTACCACAATCCAAGCTGTTTGCCATTGGAAAAGCCATTTCTGCATTTGTAACTAAGTGTGGCCAGTGTGACGCACTGACCAGAGATCCTGCTATGACCCGATTTTCCTCTTGCTCTCAAATTCAGATGTCCAGTTTTGTCTACACTAGGCCACCTTACCTAGGCTGAACCCTAGATTGAAACAAGTATTTACAGTCTGGCCCAAACGTGTAGAGCATCCACACCAGCTCTCACTTCCCGGGTTAACCAGCAGTCCAGTAACGCAGACTAAAATGTGTAATGGGGGCAGGGTTGGGGGCGGGGGAAATCTTTTTGAAATAAAAAAATAAATCAGGTGGTTTTTTGTTATTTAAACTATCAGTCTTATTCACCCTGCCAGCATCTTAAATCATTTCTTAAAATATGCATAGAAATATACAATTAATCTACAACCCTCTAAAACTCTGAATCACAGATAATTATGATAATAAGGAGAAACATCTCACTTTTGGGGTCAAGTTTTATAAATGGGGCATAACAAGCTATGCGTGGGGGGACCCAGAGCATGCGCTGGTGGGTGCAAGAGACCGCCCAAATCGCCAGAGCCTGGGCAGACCTCGCCGGCCATCCGCGCACGGCCCACGGGCGGTCTCACGTTCCTCCGGGACGGGCTCGCCGTAGCCCGGCTCCTGCCTGCGGCGGCCGGGGCGCGGAGCCCGCGAAAGGCAACGGCCGAGCGGGGGGGGCGCCCCGGCTGTGGCGGCGCGAGGCCCGCGCGCCCGCTGGTTTCGGGAGCAAGGGAGAAGGGAGCGAGCGGATTTATTTCCAGCTCTTCTCCAAACCGGGAGTCTGCTCGAGGGCGCGG
>NW_017728945.1:3651348-3675175 GCF_001723895.1 Crocodylus porosus | reverse complement strand
CGGGAGGCGGGAAAACGCGGAGCCTGGGCCCGGGGAGCGGCAGCTGTCGGCTCCGGCCGCCGCCGGGGGTGCAGGGCCGGAGCCCGGGCGACGCTGGGGAGACGGCAGGAAAGAATTCCAAACCTCCGGGAGCGGCCAGTGCGGTGTCCTCATCATAATTTTAAAAATCATGGACTAAATACAGACCTTAGTTTTATGACACATTATAACCTGCCCAACAGCTGACTCCCCAGGTACTCCCCATTATTTACCAGCTACATTCATGTCCCTGCCCGGCCCCAGCCTGCCTCCCACCCACGGACTCCTCCGTTTACATCTTCACTGACGGCCTCTCTTGCACCAGCCCAGCCCAGCCGCTGGCTTCTTTACTATTCCTTCCATCCAGGAAGAGCACACGCCAACTGCCAAGGCTTCCTCAGCCCAACAAAGGGGTTTTAAACCCAACAGCTTGCTAAGAAGGATTGTTTCAAGTATTTGAGTTGGTCTGATATAGGGGTTTTCAACCTTTTTGGGGCAGTGTACCCCTAGCAGCCACGCAGAGCATGTGACCTTTCCTCACCCCTAGTGTCCAGCCAGGCAGGCGGCGCCTGCGCAGGATAGCGCATGGCAGCACTCCGTCCCCACCCACCCGCTCGTATCCCTTAGGGCCTTCTCAAGTACCCTGGGGGGTATGCGTACCCCCGGTTGACAACCCCTGGTCTAATAAAAGATATCACATTTACCCAAAGAACTGTGTCTGCCTACGTCCTTAGACCAACGTGGCTACAATCAACACCCCTGTGCTCAAGACAGGATTAACGCTGACTAAACTATCCCAGTCAAGTGTTTGTCTAACCTGCTCTTAAAAATATCCGGGAGAGTGTCTGTCTTCTTAGAGTGTGCAGATGACCTGCTCCTAGCCATCCAGGACCCAAACCACCCCGATACGTGCCCATTCTGTGGGCAGAGGGGCACCCTGGGGCACTTGGTCCTGGAGTGCGCCTGGTTGCAGCCCCTGCACCTCCTCCTCCACAACCTCCTGCTGAAGTTCTGGCTTCACTTCTCCCCACACCGATTTCTTTATGCACTCCCCCCATCCGTGGCCCCACCAGGGCCCGGGACCTCCTGGTCAGCCTCCTCCTGGCCCTGGCCCTGGCCAAGTTGGCCATCTGGCTGACCAGGAAGGAGGCTCTGGTCAGGAGGGTCCCCGGGGACTATGGGGCCTTTTTCCTGCGTCTCCTTCATTCCCACGTCCGGGCAGAGTAGCACTGGGCAGTACCTGCTGGCTCGCTGGCTGCTTTTGAGAGCCGGTGGGCGCTGGCCGGGGTGCTCTGCTCGGTGTCCCCCCAGGATGCACTTTTGTCCCTATGACCTCACGACTATGCCCTGTTTTTTCATTTGTTGTCCCCAGCGTTCAGTGGGTGGCTTTAGGTCTCATCGCTGCCCATAGGTGGCAGCCACAAATTCTGTAGTGGGCTAGCCCCACAGCCTTCAGTCACCAAATAGGCCTGTCCCCTCAGCCCTCTGGAGCTTGTTGTGAGGCCTGTAAGGAGGTGCTGAAATCCAGTGGCAGGTGGTTAATGGGGGCCAGGTGCATCTGGGGACCAGTAAATTGGGGTGGAGCTATAAAGAGGGTTAAAAGCTTTAGGAGCAGGGTGCAAAAATAGAGGAGGCTGTGGTGCTGAGGGAGAAGCATAAAGCCTAGGTCACCCATCTCAAAGCCTGAAGGAAGACAGCAGGGTTTGGTTTGGTTTGGTTTTTGTTTGCACATTTGCTTTTGTTGTTGTTTCATTTACTGTGGAGATGAGTTTTCCCTATATAAAATAAACTGTCTGGAAACCCTGAATGCACTGCTGCCTGGCCTAGATAAGGCAGCTGGGTGAGTGAGCTGCTTACAGGCCCCTGCCTCAACATCCACTGCAATATGTGGGACATTGAACCAGTCTGCTCTAGGACCATCAACTGCCACCAGCTCTGCTTGTGATCCGTCCCATCTGCCATCCCATCTTCACACTCCACCCAAACACCAAGTGGTGGGACTCTTTTGCGGAGGGCAAGAGTACCAGTGGACAAGCCTGTATTCCACCCTAATCCCGCAAGCCACCAGGGACCTACATTGATGCCTCCTGCATAGAGCCATCAGCACAGGTATAGACGTGGTACATTTTAGACTTCCCCAACACCTGTCTCTTCTGTGGTCGAAAGGAGACCCTGGTGCACACCTATCTGAGTGCGCGGGTCTGCAGCTCCTCTAGCGTCTCCTCCTCTTGAGGTTTTGGCTGCACTTCTCCCCACACCTTGTATTTTATGCACATCCTATACATAGCCCCACCAAATCTCAGGACCTCTTGGTCAACTTGCTCCGGGCTCTGGCCAAGATCAACCAGGAAGGAGGCCCTGACCAGGGGAAACCTGTGCAATTGTATGACTATTTTCCTCTTACTCCTCTGTGCAGACTTTCATTGGTTGCTGTCCACAGACTCCTTAGACAGATTCAAGGGGCAGCAGGTGCTAGCCAGTATTCTCTGCTCAGCATCCCACCTTAGAACCCTAGTTATAAGCCTTTGACCTTCATACCCATTCCTGATCTTTTTCATTGACAAAGGCTCACCATCTCCTTGTATTGCAAATAGGCCTGCTCTCCACCAGGGCTCTGACTCACATCACTCTCCCCTGCTGGGTAAGTGGGGGGGAAGAGGGGTAAAGGATAAGGCCTGCTCACCCCCTGCCACCACAGCTGCTCCATCCCCAAGGGATGCTCTGCAATGCTAGTGGGACCCCTCCACTATCCACTGCAGTGATACCCCTCTGTTTTCTCTCATGTTTCTGCAGCCCGAGCAAGCCAGCCTTGAGCCTTCCCTTTGTGTGGGTCTTTGAGCTCATGTTTCCAAGCCCCCTGCTCCATTTCCCCAGCCTTATGTAAATGGACCCAGGCCTATCAGCTATTCCCCGTACTTTCTATGTCTCCCCACCCCAACTTTCCAGGTAACCCCTGACCCATCTTCCCAGATACCACCCTCTCTATCCTACGCAGAGGGGAGAACCCACTGCTCCTGCTCCCCACGTTAGCCCTCCCCACTCCACCCCACTCTAACCTGCCATGGCAGGAAAAGCACCCCTAAGGGAGATGTCACCCTAGAAGCCCCAAGCAAGAGGGCAGAAAGAGAGACAGGGGATGACAAGTGTGACCAGGGCACTCCTTCTATGGGGCAACAGCACCCCCAAACCAGGGTGAAGGCAGGAACAAGGACAAGATCTCCTTGGCTTCTCCTCCAAGCCTGGGGGGGAGGGAGGGTAGAGGGTAAAGGACATGATGCAAAGATCAAACTAAATCCACCTGCTGCAGGCAGGTTTGCCTGATCAGCCAGCATGCTGCCCGCTTGGCCTTCTACCAGCTCTCCAAGTTCAGCTTCTCAGCAGAGCAGCCAGATATATGCCAAGGCAGCTTCAGTGAAACCTACAGCCACCCAGTCTAGGCCTTTCATTGCTTCTGCCCAGAGCGCCTCAGGCAGACAGGGCCCCTTCCCTACCATCATTAGGCACCACAGGGTATGCTGCCACCTGATCCCTAAAGCACCCACATCAAACCCTGGTGTGGACTGTAGGTTCCTACCCCTACCCCCAAGATCATGGTGGTCTTCAAGATGATCTTTTTCCTTGCCCCAGAGGTCACTGCCCAAGAGGTGGTGGAGCAAGTGATCTCTATGGGGGTGTTTATGTCTTGCCCTACCAGATCAGCATCTCTTTGGAAGCTGGCTCAAATGGTCCCCTTCCAGGAGACCCTGTATAAGATTCACTAAACAGCAGGGGAAAGTAAGTGTGTCTGCTGCTGGGCATCAGGGCACCTCTGCCAGGAATGCTCTCTGAGCCATCAGAAGGAGGCACTGTGTGCCCCCACTTTAAGGAGGAGTGCAAACAATACTAGCATCCCCTGCACCCCAGCCTCAGCACACAGCATGGGCTGAGGGCACTTTGTGGGGAGAGGGCAGAGAAGGGAGGTGAGGGGAAGCATTACTTCCTGTGGCAGGGCACCAGTGGTGCCTGACACTTTAAGGGCTGCTAGATCAAGCACTAAGCAGGTGTTTGATTACAGCGGCCATTTTAGAACTCTGGCCACCTATATAAACAAGAGCAGTTTGCTACTGGGAGCTAGGCAAGAAACATTGCTTGGATGAGCTACTGCATGAGAACATGTTGCAGGTAGGAGCAGGAGGCTCTGGTCCTAAGCATGACCTAAAACTTTACCTGCTAGGAGTGGGTGGTCTGGTGGGGCTCCCAGTGGTGTGGGAACCCCAGGAAAATGCCAGGACAGTTACCACTCCAGTGAAAGGCAGGTAGGGGTGCCTTAACCCCAGCCCTCACCTTCAGGTGGGTTATTTGATCCATCTAATCCAGGGAAGGCCAGATAAGCTTCTCAAAGGGCCTGAGCCTGCAGGGGTGAGTGACCCCATAGGGCCGGCACACTTTGTGAAGCATCTGAGCCAGGAATGGGGGACCCTGATCCCTGAGTCCAGGCAGGCGGCTTGGACCTAACCATGGGACCTGACTGGTCAATGCTGGAATCAGGATACAGATAGGGATCAAAAGGGCCAGGAGCCCACTATGAGGGATGCCCATATACAGCAGAGAAGCTTGGGGTCCCGACTGGCCTGAGATGAGGCCAGGGCTTAAAGAAAAGCCAAAGGTCCCAGGGAAGGGGCCAGAGCTAATGGGTGAAGGAGACGATTGAGTTGGCCGCCTGATATGCGATCTGCGAGGCTTGGCCATGGTGTAGGGGTGGAATGGAGCCACAGATAGCCCCCACAATATCGAGGCGTATAATAGGCAGCCTCCCACCTAATTATCACTTCAATATTATTACATAAAGACGTGGCAGACAAGTAAGGCAGATGGCTGACCCATAGACAGGGGGCAAGCTGATGCTTGCACTGGGCATGCAAGCTTGCCCCTGTCACACTTCCCCCACTACCATATCACCACTACCACTTCCTAACTTAACGCCATGTCAGTCCCTTAGGAGCTGCCTCATTCCCAACTCACAGCAAACCTGAGTGAGTGTTGATCCACTGCGGGCAGTGAACAGCCAGCCATGCCAAACAGAAGGCCCAGGCACAGCTCAGTCCCTCTAACACAGAGGAGGCCTCCCTCACATCACCAAAGATGGAGGCAGGATTTATCTTGATGTCAGTCATCTCTGGAGCTTTGTCAGAAAACCCATCTCCAGGGAAAAATCGAGTGGGTGGAAGACACCATGGAGAAGGCTTCTACCCAGGTCCTGGTTTGGCACTGTGGAGACTGTGGCTTACAGTTTCCTTCCAGTGACAGCCAGGTGGGGAAGTGCCGGCATTGTAAGGGGTTCCTCCTGGTGGTGTCCCTCAGGGAGCCACAGAAGGAGGTAGCAAGGACCCAAAGCATCTGCCACCATGAGGACTTAATTGATTTGATGCTGGAGAAGACCTCTAGCACTGCAGAGGAAGGACTGCCACAGGCAATGCTAGAGAAGGAAAAGGACATGGACTCGCAAGAAGCTGAAAGTTTGTGAGCTCTGACAGCAAGCAGAAGTATTCATCTCCACCTTCAATTCTGAAGAACAGATATAGAGCACTAGCAACAGGAGGAGGAGAAGCATGTTCCATTGGTGGAGGAGGCCAGGCCAGGAATCCTCAAGACTGGGAGGATCAAGACCACTGCCACTAGACACTTTCAAGAAACGTTGGGATAGTTATCTTGTTGGGGTCATCTGACCCCAGCTGACTTCCTGCCCTTTGAGCAGGTGGCTGGACTCTATGATTTTGCAAGGTCCCTTGCAGCCTTAATGTCTATGAAATCTGAAGAGGAAGTGACAGGTGGTGGTGGTTGGAGTCTCCCTTCAGTGAGGGATGGAGTCATCCATCTGCTGGCCTGACTTGTTGTCTTGAGAGGCCTGTTGCTTGCCCACAGACTGTATCCAAGATGTCATGGAGGAATTACTGAGATTCATCCATCCCCTGACTACTACCCTATGTGCTCATCCACGTGGGTACCAATGGAACTGCCAGGAGTGACCCTGAGCAGATCAAAAGTGACTACAGGGCTCTGGGTGCAAGGGTGAAGGGCACAGGGGCACAGGTGCTGTTCCGATTGATCCTTCTGGTCAAGGGAAAGGGCCTGAGCAGGACTGGACACATCTTGCAGATCAATGCATGTCCACGCAGAAGGTGTTGCCAGCAGGGCTTTGGCTTCTTTGACCATGGGATGTTTTTCTGAAAAACAGGATTGCCAGGAAGAACTGGGATCCACCTGACAAAGAGAGGGAAAACTATCTTCACAGACAGGCTTGCTAATGTAGTGAGGAGGCTTTAAACTAGGTTCGTCAGGGGATAGAGACCAAAGCCTTGAGGTGAGTGGGGAAGTGGGTGACCTGTAGGAAGCACAAGCAGAAGCGGGTTACAGGGGAGGCCTTCTCATTCTTACTGACAAAGTAGGGCAATCCACTAGTTACCTCAGATATCTGTACACAAACGCATGGAGCCTGGGAAAAAAATAGGAGAAACTGAAAGTCCTTGTGCGAATATGGAACAATGGTGCACTTGCAATAACAGAGACTTGGTGGGAGCTCACATGACTGGAGCACTGTCATGGATGGGTATAAAATGTTCAGCTAGGACATGCAGGGTAGAAGAGGAGGAAAAGCTGTGCTTTATGTAAAAGAGCTGTATGATTGCTCAAAGCTCCAGTGTGAAACTGGACATTAGCCTATTGATAGTCTCTGGGCTTGGGACAGAGGAGAGAGCAACAAGGGTGACACTGGGGTACGGGGTCCACTATAGACCACCAAACCAGGAGGATGAGGTAGATGAGGCCTTTTTTTAAACAGCTAGTGGAAGTTTACTGATCACAGGTCCTGGTTCTCATAAGGGACTTCAGTCACCCTGACATCCTGGGAGGACAATACAGCAGTGCACAGACAATCCAGGAAGTTCTTGGAGAGTATGGGGGACAATTTCCTGGTGCAAGTGTTGAAGAGGCAAACTAGGGGCCATGCTGTTCTTGACCTGCTACTCACAAACATTGAAGAATTGTTAGGGGATGTAGCAGTGGATGGCAACTTGGGCAGCAGTGACCATGAGATGATTGAGTTCGGGATCATGAGGAAAGGAAGGAAGGAGAGCATCAGAGTAAGGACCCTGGACTTCAGAAAAGCAAACTTCAGCTCACTCAAGGAAATGATGGGGAGGATCCCCTGGGAGTCCAGTCTGAGGGGAAATGTAGTTCAGGAGAGCTAGTCTGTTTAAAAAAACAAACAAACCGTACTGAGGGCGCAGGAATGAACCATCCCAACGTGCAGGAAGATTACCAAGTATGGATGAAGACCAGCATGGCTTAGAAGGGAACTCTTCAGTGAGCTTAACCACAGAAAGGAAGCTTACAAGAGGTGGAAACTTAGACAAATGACTTGGGAGAAGTATAAGACCCTTGCTTGGGCAGACAATGTTGAAATCAGGAAGGTGAAAGCTTAACTGGAGTTGGAACTAGCAAGGAACATGATGGGTATCTATAAGTATGTCAGCAACAAAAGGAGGATCAGGGAAAGTGTGGGTCCCTTACAGAATGGGGGAGGCAACCTAGTGACAGATGATGTGGAAAAGAATTAAGTGCTCAGTGCGTTTTTCACCTCGGTCTTCCCAGGCAAGGTCAGCTTCCAGACTATTGCACCTGGCCGCACAGTTTGGGGAGGAGGTCAGCAGCCAGCAGTGCTGAAGGAACAGGTTAGGGACTATTTAGAAAAGCTGAACATGCACAAGTCCATGGGGGTGGGTGGGATGCACCCAACAGTGCTGAGGGAGTTCTCTAATGTGATTGCAGAGTTGCTGATCATTATTGTTGAAAACTTGTGGTGGTTGGGAGAGGTTCCAGATGATTGGAAAGGGCAAATATAGTGCCCATTTTTAAGAAACAGAAGGGGAGGATCCAGGGAACTACAAACCAGTCAGTCTCACCTCAGTCCCTGGTAAAATTGTGAAGCAGGTCCTCAAGGAATCCATTTTTAAACACTTGGAGGAGAAAAAGGTGATTTATGAACAGTCAGCATGGATTTGCCAAAAGCATGTCCTGCCTGACCACACTGATTGCCTTATCTGATGAGATGACTGGCTCTGTGGATGCAGGAAGAGCAGGGATTTTGATACATTCTCATAAGCAAGCTAAGGAAGTAAGGGTTGGATGAGTGGACTTTAAGGTGGATAAAAAGCTGGCTGGATGGCCAGGATCAACGGCTCTCTACTTAGTTGACAGCCACTCCCAAGTGGAGTGCCCCAGGAAGCAGTCCTGTGGCCCTTTCGTTCAATATCTTCATCAATGATCTGTGTGACAGGGGGCCATCAAAGGCCAGTCCTGATGTCAGCCTGCCCACCTGTCTAGGGCAGTCTGCCCTGTCTCACCTGCCACAATTTGTTGTATTAAACTAGATGTTGAATGCAGGAGGCTACCCATTCAATGCCGCAATGCCTAGGGTATTATACGCAGCTCTGACCTACCCTATACCCTGGGGTCTCAGCCTCTGGCCCTCAGGCATCTGTAGACGTACCTTGGACTTTCTGCCCCCTCCCCAGGGCTTCCACTTCCACTCATACTAGGGCCTTCCACTTATGCCCTCTCACTAAGGCCTCCTATTTAAGTTCACACCTGTGGGGCCGGCCCATATGCAGCCCTTCAGGTCACCCCTGCAATCCTACTCTGCGTGGCCCTGGTGCAGCCCTTCAGGCCCACCTCAGCAGACCCTATTCTACACCCCTCACACACAGTCCTTCAGGCCACCACTGCACACCCTACTTTGTGTGGGCCTCTGCATATACTTCTGTTCCCTCTCACCGGGGCCACTGGGGTCTTGCACTGCATGGGGCTTGGGTGCCTCTTCCTAAGGATGCGCGGTCCCCATGCCTGTCCCTGCAACTGGGTTACCTACCAGGTTGTTGGGGCTGGGGCTATAAGGTGCCCCATAATCATGTTTCACATGGAAGGCAACTGGTGTGGCATTTCCTGGGGACCACTCTGACACAGGCAGCCCCACCACAACCATCCATCCCTAGCAGGGTGTAGTTTTCAGTCATTACCCAGGACTGGGAGCTTCCTGCTATCCCCATAGCTCCTTCCTTTACTTCCAAGATGTTGTGAGCAGCAGCTCCAGCCAGGTGATGTTTTCCCTAAGGCTGCAGCCAGCAAATTGCTGGCTGTCCTGCTCAGTCCTGCTCTTACTGTCAGCAGCTGAGCCCTCTTCCCCAATTAGGCAGTCCCTTTCTGGCAATGTGACACCTGATTGGAGACTTCAGTCGCCTGCAGGCTGTTCTGCCACTAGCTTTCAGCCCTTAAAGTGGCAGGCACCAAAGGTGCTGTGCAATCGGGAAGATTGGATGGAGTGCACCCTCAGCAAGTATGCAGATGACACCAAGCTGCGAGAAGCAGTTGACACTCTGGAGGGTAGGGGTAGGATCCACACTGACCTCAACATATTGGAGGATTGGGCCAAAAGAAATCTCATGAGGTTCAATAACAAGAAGTGCAAAGTCCTGCACTTAATACAGAACAATCCCATGCACTAGTACAGGCTGGAGACTGACTGGCTAAGCAGCAGCTCTGCAGAAAAGGACCTGGGAGTTAGAGTGGATGATAAGCTGAATATAAGCCAACAGTATGACCTTGTTGCAAAGAAGGCTAACAGCATACTGGGCTGTATTAGTAGGAGTGTTGCCATTAGATTGAGGGAAGTGATCTTTCCCCTCTATTCACCATTGGTGAGGTCACATCTGGAGTACTGTGTCCAGTTTTGGGCCCTCCACTACAGAAAGGATATATCAGAGACTGTTCAATGGAGGGCAATTAAAATGGTTAGAAGGCTGGGGCACATTAGTTCTGAGGACATGCTGAGGGAACTGGACTTATTTAGTCTGGACAAGAGAAGATTGAAGGGGAATTTAATAGCAGCCTTCAGCTACCTGAAGGGGAGTTCCAAAGAGGATGGAGCTGGACTGCTCTCAGTGGTGGCAGATGAGAGAACAAGGAACAATGGTCTCAATTTGCAGCATGGGAAGTTTAGATTAGATGGAAAATGTTTCTCACTAGGAGGGTGGTGAAGCACTAGTTTATCTAGACAGAGATGGTGGAATCTCCATCCTTAGAAGTTTTAGGACCCAGGTAGAAAAAGCCTTGGCTGGGAAGATCTAATTAGGATGGTCCTGCTTTAAGCACGCAGTTCGACTAGATGACCAGAGTCCCTTTCAACCCTAATTTTCTGTGATTCTAAGAACCCAGCACAGCAAGGGCATCATTGGGCCAAAGAGCCCAAGAATGACACCCCTAACTCTGCCCATAATTTGGCCCCTCTCAATCATAGATTCATAGACATTAGGGCTGGAAGGGACCTTGGAATATCAAGTCCAGCCCCCTGCCTCAGGGGGAGGAAGTCAGCTGGGGTCATAGGATCCCAGCAATATAAACATTCAAATGTCTCTTGAAGGCATTCAAAATAGCTGCTTGAACCACCTCTGGCAGCAGTCTGTTCCAAACCTTGGGGGCTCAGACAGTAAAGAAATTCTTCCTTATGTCCAGCCTGAAATGGTCCTGGAGGAGTTTATAACCATTCGACCTTGTCATCCCTTGGGGCACTCTGGTGAACAGATGTTCCCCCAGATCCTGGTGAACACCCCTGGTAAACTTATAGGTAGCCACCAGATCACCCCTGAGCCTGCGCTATTCCAGCCTGAAGAGTTTATAGCTCTCAGCCTCTCATCATAAGGTCTGTCTTCCTAACCTTTGATCATGCTTCTCCACATCCTTTTTCAATTGTGGAGCCGAAAACTGGACGCAGTACTCCAGCTGCAGCCTCACCAAGGCTGAGTACAACGGGAGAACGACATCCTGGGATTTGCTTGAGAAGCATTTCTGAATGCAAGCCAGCGTTTTGCTCACTTTGCTAGCCACAGCATCACATTGAAGGCTCAAGTTCATCTTGTGGTCAATCATGACCCCCAACTCCATTTCGTCCGTAGTGCTAGCCAGTGTAGCGCTGCCGAGCCTATAAGTATGCTGCAGGTTTTTCCTCCCAAGGTGGAGACCCTTGCATTTTTCAGTGTTAAACACCATCAGGTTCTCGTCCGCCCATTTCCCGAGCCTGTCAAGGTCTGCCTGGATCACCCTCCTGTCCTCAGGTGTGGATGCTTTACCCCAGGTCTTGCAGTCGTCAGCAAACTTGGCCAGTCTGCTTCTGATACCAATGTCCACATTATTAATGAAGCTGTTAAATAGTATAGGCCCAAGGGCAGAGCCTTGAGGGATCCCACTGGTCACAGGGCACCACAACGATTGACTTCCATCAAACCACCACCCTCTGGGACCTACCACGGAGCCAATTCCCCAGCCAGTGAATCGTGGTGAGGCCAAGGCTGCAGTTAGCCAGTTTCGCCAAGAGGTGATCATGGGATACCAGATCCAAGGCTTTTTTGAAGTCAAGATATATGACATCAATCTCTTCCCCCTTGTCCAGGTGATAGGTTACCTGGTCATAAAGGGAAATGAGATTGGTCAAGCAAGACCTACACACAACAAACCCGTACTGGCTATCCCTCAGGATATTGCCATCAACCAGTCTGTGAAGGATAGTCTCTTTGATAATCTTTTCCAAGACCTTCCCCGGGAAGAGGTCAGGCTGATGGGCCTGTAGTTAGCTGGATCCACTTTCTTCCCTTTCTTGAAGATAGGCACCACATTGGCCTTCTTCCAGTCTTCAGGCACTTCACCAGAGCACCATAAGCTCTTGAAGATCTGTGCAAAGGGCTGGGCTATGATGCTTGCCAGCTCCTTGAATACCCTGGGGTGTAGATTGTCAGGGCCAGCTGACTTGAAGGTATCCAGCCTCTCAAGGTGTTCCTTCACGAGGTCAGCATTGATGGAGGGTAAGGTATCTCCCTCATCCAGGCCTCCCTGTCCTGTACTGGGGAGGGGCGTCCCACGGGACTGGTGAAAAACTGATGCAAAGTACTCATTTAGCAAGTTGGCTTCTTCCTGGGCGTCGGTTGTCAGTTGTCCCATCTGGTTTAGCAGGGGTCCAGTGTTGCCCTTGCTTTTCCTCTGGCTCCCCACGTATCTAAAAAAGGACTTTTTATTGTCCTTGAGATTTTTAGCTAGTTGCAGTTCCATCACAGCCTTGGCTTTCCTGGTATGCTCCCTGCAGGTCTGGACCAATGCAGAGTATTCCTTCTTGGATCCTGTCCTCCATCCTTTGTAGGTCTTTCTTTTAAGACACAGGAGGTCCACTAGTTTCCTGGAGAGCCAGGGGGCTGCTGTGCCCTTTTGCTGCATTTCCTCTGAGACAGGATAGACTTTGCTTGCACATCCAGGATTCCTCCCTTGAGGAGCAACCACTTGTCCTGAACTCCCCTCCCCTTTGGGCTGTGGCCCTCTAGGGCCTCCCTGACAAGCCTCCTGAGCTTGTCCAAGTCAGCTTTTCTGAAGTCAGGGACTTATGTATTACTGACTTGCCAACTTTACGGCAGATGGTGAAGGTCATCAGCTCGTGGTCACTGTCACCCAGCTTCCCTTCAATTGTTAGGTCGCTGATAAGTCATCCATCACTGCCAGAACCAGGTTGAGCAGCACTTTACCGCTCATCGGCCCATAGACTTCCTGCATCAGATAGAGCTCATCCATGCACTAGAGAAAGCTTTGTGACCACTCAGATTTGGCAGAGCGCTCTTCCCACGAGATGTCTGGGTAGTTGAAGTCTTGCATGACAACCATGCACCGGGAGCGTGCAGCATCAGCCAATTCCCTGGTGAACTCCTGGTCAAGGTCTTGATCCTGGGTAGGGGGTCTGTAGTAGACTCCCACCATAGTGCCCCCTGTTCCATGTTCTCCATGGATTTTAACCCAGACAGTCTCTAGTCATCCACCCTAGGTGCCAATGTTGGCTTGCAGGCATGCGTAGCTTTCTTTGACATAGAGAGCCACACCCTTGCCCCTTTTGTCCAGTCGATCTCTTCTGTACAAGGTGTAGCCATCTATACTCGTGACCTAGTCATGGGTAGAGTCCCACCAAGTCTCCGTTATACCTATGACATCATAAAGTGTTTTTGTGTTTAGCAGAAGGACAAGTTCCTTCTGTTTATTCCCCAAGCTCCTGGCATTTGTGTATAGGCATGCACGTGTCCCTTCGGGGGGCCCTGCCTTGCTTACAGTTCATTCCAGGGCTGGGGCAGGGCTGGGCTCCTTAGAGTGCCTTGGCCTGCTGGCTTTGCAAGGGTTGCTCAGTGGGCCAGCAGTAGTGGTAGTCCCCCCCATCTCCTGGCAGGCTTAGTTTAAAGCCCGGTGGAGCAGGTCAGCCAGTTTGGCTGAGAAGAGCCTCCTCCCCAGCAGAGGTGAAGGCCGTCCCTTCCCAGCAGCTCACTGCCTCTCTCACTAAAGGGCGGACTGTGGTCATGGAAGCTGAAGCCTTCCCGATGACACCAGCGCTACAGTCTGTGGATCACTACCTCAATCTTCCTCTCCCTCCTCAGCCCGTAGCCCGAGACTGGGAGGATCAATGAGAACACCACCTGTGCCCCCAACCCCTTAAGCCCCACTCCCAAATCCCTGTAGTGCTTAATGACCCAGCTGGGAGTGCTCCAAACTGTGTCATTTGTGCCCACATGGATAAGGAGCATAGGATAGTGGTCAGTGGGCCGGAGGAGCTCAGGGATCTTCTGCGCAATGTCTCGGATTCAGGCTCCTGGGAAGCAACAGACTTCCTGGGCTAAGGGGTCATGGTGGCAGATTGCCCCCTCAGTCCCCTTCAGGATGGAGTCTTCCATGACAAACACTTCACGTTTTGTCTTGGGGAGAGCAGGGGTGGTAGCTACAGTACTGCCTGTGTTGCCTGCAGGAGGTGGCAAGTTAGCAGGCTCTGCTGGGGCTGCAAGAGGTTCATACCTGTTGCAAAGCTCCAGCAGTGGGGGAAACCTTCGTGCAGTGGGCCTTGGTCCAGCCCCTGGGCTGGACAGCATGGGAGGTCCTCAAGTCCTCCCCAGTCCTGGAAGGTGACTGTGGTCTACCGTCCAGCTCCCGGGGGTGAAGGGCCTGGCAGTAGGAGTCGATCTCCTGCTCACAGTCCCTGATGGCACATAGTCCCTGGACTGCGGTCTGGAGCTCTGGTGCACCAGAGACCCCAAAAGGCAGGAGACCTCACAAGGGGAGATGGTCATGCTCCCGGACCCGAGAGCCTGAAAAAGTCACAGGCAGCCCCTGCAGATGAGAGCCAGGGGTCCCATCTGCGTGGAGCCTGGAACCGTGGGCTCCATCTGAGTGGAGGCCTCTGAGGAGCCAGCGGGGGCCGCAGACCCCAAGGGGACCCTTGGGGTGTGGCGTGTTCCCATCTGCGGCATGCTGCTGGTAGGCCAGCTGCAGCTGGGACTGCCTATCTAGGGGCCTTACAGGCAGGTCCTTGGGCACCCCTGCTCACCCTCCTGTGCAAACTCCACACTAACTTGCACGCTGGGCCCAGGAGTGCAGCTGTTTGTGCGGCCTGTTCATGAGGCTCCGGTCACCTGGCTCCCTGAGGGGCTGGGCAAGTAGGAGTCGGCGGGGGGGCGTGACCCTCCTCAGCCCACTCAGCCCACTCCCAGCTCTCTACATCCCTCCCACCACAGGCCCCTTCTTCCCTGCAGACAGGCTGGGGCTCATTGGGGGTCCTGGGGTCTCTTCTGGGGTCCATGGGCTCATGGGGGTACAGCGGCCTTACACCTGTGCATCTTGCTCTGGAGCCAGGACCCAAAAAAAATGAGCCAGGACCCCCCCCGCAAAATAAGTTCCCTTGTCAGTACCAAGGCCAAATTTCTGACCTCGGCTACCATTGGGGTAGATTTGGCAGCAAAGCCCCTCTCTTCTGACCACCTGGGGGAGGAAGGAAGGGGTAGGTCTCACATTGATGACCCTCAGTAAGGAAGTCTACTTTCCTCACAGCCCTCACCCCCAAGAGTCTAGAGGAAAGTGATACTAAATTATCATTGATATGATACTGAAATGTAGCTGGTGCATTGGTTAGCTGAAATGCCATAACCTGATACTCAGAGCGCCCGCACTAGGTTTAGAAGGCCATTTTCCATTCAGCACCAGGTCAGGTTATATACTTATGACAAGGTGTTACCCCAGGGGAGGGGAGAAGGGGTGACAGCAACGTCCCCTGGTGGCCTGAAGAAATGGCTGATATAGCACACATTGGCAAGCATGGTGAGCTTGAGGAAGGTGATGGCCACCTGGGTCTCCATGGGGAGGGCCACTGCATGGTGGCGAACAGCTGCTCCAGGTGGCCCACTAAAGTTGAGGGCATTTAAGGCTACTGCAGGCCTACAAGGGGCATGAGTATTACCAACTGCTGCCGAAGGTAGGTAATACAAAAATGGAGTAACTAACTACAGAGGGTGGTCTGCAATGTTTCTAGCTCCAGTGGCCATGATTAAGAAAAAACAGAAAGAGATTTGGCTGGAGTCAGAATCAGCCTTATCTCTTGTAAGCCTGACATCACTGGAGCTCCAGAGGAATTACCTTCTCATAGCTGAGTGCAGTACTTATGCAATCATTTCTGTTGTGGGAGACAGTGGAGGGAAAGGTGTGTGCGCGTGTGCACACACACATATATGTGCAAGAGACATCTTTGACAGACGCAGCCCAGTGTGATGAGAGTGCAGCTACTGTGAACTTTCAGGTAGGAGAGTCACAGAGCTAGGGCAGTAGGATTAATTTTTAATCAAAGATGCTAGCATGGGAGTAGCCAGTTTGAAAGCAGAAATTCTGTCTTGCGTAGCTCAACCTGGCCCTTTCATGTACTGTAGACTAACTCAGAATGGAATGTGAAAAAGAAGAAGGCTAGATTTGAGGGAGATCATCTAACATAAACAGACCTGCCCAACAAGGCCACTCCAGCTCTGATAAGAGGCTGCTGTATCACTCAGTGGGAGAGAATATGGACAGGAACAACAAAAATGACTAGATGTAGGATGGTTTGACATGTGAAAAGTTTAAAGAAGCTAAATATATAGCAAAACATTGACTTGGGGAATGTGGTGACTGCACAAGTACGTGAAAGGTGCAAGGATTATGGATGAGGAAAGAACTATTGATCAGACAGCAATAGGGTAAAACCAGAAGTGGGATAAAATAAAGGCATATGGACCTGCCAACTGCATCTTTAAAATACCATGTGTAGCAACGCTCAGGTGCTAGAGGGATGCCTTAAGAGCAGGCTTGGGACCAATCAGAGGGAAGAGGCTAGGGCTCAGCCAGGGCTCCTCTACCCTGGATACAGGGCAGAAGCCTCACTTAGGCTTGCCCCTGCAAGCTAGGGCTTAACTGGCCCTGGTTAGTTTTATGGCTTCAACTGACCCATTTAATCAGGCTGCAGGACATGAGCTGCACTTAACCTAGTCTGGACACGCATGATCTTGAATGGATATTCAAGATGTAGTAACTTACTATATAGTAACTAACAAAGCCTATGAAAGGCTCTGGGTCCCAGATATGTTATAAAATACCAAATCAAACCAGATGATACCATGTCTGTTGCTGTCTTCTCATCCACGGAGACTGTCATTTTATCATACAAGGAAATCAGATTGGTCAGGCATAACTTGCTCTCGGTGAATCAGTGATGGCCATCTTGATCACCTTGTTCTCCTCTAGGTGCTTTGCAATGGATTGCTTGAGGACCTGGCTCCATGATCTTTCAGGTATAGAGGTCAGGCCGACTGGTGTGTAGTTCCCCGGAACTTCCTTCTTCCCCTTAAAGATGGGCACAATATTTGCTCTTTTCTAGTCAACTGGAACTTCATCTGACCTCCATGAGTTCTCAGAAAGGATAGCCAATGGCTCCAAAATTACCTCAGCCAATTCCTTCAATACATCCTATCTGGTCCTGCCAGGTTGAAAGCATGTAACTTCTCTAAGTAATCCCTTACTTGTTCTGCCATTACTCTAGGCTGTTTGTCTCCATCCCTATCTCTGCTGCCAGCTTCACTCATTATCTGGGAGCTGCTACTATTTGTGAAAACTGAAGTAAAAAAGGCATTAAATACTTCAACCTTCTCTGCATCATTTGTGACTTGATTGCTTTCCTTATTCTGTAAGGGACCTATGGAATCTATGGTCTTTCTCTTAGTTTTGACATACCTATAGAAAACTTTTTATTGTCTTTTATATCCCTTGCCAGTTGTGTCTTGAATTGCACCTTGGCCTTCCCCTTGCATCCCCATGCAATATACTCTTACATTGTTCCCTAGTACTATGACCAAGTGTCTGCTTTTTATAGCATTCCTTTTTGAGTTTCAACTTCTTGCAGCAATCACTGTTTAGCCAAGTTGGCTCCTGTTGCACTTCCCATTCTTCTGCCGCATTGGAATAACTTGTTCCTGCATTCTTAAAAGGGCCTCCTTAAAGTACAGTCAGCTCTCTTGGACTCCTTTTCACCTCAGAATTGCCTCCCATGATATCCTGCCCACTAGGGCCCTGAGTTTGTTAAAGTCTACTTTTCTGAAGTTCAGTTTCCTTATTCTGGTGCTCTCCTTCCTTCCTTCCTTCCTCCCCTTGAAATCTTGAATTGACAGCAGCTTAGTGTCATGGGCCACCTCACACCTCATTTCTGCAAGGTAATAATGGGTTAATGGAAAGCCAAGTGTTAGTGAGCCTCTCCCTGCTTGAAGGGTTAGCTGGGTAGTCTGATAAAGTCCTACACAGGAATTTCAGTAAAGGGGGAGTAGCAGGGCATGATCTTGCACCAGTAATATCTGTGCCCAACTCCTGAACCCAACCCTACCCTATCTGTACTGTGGGACAGGAAAATATCACAAACAAACCCTTCCCAACACATCTACCAATCACAGGCCAGGGACCAGAGACCAACCCCTTCATTGCCCATTATGAAAATCTTCACAGCATGTGGGAAGTGCTGTGGTGGCTCACTGGCTTTTACTCAAATGTAAATAAAAAATTAGCAAAGATTAACACTGTTCAATTTCTTTACTAGTGACTTGGAGGACGGGATGAAAAGCAGCCTGTTTAAATTTGCTGATGATACTAAGATTTGGGGTGAGGTGGGCACGCTAGTAGGGAAGGACAGATTACAGCAGGACCTGGACAGGTTACAGGGGTGGGCTAACAAAAATAAGATGGGTTTCAATACTGACAAGTACAGGGTGCTTGCTGCACTTGGGCAGTAGGAACCAGCAGCACACTTATAAGCTGGGAAACTCCCTTCTTGAGAGCATGGTGGCAGAAAGAGATCTTGGAGTCATTACTGACTCCAAGATGAACATGGACCAACAATTCAAGGTCACGGTCAGTAGGGCTAACTGTACCTTGTCATGCATCCACAGATGCATCTCAAGCAGGTCCAAGGAGGTGATCCTCCCCCTCTATGTGACACTGGTCAGGCCACAGCTGGAGTACTGCGTCCAGTTCTGAGTGCCGTGCTTCAGGAGGGATGTGGAGAGCATTGAGAGGATCCAGAGGAGGGCCACTTGCATGGTCAGGGGGCAGCAGGGCAGACCCTATGAGGAGAGGCTATGGGACCTTAACCTGTTCAGCCTTCGCAAGAGAAGGCTGAGGGGGGACCTGGTGGCTGTCTATAAACTCACTATGGGGAACCAGCAGGGTTTGGGAGAGACCCTGTTTCCCTAGCACCCCCTGGGGTAACAAGGAATAATGGCCACAAGTTGCTAGAGAGTATGTTTAGACTAGACATCCAAAGGCACTACTTCACGGTCAGGGCAGATAGGACCAGGAATCAACTTCCAAGGGAAGTGGTGCTGGCTCCTACCCTGGGGGTCTTTAAGAGGAGGCTTGACGTCTACCTGGCTGGGGTCATTTGAGCCCAGTTTTCTCTCCTGCCCAGGGCAGGGGGTCAGACCTGATGATCTACAAAGTCCCTTCTGACCCTACTTCTATGAATCTACAAAGGGTTGTATTTTTGTACCTTAGCTCAGGGGCGAGCAATTATTTTGGGCAGAGGTCCACTTACTGAGTTTCGGCAAGCCATCTAAGGCTGCATGACAAGCAGCCAGGGGCAGATAAATATTAATTTTCTAAATTTTGGGGAGGGCCCTGTGGGCCGGATAGAATGGCCTGGTGGGCCACATGCGGCCCGCGGGCTGCATTTTGCCCACCCCTGCCTTAGCTAGTGGGCAGTAAGGAGGCAGGGAGGGAAGAGGGAGATGACCTTCATGGTTCCACATTGCAGTGCCCTTTGCATTTATAGATGGGGGATGAGGAGGTGGGCTAGGGATTCAGTGGGTCCCATTCAGGTTCCACTGAGATGATCAAAGTCTCCAGAGCCAGTCTTTATGTGATGTCTAGGACTGTCAAATAAGTGAGGGAATTGCAGGAAAAATCAGGAAGGGTCCTCTTCACATGGGTCTTGGGTTTCTTTGCCCCTCACCCAGGTTAGAAAGTGGGAATAGAATGTGACTTCCAAGTGCTAGCTTTGTCCACACAAAAGCATCTGATCCCAGTAGCAGAAACACAATTGAGGGTTCTGCACTGAAAGCAAAGTCAACGTCCTTGGCTTTTTCTGCTCCCTGCCTCCCTCCCTCCCATTGGCTTCCCCACACTATGAAAATTTTCATAATGGGAAGCAAAAAAGCCGGGAAGAAGGGGCTTGGAGGATTGGTTCCAGTTCCCGGGCCTGTGATTGGTGGATGTTTTGGGAAGGGTGTGTTTGTGCTATTTTCCTGTGGCATAGGACGTATGTTTTGGTCATGTTGGTCTAAGAAATAGAGACAAACAAAACTTTTGGGTTAGTGGTGATATCTTTTAGTAGATCAGCTAAATAGAACCCAGGAGAAAAAACATCCATGTTTTATCTCCCCTGTGCAAAATGAAGTTTCTTTTCTACCTGGGAGAACTTTTATAATCTTTGAATTCTCCTCAGCCTGACAAAGGGTGTTTGGACCCAATAGCTTACAAAGAAAGATTTTTTTTGCTACTATTTAGTTGGTCTAATAAAAGATATCACCTCTAGCTCAAAAGTTTTTTTTCCCCTGTGGCATGGTGCAGATAGGGTGGGGTCAGGTTCAGGAGTTGGGCACAGATGCTATTGGTGCAAGACCATGCCCTGCTACTCCCCCTTTGCTCAAATTCCTGCGTATGACCTTATCGGACATCCCAGCTAACCCTTCCAGCAGGGAGGGGCTCACTAGCACTTGGCCTTCCATTAACCCATTAGTGCCTTGCAGAAATGAGGTGTGAGGTGGCCCATGATGACACTGGGCTCCTATCTTTGCAAGGGAACTCACAGGGAGTTCACTGTACAATGGGCATCTGATTTCCAGAAAGGACACACTTGGTTCACACAGTGGACCACCTTAATTGTTACCTCCATCTTTATTGTCCCCTCCTTACTCTCTCCTCCCTTCCCATGCTGAAAAGCAGTCATGGGTGAGGGGGCATTGATTGAAGGATACCCAGATTAGCCTCAAGGCATGCATTAGGGCTGGGTATCAAACTCACCTCATGCCCTCAGCTGGATCTTGCCAGCAGGACTTTTTGCAGACTGGAACTAATCCAGGGCATGGTGTTTCTGATATGGGGCATATGGCAGCAGCAAAATCACTAGCTCCTGCCATGTGCCCTGTAATGGAGGTAGAGCTCTTTTCACTGCAGCGTGCTCCATGCCAGAGCCAGAACTGCTGCTGCTAGGGACTGACAGCCAAGGAGGTAGAGCCATGGTGGTGTGGACAGACAAGGTGGCTAGAGGATGACAGACTATATTGGCCCTTGCTTGCCCTCCTGCCACCCATCATCACATCCTCCTGTGCACAAGTGTTGCAGGATCCATTGCAGGCTACAGTACCCAACCTCCAGTTGCCTGACAGTAGCCTGTCATCAACACCCCAGTCAGAAGCAGGCCAGTTAGAGTGGCTCTGTGGGCTAATCTGGCCTGCAGGCCAAATGTTTGACACCCCTACATTTGGGGAACACAGGAAGCAATGTCCCCTTACCCTGTACCCATTTTCCCAAGTTGACTAGGTACCATGGAAGCATCACCCATTGGGATGATGGAGGATGACCCATTGCTAAGGGATTCTCCTGGGGGAAGGGAGATTGCATCATTAAACATAATGTAACTGTAATGGTTTACTGAGACTTACCAGAGGCTGGCAGTGCCAGGTGTCTTCAGCTGACCTTTTTAGCAGGCATGCCAGAAATTAGGCCTGTACCCTCCCCAAGTACCACTTTGTACCCTTTCCCTTGCATGATCTATTGCTGTGCTTGCTGAACCCAGCCCTGTGTTCCCTGCCTGATTTGCTGCTCTGCTTTCTGTTTCCTGCCCTATCTGCCATTGTACTGCCTATCCCCTCCCCAACTGCCATGGACCCCATAGAGAGGCTGGCCATGCCACTTATGGCACCTGTCCTGCAGGTTGACCACTTCTGGACAATATTCAAAGTTGTCCCAACCAAAGGAGATCTTACCACCCTCATCCAACCCTCTTGAGATAGTACAGCTAAGGCCTCCTGACCTATGCATAGTTCCTCACTTCTTCCATTACCTACAACTTTTCATTTATCTTTCTTCCTAAATCTCCCAGCCATGACAGTCTTAGTGAGGCTTTTGTATCTGAAAATAATGCCACCTTCCCTGCTTTTATTTCCAGTTCAGCATCTGCATGAATGTCAACCTCTCTAATGGTGGGAAACTTGGGAGGAACCAAACACAGTATGATATAATTGACAGTTCTGAGATGGGGAAAGCACAATGTCAATAGAACTAAGACACTGTATTTCAAAAAGGCAGGTTTCAACCAACTCAGGGAGGTAATAGGCATGGTGTCATGGGAAGACAGATTGAAGGCTAAAGGGGCCCAGGAAGGCTGGAAGTTTCTAAACAACACAGTATTAGAAACTCAACAAGAAGCTACCCAAGACAATGGAAGTACAAGAAGAATGGCAAAAGACCACTGTGGCTGGAGAAGGAGTTTTTAGGATGCCTTAAAAGGAAAGGAAAACATATGGGCAATGGAAAGATGGGTAGACCACCAACACAGCATACCAGGAAATAGCAAGAACCTTCAGGGACAAAATCTGGCAGGAAAATGTAAAAAGAGCAACACACGGTGAAGAAAATTAAAGACAACAAGAAGTGGTTCTATATGTCAACCAGAAAAGAAACACCAGAGAAACTACGGATCCACTGTTAAAAAAACAGGGCGAGCTCTTTAACAGAAGATGAAAAGGAGGTGGAGCTATTCAACAGATATTTTGTCTCAGTCCTCACAAAAAAATGAAGCTGCAACCAGACAGGTAATCAGGATTATTTTGATAAGGAAGGAGATGACATGAGAGTTGAGATAAGAAAAGAGGCAATCAGAGAGCATTTGGTGGGTCAGAATGAATTCACGTCAGCCAGGCCTGATGAACTTCAGCCCAGGATACTGAAGGACCTGGCAAAAAAGACCTCAGAGCCTTTGGCCATAATATATATAAAGTAATGGGAGAGACGTCACAGAGGACTGGAAAAGGGAAAGCACAGTTTCCCTCTTTCAAAAATGCAAAAAGCAGGAACTGAGAATTATAGATTGGTTAATTTCACCTCAATACCTGGGAAATTACTGGAGCATATCATAAGGAAATCAATTTACAAGCATCTGGAGGAGGAAAGGCTGATTATGAGAAGCCAGTATGGATTACTATGAACAAATTATCCAAACAAACTTGATCTCTTTCTTTGACAGAGTAACTGCTTGCATGGATGAAAGGAATCATGTGGATATAGTGTATCTGGACTTCAGCAAGGTGTTTGATAAGGAATCACATGTCCTTCTTATAAACAGATTGGAGAAATGTGGGCTAGGCAAAATTGCTACAAGGTTGCTAGACAACTGGCTCAATAGCTGCAAGCAAAGGATAATTTATAAATGCATCTGTGTCAGAATGACAGGTTTCAAGTAGAGTCCTACACGGGGTCTACCCTGGACCTGGGGATGTTCAACATGAGAATTTCTTGAGCAAATTTTCAGATCAGACAAAATAGGGGAGGACTGCGAAGGCACTGGAGGAGAGCAGCACAATTCAAAAGGTCTTGATAGATTGGAAATCTGGGCTAGAGCCAGTAAGATAAAGTTCAGCGATGACAAATGCAAAGTGTGACACCTCAAGAAGAATAACCAAAAACACAGATACAGGATGAGTGACAACTGGCTGGATGACAGCACTACAGAGCAGTATCTAGGAGTCTCAGTGGATCACAGACTCAATATGAGACTGCAGTGTGACACAGCTGCAGAGAAGAATGTGATTTTGGGCAGCATCAACAGGAGTATTAGGTGTAGGACATGGAAGATGCTACTCAGTACTAATTAGACCTTATCTAGAGTATAGTGTGCAGTTTTGGGCTTCACATTTTAAAAGGATATGGAGAAGTTAGGATCCAGAGGTGGACAAAACTGATAAGGGCTTGGAAGTCAAAGCCTTTGAGGAAAAGTTGAAAGGAATAGGTGCTTTCTGCTAGTGGAAAAGGTGCTTAAGAGAAGACATGACAACAGTTTTCAAATATCTGAAAGGCTGCCATAAAGAACAAGAATATATTTACTCTGTTGCTGCAGAGAATGGGATGTGGATCCATGGCTTGAAATTATAGCAAGTGGGTTTAGTCTGGATATCAGGAAAACTTCTTCACTATTAGAACAGTGAAGCAGTAGAATACATTGCCAAGGGAAGCTGTGGAGTCTCTAGGAAGAGGCTGGATAAGCATCATCACTCAGGGATGATGTACGAGTAGCTAGGCCTAGAGTTCTCTGGAAAGAGCCACAGTTGGAAGGCTAGGAGATTCCCCTCATCCCTCCCCTCACCCCCAC
>NW_017728945.1:3649896-3651248 GCF_001723895.1 Crocodylus porosus | reverse complement strand
CCCCCAGACAGATCATTGGGAAATAATAAGAGGAGCTCTGCAGCCTGGAGCAGGTAGATATTGGGCAGGACTATGGTCAGCACAGAAGATGAAGCAGAGCTCCCCAAACAGCTTAATTATGATGGAAGATTAAAGGAGCTAGTATAATATTCTGGAGGGGATGTAGAAAGTGTTCTGCCTGTCCAGCACAAGGGTCCAATGTGTGGAGTTATGTTTGCTGTCTCCAGGTTGCAGAACACCATAAGGGAGTGTTTGGCATTTCCTGTTCTTCTGGGATTTTCTTGTTGCCACATGGGGTTGGAAGGAATTTTTTCTCCTTCCTGTTGTTATAGGTGTCAGAAGTTTTTTCTGCCTTCTTCAGAAGCACTGGGTGTTGGCTGCAGTGAATGGCTGGGGATTTTGACTTAGTGTGCCGATACTCTTGCTGGGAGACTTCTTGCCCCTCTGTTCAGGATCAGACTGATCAACATGTTGAGATCAGAAAATAATGTTTACCTATAGTCAGATTGGTACAGACTGTGGGGGTTTTTGCCTCCCTCTCTAGCAGGGGTTGGGGCCTTCTCTCTCTGATTTGTTATTCATAAATTGTTAGGGGCTGGAAGGAACCTCGCAGATCACTGGGTGTCCCCCCCACCTCTAGACAGGAAGACAGCTAGGGTCAAGTGACCCCAGCAAGGTGACCATCCAGTCTCCTCTTGAAAACCTCCAGGGTAGGTGACTGCACCACCTCTAGGGGGAGTTTATTCCACAGTCTGGACACTCTATGATAGAGTTTTTCCTGGTATTAAGCCTGAAGCAGCCTTCCAGAAGTTTGTATCTATTGGTCCTGGTCTTCCCCAGGGATGCCTTCGTGAACAGTTCACCGAGCTCCTGGTGCACTCCTCTGATATAGCAGTAAGCCGCTATCAAGTCCTATCTTCTTTAGGCTAAAGAGGCCCAGGTCCCTCAGCCTTTCCTTGTACTGCTTGCCTTGCAAGTCCCTAATCATATGGGTGTCTCTCTACAGAGACCCTCTCAAGTTTTTCCCCGCCCTTACTGAAGTGTGGTGCCCAGAACTGGACACAATACTCCAACTGTGGTCTCACCAGTGCTAAGTACAGTGGGAGTATCACTTCCTTAGTTTTATACTATATTTCACAGATTTCATAGACACTGGGGCTCGAAGAGATCTCAGAGGATCATCGAGTCCAGCCCCCCGCCCAAAGGGCAGGAAGTCAGATGGGGTCATAGGATCCTAGCAAGATAAGCATCCAATTTACTCTTGAAGGTGTTCAATGTAGGTGCTTGAACTACCTCCGATGGCAGGCTGTTCCAGACCTTGGGGCACTCTGGTGAACAAACTTTCCCCCAGA
>NW_017728945.1:3643816-3649457 GCF_001723895.1 Crocodylus porosus | reverse complement strand
CCCAAAGTTTGGTGTCATCGGCGAACTTGGCCAGTCCGCTTCTGACTCCAATGTCCACATCATTAATGAAGATGTTGAACGATATGGGTCCAAGGACAGAGACTTGGGGGACCCCACAGGTCACCTGGCAGTATGATGATTGACTTTCACCTATTACTATCCTCTGGGTCTGAACACGAAGCCAATTTCCCAGCCAGCAGATCGTGGTGGACCCAAAGCCACAAGTGGCCAGTTTTGCCAAGAGGTGATCATGGGATACTAGATCAAAGACTTTTTTGAAGTCAAGTTGTATGACATAAATCTCTTCTCCCTTGTCCAGGTGATAGGTCACCTGGTTGTAGAAGGAAATGAGATTGGTTAAGCAAGACCTCCTTGCAACAAAGCCATGCTGGCTATCCCTCAGGGTGCTGGTGTCTACCAGTCCATTAAGGATGGCCTCTTTAATAAACTTTTCTAAGATCTTCCCTGGGTTATAAGTCAGGCTGATAGGCCTATTGTTATCTGGATCCACTTTCCTCCCTTTCTTAAAGATAGGCACCACATTGGCCTTCTTCCAGTCTTCAGGCACTACACCAGATCGCCAGGAGTTTTCAAAGATCTGTGCCAGAGGCTGGGCTATAATGCTAGCCAGCTCCTTGAGTACCCTGGGGTGTAGATCATCAGGGCCGGCTGACTTGAAGGTATCCAGGCTCTCAAGGTTTTCCTTCATGAGGTCAGAATTTATGGAGGGCAAGGGATCCCCCACACCCAGACCTCCCTGTCCTGTAGTGGGCATGGGCATCCCATGGTACTGATGAAAGACCGACGCAAAGTACCCATTTAATAGGTTGGCTTTTTCCTGGGTGTCAGTTGTCAGTTGTCCCATCTGGTTCAGCAGGGGTCCACCGTTGCCCTTGCTTTTCCTCCGGCTCTCCACATATCTGAAAAAGGACATTTTATTGTCCTTAATGCTCGAAGCCGTTGGAATTCAGTTGCAGCCTTGGCTTTCCTGGTTTACTCCCTGCAGAACCGGACCAGTGCAGAATATTCCTCCTTGGAGGTGAATCCCATCCCTCCATCCTTTGTAGACCTTTCTTTTTAGCTTCAAGAGGTCTGCTAGATCCTTGGAGAGCCAGGTGGGCTGTTGTGCCCTCTTGCTGCCTTTCCTCTGAGATGGAATAGAATTAGCTTGCAGTTGATACATGCCAGCATGTTATTTGCCCCGCTGGCCACTGCATTGCACTGACAGCTCATATTCATACAATGGTCAATCATTACCCCTAGGTCCCTTTTGGCCGTGGTGCAAGTCAAGCTGTCACCACCAAGCCTGTATGTATGTTGAGGGTTATTTGACCCCAGATGGAGCACCTTACACTTGGAAGTGTTAAACTTCATCTGGTTCTGGTCTACCCAACTCTTGAGCCTGTCCAAGTCCACCTGTATCTGCAACCTATCTTCTGATGTGACCACACTGCCCCATAACTTGCTGTCTTCTGTAAACTTGGGACTGCCAATGGGACCCCCCTGACTAGCAAGATGTGGGGATGGCCAGGGTGAGGGTGTATTTATACCCATCATCGGTGTTAACCGAGTAAAAAAATCACATTGAGAGGCTGGACACCTTTAAGTCAGCTGGTCCTGAAAGATTATACCCTAGAGTACTCAAGGAACTGGCAGGTGTCATAGCTCAACAATTGGCAAAAATATTTGAAAACTCATGGCACTCAGGTGAAGTACCTGAGGACTGGAAGAAGGCCAATGTGGTACCCATCTTCAAGAAGGGGTGGAAAGGTGAACCTGGGAATTACAGACCAATCAGCTTGACCTCAATCCCCAGTAAGATTCTGGACAATATTATCAAGGAGACCCTTCTGGATAAGCTGGCTGAGGACAATGTCCTGAGGGACAGCCAGCACAAGTTTGTTGTGAGTAGGTCTTGCCTGACCCACCTTATTTCCTTCTATGACCAGGTGACATATCACCTGGACAAGGGAGAAGAGATTGACATTGTATATCTTGACTTTAAAAAAGCCTTTGATCTGGTGTCCCATGACCTCCTCATGGAAAAACTGGCCAATTGTGGCCTCAGCTACACCACAGTCCAATGGCTGGATAATTGGCTCCAAGGTCAGACTCAGAGAGTAGTGGTCAATGGTAGCAAGTCATTATGGTGCTCTGTGACCAGTGGTGTCCCCCAAGGCTCTGTCCTTGGACCGGCTCTCTTTAACATCTTTATCAATGATGTGGACATTGGGGTCAAAAGCGCACTGGCTAAGTTTGCTGATGACACTAAACTTTGGGGCATAGTATCCACACCTGAGGACAGGCTAGTGATCCAGGCTGACTTGGATAAACTTAGTAAGTGGGCTGATACAAACCTGATGATGTCCGATACCAATAAATGTAAGGTACTCCACCTTGGGGAAAAAAACCCCACAGCATACTTATAGGCTTGGCAGTGCTACGCTCGCTAGCACCACTGCTGAAAGAGACTTGGGGGTCATGACTGACCACAAAATAAACATGAGCCACTAATGCAACATCACAGCTGGTAAAGCAAAAAACCCCTGGCTTGCATCCATAGATGCTTCTCAAGTAAATCTCAGGATATCATCCTCCCTCTATACTCAGCCTTGGTGAGGCCACAGCTGGCGTACTGCATTGAATTCTGGGCTCCACAATTCAAGAAGGATGTTGAGAAGCTTGAGAGAGTCCAGAGGAAAGCTACATGCATGATCAGAGGGCAAGAGAATAGGCCCTATGAGGAGAGGCTGAGAGCTATGGAACTCTTCAGCCTGGAAAAACGCAGGCTCACGGGGGACCTGGTGACTGCTTATAAGTACATAAGGGGTGTACATCAGGACCTGGAAGAATGTCTGTTCACCAGAGCGTCCCAAGGAAAAACAAGGACCAATGGTCATAAACTCCTCCAAGACCGTTTTAGACTGGACATAAGAAAAAATTTCTTTACTGTCCAAGCCCCCAAGACCTGGAATAGACTCCATCCAGAAGTGGTGCAGGCATCTACCCTGGACTCATTCAAGAAATGTTTGGATGATTATCTTGCTGGGATCCTTTGACCTTAGCTGACTTCCTGCCCCTGGGGGAGGGGGCTGGACTTGATGATCGTCAAGGTCCCTTCCAGCTGTAATGTCTATGAAACTTTGCCAGTGAGCTTTTCACTCCCCCATCCAAATCATTGATAAAGATGTTGAAAAGCATTGGTCTAAGCACAGACCCCCGAGGGACACCACTGGCCATTTCATGCCAGGATGACACAGATCCATTCATGAGAACTCTCTGGATCCTACCCTCTTGCCAGTTTCCCACCCACTGAACCGTTGAGCACCTGAGCCCACAATCTTCCAGTTTTCCCACAAGGATATCATGGGATACTAGATCAAAAGTCTTTTGGAAGTCTAGGTATATAATGTCTACCTTGTCTCCCATGTCCACATGAGAGACCTTGTCATAGAAGGAGATGAGATTGGTAAGACAAGACCTACTCGCGACAAAGCCATGCTGGCTGTCGTTCAGAATCTTACCTTCTGTGAGCGTATCGCACATAGATTCTTTGAGCTTTTCCAGGATTTTCCCTGAGATGGAGATGAGGTTGATCGGCCTATAGTTGCCCAGGTTCTCCCTCTTCCTCTCCTTGAAGATGGGCACAATGCTGGCCCTCTTCCAATCCTCAGGGATCTCCCCTGGACACCACTAATTCTGAAAGAGCTTTGCCAGGGGTTCCACGATGACCTCAGCCAGCTCCTTCAGCATTCTCAGATGAAGTCCATCTGGTTCTGCAGACTTATAAATGTCTAGCTTTTCTAGTTGGTATTGTACCTGCTCAGCATCCACAGTGGGAAGGCTGTCAGTCCTGGCATGCCCCCAGTGAGCCTTATCTCACTTGTCTTTCTCCTTGGTCTGGTGAAATGCTGAAGGAAAGTGGACATTCAGGAGTTCAGCTTTTTCCTGAATGTCAGTTACTAGCTGTCCCAAGGTGTTAAGCAGGGGTCCCACACTTCCATTTGTTTTCCTTCTAGTGCCTACATACCTAAAGAAGGACTTCTTATTATCCTTGACTTCTGTGGCTAACCTAAACTGAGTAACCGCCTTGGCTGTCCTGATCATTTCCCTACAAGTGCTGGGCACTAATGTATAGCCCTTCTTGAGGATTGTCCCTAGCTTTCACTGTGCATACACCTCTTTTTTTTGTTTTAAGTGGACCACGATGTCCCTATTAAACTAAGAGGGCTTGCCAGACCTTCTGCTACCTTTCTTTTTTGCATAATGGTTTTCTTTTGTGCTTTAAGGATCATATCCTTGAGCAACAACCACTCTTTGTGGACCGCATTCGCCTTCCCTTCCTGGTCCTGCATCACCTCCCCTACTAATGCTCTGAGACTGTTGAAGTCAGCATTTTTGAAGTCCAGCACATCAATCCTGCTGACTGACATGTTGACCTTGCGGTGGACGGTGAACCTGATAATTTCATGGTTGCTGTCGCCCAGGTTATCCTCAATGCTCAAGCCACACACCAGATCATCTCCCTTGGCCAAGACCAGGTCTAGGAGAGAATTACCTCTGGTTGGCCCTTGCACTTCCTGGGTCAGGAATTGCTCCTCAATCATAGTCATGAAACTGTGACTGATCTGACCTAGCCAAGTACTCCTTCCAATCTATGTCCAGGTAATTGAAGTCACCCATGACAACCAAGTCCCTTGCACGCTTGGCCTCTGTCAGTTCTCAAGAGAACTCCAGATTCAGCTCCTCCCCTTGGTTTGGCGGCCTATAGTAAATGCCTACAGTTAGGTTTCATTCACCTCTTCCCCCCACCGCACCCCAACATAGCTTCACCCAGGGGGTTCCAAGCTGTTTATCTTTGGAGCGGATGTCTGCTTCCAGAGAGGTGTAGGCTCTCTCACATAGAGAGCTACCTCTCTGCCTTTTCTCCCTATTCTGTCTCTTCTGTGCAGGGTGTAGCCCTCTATGGCTACACTCCAATCATACAAGGAGTCCCACCAGGTCTCCATGATCCCTTCCAGGTCACATTGCTCACTAGACAGCAGAAGGGCTAGCTCCTCCTGCTTGTTCCCCATGCTCCTGGCATTGGTGTATAGGCAGCTGAGGCCTCCAACTGACACCCTTGATCTCCTGAGACGCTGTAGAAGAACTGTTTGGTTAGTATTTTCAAAAACATTTGTGTTAGTGTCCTCCACAAGGGAGCTTTCCTGTGTGCCAGTCCCTTGGCATGCTCCACTTGGAGTTTCCCCATCCCCCAGCAAAGACAGTTTAAAGATTTGTCTAGTAGATCAGCTATCCTGGCTGAGAACACGGCCTTACCTCTCTGTATGATGTGAATTCCATCTCATCCTAGGAGTCCTCTCTCTCTCTCTCTGAAGTGTGTGTGTGGTCTAAGAAACCAAACCCTTTGCGGTGACATCACTGTCTAAGGCTCAATGTTAACCTCTTCCATGCAGCCTTCCCTCTTGGGTCTGTGGCTTGGAACAGGGAGCACAGGAGAGAAAACTACCTGAAAAGAGATTGATGTCATATATCTTGACTTCAAAAAAGCCTTCAATCTGATATCCCATGATCACCTCTTGGCAAAACTGGCCAATTGTGGCCTTGGGTCCACCACGATCCGCTGGCTGGGAAATTGGCT
>NW_017728945.1:3635449-3643364 GCF_001723895.1 Crocodylus porosus | reverse complement strand
AGAAGCTTGAGAGAGTCCAGAGAAGAGCCACATACGTGATCAGAGGTCAGGAAAATAGACCTTATGATGACAGACTGAGAGCCATGGGGCTCTTTAGCCTGGAAAAGCACAGGCTCGGGGTGACCTGATGGCCACCTATATGTTTATCGGGGTGACCACCAGTTTCTGGGGGAACATTTGTTCACCAGAGCGCCCCAAGGGATGACGAGGTCAAACGGTTATAACCTCCTGCAAGACCGCTTCAGGCTGGACATAAGGAAGAATTTCTTTCCTGTCCGAGCCCCCAGGGTCTGGAACAGCCTGCCATCGGAGGTGATTCAAGCACCCGCACTGAACACCTTCAAGAGTAAATTGGATGCTCAACTTGCTGGGATCCTATGACCCCAGCTGACTTCCTGCCCTTTGGGCAGGGGGCTGGACTCAATGATCGTCTTAGGTCCTTTCCAGCCCTAATGTCTATGGAATCTATGAAACCCTAGGGGTTGTGAAGTGGGCCCTATTCAATTTGGATTTGGCCTGAATCGAAGACAGTGATTTGATTTGTTGATTCAGATCACTGTCCCTGATTCGATTCGGCCAAATCTGAATCTGAAGGTTTGATGCTTATTCAGAGAATCAGCTATTCAGACATAGACAAACTTTAAAAGCTTTTTCTACATTCCTTAAGGTACCAGTGTAACTCATGAATGCTGTGATGGTGAGGCAGATGGAGTGTCCCACGGGGGGCCCCTCCACATGCTCAGCAGCTAACCCAGCAGTGGACCAGAAATGCTTCTGGTCCAGTTCTGAGCCTGCTGCCAAGTGTGCTGGGGAGCCTCCCGCATTCCAGTGGGACACTCCATACACCCCAGCATCTCAGCATTCACGAGCCATCTGCTATCTAGTGGTATGTAGAAGACACAACTTTAAATGTTTTTATGTCCAATTCACCAAATCATTCCAAATCTCTCTGAATTGATTTGTAGGGTTCTGTTTTGATTTGGAGCGATTAAAGTGTCCTCTGATTCGATTTGGAGAGCTGGCCACTGAATCAGGCCACATATTCCTGTGCCTGAATCAGGCCACTGAATCAGGCATAGTTTTTGTAATGGGTTAGACAGAGGCTGGTTTGGGATGGTTGGGACAGGGATGATCTTGCCTTGATCAGAAAGCCAAACCAGATGATCTCTGGTGGTTCTTTCCAGCCCTACTTTCCTATGTTTCTATGACTCTGTGGTTCATCACAGAGTTTGAATACACATAACAATTGACCTATTCCAAGATTGTCACCAATTTGGAATTTGTTCACAACTATCCCAGGTTAGAGGTCTGCATGGGTGTGACAGGAATATCTCGCGGGAGCCTTTCTATTGGCGGCTCCAGCTTCCTGTCTTGGGCTAACTGCCTTCTTACTCTCCTGCCACACCTTGATCTTAATTGATTGAGTGATGTAATTAGCAGGAGGCTGCCCACTTTATATGCCCGCTGTCAGGGGTGCTATCTGCAGCTCCTTTTCCTCCCCTCCACCGCAGCCCAAGCCTCACAGATGTTACCTGACAGGGTTTGCCCTATGCCTTGGCCCTTCTTCTTTACTTCTGGGGCTCCTCACTGTCCCCTCTTGCTCCGGGGCTCCTCACTGCCCCCTCTCGGCTCCGGGGCTCCTCACTGCCCCCACGCTACTGTGGAGCTCTTACGAGGCCTCCTCCGATCCCTTATAGAAGAAGGACCAACCATGGATGAATGACAAAATCATGGAAATGTGCTATGCGTGCAGAGAACTAAAAGGTAAATGCTTTCAACTAGATTACAGTAGCTTCACCCGGTCCTCCGGTTTTATAGAACTACACCAAAACTCAAGCCCCTGGGCTACAACATAAACGCTAAACCGTCCGGTCAAAACCACGTTCTATCCCTGCCGGGAATACTCCAAGTCATAGCGGCAACCAGGGGATGCTCCTGCAGTCTATCTCCTCACTGGCTCAACTCCCCACTCCTTGGCTGCCAGAGGGGAATTGCCCTCCTGGCCTCATGCTTGGGCTTAAGAAGGCCCCTTCCTGTCAGCTGATCCCCTTGGTTCCCTTAGCGACCAGCACCTGTGCTGCCCTGGTGACTGGCAGTTGAGCCTCCCCCTTCTCACCACTAGGGGTGTCTCCTGAGCCATTTCTGCTTTTAGGTGCAGGGCACCTGAGTGCTCTGCGACAATGGGGAACTAATAGAACGTTCCTCTTTTAGACACTGAAGTGCTGTTGAACCACCACCAGTGGTGACAGTGATTACACAGCCCATCATATCCCCCAGTAGTAGGTGCCTGGAGTTTCTTCAGGATTCGCCAAGTGGGGAGGATGACCCCCAACTGGCTAGGTGCCAAAGAAGAGGAATAAGATGTCAGTTGCCCCAAAATGAAATTTTCTGCTCCTTCTCAGTATTTTTTTTTTGCTTTTTGGTAGCAAAAAGCTACCACAAGTTAGGTATAACTTAGAAAAACTAGGAGATCCAGCAGACAAAGCTGACTTTGAAGTAAAAATAAGGGGCACGTTTGAACCACTTCTAATGCTAACTGACCTGTAGAACATTACAGATGGCTTCACTCAAACACTCAGGGAAACTGTGGAAGAAGTACTTGGAAGAGAAAAGAAGAAGGACCAACCATGGATGAATGACAAAATCATGGAAATGTGCTATGCATGCAGAGAACTAAGAGGTAAATGCTTTCAACTAGATTACAGTAGCCTCCAATACAGAGATGCAACCAAAAAAAGTGATAAATGATATAAGGAAAGTGAAAGAGAACTGGACCCTTAACAGAATGGAAGTGATTCAAAGAGGCTCTGAATAGTTTTTTAGAACCTGAAAAAGATAGCCAGGATGGATCAAGCAAGAACAAATCCAGTAGGTTGTGTGTAGACAAAACAGAGGGCCTAAATTGAAGTGGTGGGTTTTTAAGAACACTGCTTCAATTTAGGCCCTTTTAAACCCCATGTCATTTACACACCTGAACTTACCTGCCCTTCCGGCAGCGGGGAGGGGAGGGCGAGCTGCCAGTGGGCGAAGCGGTCCCTGGGCTGGGGGGGGTGGGATGGTGAGGTGCTTCCTTCTGCTGCAGTGGCATTCCCCCCGCCCCCCTCCCCTGCAGACAGTACCTACCCACAAACACCTGGCTTCGGCAGTCCCCGTGGGCAACGCAGCCACAGAGGGAAGCACTGGGCCCCTGCACAGCTCAGGCAGGCAGGCAGACTCCAGGGGGGAAAAATAAAAAAGATCAGGTTTGCTGCTTTTTTTGGGCGGAGCCTGCCTTTCCAGGCTACTGCCACACGTCCTGGATGGGCTTCCTGCAGAGCCCCTGAGCTGCGCGAAGCCCGGTGCTTCGCTCTGCAGCTGTAGGGCAGCAAACTAAAACTTCTCAGAGTTTTAGTTTGCTGTGCCCCAAGTCATTTAAGGCGCATTACACTGCCAAATTTGGTACAGCGGCTGGAATTACTGCACAATACGCCATCAAGGTGTGCAAACACCTCCACCATTAAAGCAGTGCAAAAGCATTTAACACACTTTAAAGTGTTGTGCACACATGCCTCTTGTTTTGTCTACACGGCCACAGAGAACAAAAATGGTGACTTATTTACTGAAAACAGGGCAATACACAAAAGGTGCACAGAGCATGTGAAAGAACTGTATAGTCAAAATATCAGAGCAGACCTAAAGTAATCTTAACTAGAGAAAGGAGAATCTGGAACTGTAGAAGATGAAGATAAAAGCTTAGATATCACAAGAGAAGAAGTAGAAGAAACTATCAGGAGCATGGAAGGTAGAAAAGCAACTGGCCTGGACAGTATACCTGCAGAACTATTAAAAACAGGGAACAAGACATAGTGCACAAAATTTGCAATATGATATGGAAAAGGAAAACCTGGCCAATGCAGTGGACAAAATCAATGATAATTCCTACCCCAAAGAAGGGGAATCTACACCAGTATACCATACCACACCATTAGCTTCATCAGTCATCCAAGTAAGGTGCTTCCTAGAATAATATTGAATAGGTTCAAGCCACAAATAGAAATTGTATTAGCAGAAGAACAAGCTGGGTTCAGATCTGGAAGGAACACCATAGAACAGAACTTCAACCTTAGAATCACGTGTGAAAAGTACTGTGACCACCAAAAAGAACTCCATCATAATTTCATAGGTTTTAGAAAAGCTTTTGACAGGGTTTGGTGAAAAATACTTTGGCTGACAATGAAGAAGCATGACATCAGTCCCACACTGATAAGTCTTATGAAAAAAACTCTACTACAATACAAGTAGTGGAGTCCTGCTTGAAAGCAACGTTGTGGAGTGGTTTGCAACATCAGTAGGAGTATACCAAGGTTGTTTCTCTCATCATGTTTATTTAATTTATCCCTGGAACAAATCATGCCAGATGCCTTAGAGAACTGACACGGGAACAGTGTTCATTGGAGGATGAGAAATTAACAACCTTCATTTTTCTGAAGACATTAGTCTAATAGCTGGAACTGGAAAAGAGCTGAAGGAAATAACAGAAAGGCTGCATAAGTCTGCAAAGAAATATGGAATGAAAATTAGCGTGGAGAAGAGGAAAGTAATAACAATCAGCCAATAGCAAAGATGATGCATTAACAAAAATTGGTAGTGAGAAACTAGAAAAAGTAACACACTTTAAATACTTTGGAGCAACCATCAAAGAAGATACTACATCAGAAAAAAAAGTAAAAACAAGAATAGGAATCACCATTGGACAAATAGCAGGACTGAAGAAAATCTAGACTAGCAGCACCATCACAATGAAAATGAAACTCCACCCACTATATGCTGTTGTCATTTCAACAACTCGCTGTGGCTGTGAGACCTGGACACTCACTAGGGCGCTGGACAAGTGCATTGAGACCTTTGAAATGTGATGCTTCAGAAGACTTCTAGGCATACCCTACTCTGCACATAGAACAGATGAGTCTGTGAAAAATCAAATCAGACAAGAAGTTGGCAAATATGAACCCATATTTGGAATCATAAGAAGAAAGATGGAGTGTTTTGGATATGTAACAAGAAGGCCTGGCACCCTTGCCAACACCATCCTGCAGGGTGATATGGTTGGATGAAGAAGATGAAGACCTACAACACGGTGGACCATTAACATCAAAGACTGATGAGATTAAAACTGACTGATTGTACAAAGATTGCAAAAGACCAGGAAGAATGGAGGAAAGTTATTGCTACATCAATGGTCAGTGTGGCCTCAGCACTGGCTGACTGACTAATAGTGAATTCAAATAAAGAGCAATTGAGTTCAATAAATACTATTCCTGCATTTCACTGAAGTCTGCGTGGTGGTGCCCTAACTGGGAGCGCCCAGGTGTTTGTGTAGGGGCAAGTTCTGCCGGGATCCCCGCTTTTGGGTTCCCAGGTGACTGGGTGCACTGGGGCTGCCAGAGCTTTTGTAGCTTCTAAAGAGTACTTTTCTCCCAAAACAGCCTGGCAATTGTTAGACTGTGGAGAAGTGGCTAGATTGGCAGGGGGAGGTACTGCTTGGACCCCCAGACTCATGCTTATACATTCCTGGGTAGCTGGTGACTCTGGAGGGCTATGTAAGGTCTCTGCCTCAGGCTTCAGTTTTAAGAAGACTTTCCTTAAAAAGCCACTGCGGCAGTGCACCTGTGAGTGCCTGCCACTTTAAGGGCTGGAGGCAGGCAGCTGGCAGGTGCTCATTAGGCCATTTTAGGATGCAGCACACGCAGGCTGGGGCAGCAGTCTGCTGCTGGCAGCTCCTGCTGGCAGCTCAGGAGACAGCATCTGGCTGAGCTGCTGCTCAGGAAGACCTTGGAGGTAACGGCAGGAGTTGTGGGGATAGCAGAAGGCTCCTGGTGCTGGGTATGACTGGATGGCAAAACAGTCCCCCAGAAATGCCAGGCCAGTTACCACCCTGGTGAAAAGTGAGGAGAAAGGCATCTTATAACCCTAGTCCCCACAACAGGTGGACCCCAAGAGAAAGTGGGCTAGCTTGACTTGAGGCACCCTTGATTGGTCAGTGCTGGGGCCAGGACCAGGAGGGTCAAAATGGCTGGAGCACCTGCCATGAGGGATGCCCAGAGCCAGTGGGCCTGGGGTTCTGACTGCGCTAGAGGTGAAGCCAGGGCCTGCGTGGCCAAAGGTCCCAGAAAGGGGGCCACTGCTGAGAGGGAGAAGAGTGTAGGGAGCTTGGCAGCTCAGAATGAGGGTGGAGTTAGCCACCTTTTGGAAGTATGTGGACCAGGAGAAAAGGAACAACCCTGAGAGTGTTTGGCTTAGGGTGTGGACACACACAAGTACCTCAAGTATGGTATCTTGAACCATAGGAAAGTCTCACTGATTTGGAACCAGTTCACAATTGTCATGCAGCAGAGGTATTCACACAACAGTGCCCAGCATTCCAGATAGAAGAGTCACCATTTATGCATTGAAGTGCTGTGGTTTCAACACCAGGAGGTGGAAGTTAGCATACTCAGAACCTCTTGCAGTGGGTGAATACCTGATCAAACTCTGCAGTATGCCTGCCTGACTTAGGGTACTCAGGAAGATGGGAGTACTGGACCTATGCTTCTGGGTTCCAAAGGACTGAGGGCCAGGATGAGGAGCCGTGACTGACTAGGGACTGAGGATATGGTTGGTTGTTAGAAAGATGGCTTTTATTGAACAAACAGTGCAAGGGAGCTTATTGATAAAAAGTGCCAACAAAAAAAATTGCGGGTGGGGGCAGTAGTTTGTCCTCATACCAGAATGGCCAATTACAGCCGGGGGGGCGGAGGGGGGAAGATGCAGTGTCAGATGCTTAGAAGAAGAACCAGTCCCGTGTCATAAAAAATTTGTTGTCACCATAACATTGACCAGCCCCGACCATAACATTGACCATGTGACTATATTAAATGGAAGGGGCAGAGATTCATCTTCATAAAAGGACCAATAGAAAGGGGCCCCTAGGTAGTGGCCGACCTGTGGTGTGGTGACTAGAGCTCAGTGGTTGAGCATCAAAGAGATACAGGCCCAAACCCGGGAGGGGGAGGGAGCTGGTACCTAGTCTCCATGTTGCCTAGGCAGCTTTTTCACTGGGGCTTAAACAATGAAGCGTTCTTACCCACTATTTTGTTACTGATGCACGTGCCCAGGTATATGCATATAAAATAATCATCTAATAGAATCTCTACCTTCATGTGCCAAAAGTATCATGTAGGTAATTAAAAAAAATGCTATTTAGATTACTAGGAAGAAATAGAATTCTATCCTTTCTGGTTTGTTCACTTAGAGCAATAAAATAAAAGTAGATTTAAAAATCCTTCAAGAAAAAAAAAAAAAAAAGAAAAGGATAATCTATTATCATTTGTGGGAGGGAAGATAGAGCTCCCTGGCCTCACTCAGAGCTCTCCTGCCATGACTTGAGGTGAGAGAAAGGGAATCATTCTTATTCTAAGTGAGGTATACAGTCATTGGCCACCCAGCTAGGTGTTAAACAGAATATTTCATTTATTGGGTAATGATTACAAATGATAATGAACTGACCTTGCAAACCCCCAACCAAGACACGGTTTCTTCACCACTCATGCAAGTTGCTGGTATTTCCTCACACTTACTAACTCTTCTCATCTCTTTTTGATTTTTCCTTATAGGTTCCCTGCACCTGTCTTCAGCAGTCTTCACTGCCCCTGACCCCATAGGTAAGTATTCCCACTTCTCACCAGTCGACAGGGTATTTGCGATTCCCCGGGTCCTGCCTCGTCTTGTTGTTCTCAGTGTTCTCCTTCTCTCTTCTGGTGCATCCAGCTCTTTCTCTGGATGCTTGCATTTTAGTGTGGTCGGCAGTCACAATTGCTTTAATCTTTACTTCCTCCCAGTGTGCTGTTGCTTGTCAGCTGGGTCCAGTCGGCTATCAACCTTGCCCTTTCTCTAACCC
>NW_017728945.1:3620943-3630094 GCF_001723895.1 Crocodylus porosus | reverse complement strand
GCCGCAATCAAGCACTTGCTGGCTGCTTGGCTCAGCCCTTAAAGTGGCAGGCACCAACAGTGCCCTGCCACAATCCCAGCAAGTAGAAGTGATAAAAAGTGAGATCACTTAAGTCTAGCCAGCTGACATCTGCCCAGCAAGCTAGTGTCTTTAAATTATCAGTATGAGAGGGAAGTTGTGTTTTTACAGTATTGGTGTTTTCTGAGCTTGGATTTATGAAACATTGCTGGGTTCATAATCTGAATTAAGAATCATATATTGGATCATTTTAAAGACTGGGAACCTTTAATCACAAAATAAGTTGTCCATTTTATTTATACTTGATACATGTCTACCTGCCTGTTTCTATAGAAAAATGAACAAACACAATAGTATAGCATATCTCTGTTCTTTTGGGAGGTAACACAATACAATGCATAGGGTACAAAATGAGGAATACAGGATGCATCTATATGAAACTCTAAATGTTCAGTAGACTCATTCTACTGCACATTAGCATGTTATGGCAAAAACTGTGTTAATATGCAGTAGAATGAGTCTACTGTGCATTAGTGTCACTAAAAAACCATGCGCCAGCACTACTGGGCAGTTGTATCATTTACTGAGCATTGAGTTAGTCCCTATTATTACAGGTACTAAACTTAGTAACAATGGTGCATTAATGCACATGTAAATGGGCCCACAGACTCCTATTTTCTATCCCCAGTTTCTTTTTATGGCTATATCTATATTGTAGTTACACAGTACATGCTGTATTATTCTAGGCACTGTACAAACATCACCTGCTATCCCCTGAATTCTTGTACTAACAATGTATCAATTAAGATGCATGTGAAAAGGAGACAGCTGCCATGGGACACATAAGGTGCCACTTACGATTGGCTCTGTTACTGACTTCTTACAGGGCTATGCAAAAGTAACTTTGCCTTAGTGGCTGTTTCTTCAGCTGTAAAAAGGACATAAGTCTACATAAAATACTTCAGGATAAAAAGTGCTAAGTAGTAGTATTACTATCACACTAATAAGAAGCTTCCCCCCCCCCAGCTTTCAAGGTCTGATCTCGCAGCTACAAAGTCTGATCAGGAGAAAGTCTAAAGAGCTTTTATTATAAGCTTCCCTGAGGAAAAAAATTTAATTTGTCAAAGTCACAATGACTTCTAGGTTAGGCCCCCTTGGAAATGCTGACCTCCTAAAAAGAATCTAATCTGAAAGCATGGTTTTTATAGTGTCTTAATAGCCTATTCCCAAAATAGATTCTAGAAAACCAATGAGACCAAGCTTGTGGCAAGGAGGTGTCTCTTGTAATTAATTTCTAGAAGTCAAAGGTAAGGGGAATCATTTTAAAGGTAGATGGAGCTCACTTTTTATTGGAATCATAAAACTGAAAGATCTAATTTACCCTGCTTTAAAAAGAATAATTCAAGTTAAATCAGCAGAGTAACTCTAATTTTATACCAGATGGATTAAATCAGGATCTGGCTTAAGAACCCTGATGGGATCAACATTGCTAGTGTTCCTGTAATTTGAACAATGCCATTAACTTTGGACTCTAACTAGAACATTGCTAGGGAGCATAATATTACCTGTTGCACTTAAAGCCTGATGATTGTAAACTTCATGGAGTTACTTATAGCTAAAAATGTCCCTGTAGCTCTTGAGTCCAAACAAGATGTTCTTTAATGATAAAAAGGGGAAAAATTCTACTGCTGTATTTCTAATTAGGTCACACCAGCATCAGAATATTATCATATTTTTTATTAGATACACAGGTGAAACTTATGGTGAAAGTTTTCTGAAGCTTCCATGGTAAGACCTACATTTCACTTGTTTATAACTTTGCATGGTAATAGTGATTTGGGCTGAAATTTTCCATGCTGGTCATTTACCACAGAATCTGGATTTATTTAGAAAATTTAGTCAAAATGTTTTAGACAATAATATTTGAGAAAATATTTACTGCCCTCTGACAACTTTTTTTTTGGATTTACAAATGTTTTGTTTAGAAGGTATAGTGCCTCCATGCATTCATTGGAGCAGGGAATTGCAATCTAGCATATGGGTCAGGTTGAAGTCATGGATGTGCCTTTTATTGTCATCATGAAAATCTGCACAGATTTGGCCAGATTATGCTCAGTGTTAGCATTTGGCAGCTGAATCCTTTAAAGGGTATGAATACATATAATAATTAGAATATTCCAAATGTGGCTTAAACTGGTATTGTTTTTGTTATTTGGAGTGATGAGATAAGCCAACAGGCACTCTAGTCAATATACTGTAACCAGGCTTTCTATGAGTACAACGCTGTGGACATAGCAGCTCAAGGACACTGCCAGGACTGCGATGCCAGGCCAAAACCAGATCCTTAAGTTGAGGTACAAAAGGGAATGAGATGCCAATAGGGTCTCTGGCATGCACCAGCTTACCATTATACATGAAAAGTTGTCACAGATCCTCACAGGAAATGACTCTGTACACACCTGTTTACTTCATCATGCAGACACTGACACCACCCAGGAGGAGGGACAAGGGGAGCCCCAACATCCCCTGCCTCCACCTGCTACTGCAATTACCTGGGACCCAGAAAGGCCTGGAAGTCCAGGACAACCCACTCACTGTCTTTTCAGCTGGGGAAATGGATCTCTCTACCCCTCACATATGAGAAAGCGATAATGAGAATGGCAACTCCCTTGCCTCATCACATCAAAACTTGGCACTGAAATTTCGGCCCCCTGCAACACCCATCTCGCTGCTGTTTGTTGCTCTACCATCCCTCTCTCTGCTTTGAATGCAGTTCCCCTCCCCAGTAGGAATATCACAGCCTTCCTCCCAGCATCCTGAGCCCAGTGGCCAAAAACCACACAAACGAACCCTGGTGCCATCTGCCCTGTAACTCAAGGGATCCACTGTGGTGCCATGGCACCTTGCCTGGTGGAATCAAGCACGTTTGCAGGGGAGCTGTGCGGATTCCATTTTCAGTCACTGCAAGAGCTAGATCTACAAAACCTGTGTTCAGCTGCCACCTAAACCTGTAGCACTTAAGGGAGGAGTTCTTTTCTACGTTATGGACTTAAATGACAGTTTTCCAGTTGTGTAAGCGGACTTTTTGGCACTTTTAGAGTTTGTGATTTTATTACCCCTTCAGTGTGACTGTGTAAGCATGCATGCATATACTGAGCATATACAGTAAGCTCTAGAGTGGCTGAGCAGGTATGTAGCTGCATACATATGCCCATTCTGGATGTGTAAGTTATGAAATTATGCTGGACAAAAGCCCATGTCTAATGGGTGTTAGATGGGGCAGGAAAAGGAGGGCCTTCCGGTATTTTAGCTATAATAGTCAGCCCAAGAACTGGGACACCTAGGTTCTAGTCCCCCCTCACCTCGAGAAGCCTACCTATGTCTTGCTAACTTTCTAGCACAGTTCTCTAAGCACCGAGGCTTCAGGTCATGCATTAACCAAGTTCTGTTCCACCCCTCTGTTTGAACCTCGCCCCTTGGGCAGCCAAAATAAAACAATATGCCAGAAAAAGGAAGGTAAGCTTGACAGTATTAAGCTCAGTGACATGGCTGTTGCTTTAGGCAGAAGTAAGGCCTGGTGTAAACCTTGGATCCTTGTTCCCAGTAGGGCAGAAACTTCCCCACTGACTGCTTTTTTTTTTTCATACCAGTGACTGTTAAATATAGGGGGCAGTAGCTCACCTTCAAAAGCAGTTCTGGAGAAAGGCAGAGAGGAGCCAAAAAAGCATATCATTTGCCTCCTAGTGAAAGATGCTTATACACCTTGGAGAAGACACAAGAAAGGATTATCCCTTTCTACACTGTCCTTTTCTCTCCAGATCTGACTGATGCTTATACTTGCCCAAGCCTGCAGGACCTTAGTCAGTAGAACTAACTGAAACTGGGTGGACCTCCCTTGTACTCTGGATGAGTTCACAGATGAACTTTGTCTGAAGCCCACCAACAAATCTCCAGGCATCTCTGGCCTGACCGTGGAATTCTGCAATGCATTCTGCATCCTGGACCTCATCGCCATCTGCTCCCAGTTCTTGGAGGGTGGAATCTGTCCCCTTTTGTGCAGGTGGGCTGTGATCATTCTGCTGCCCAGGAAGAGACCTCCACAACCTAAGAAACTAGTGTCTGTAGGCATCACTGTTCTGGATTAATACAACCATTAATCAGTACTTATACAAATAACACAGAGGTCTTGCTAACAGTATGAACTGAAGTAGCCCTGAGTGAACAAAATGAGGCATATGACTTGCATGGAAGTGCTGGGAAAGTAGAATCATAGAAAAGTAGGGCTGGAAGGAACCTCTGGAGATCTAGTCCAACCCTGTAGTGAGTCCGGCACTGGGGTGACAAAATCACAGCCTAGTGGCTGCTTGGACCCTGCCTTGCTTGCCTCTGTGGTCTCTCAGGTCCTAGTCTATTGTCTCACCCGCCACACTTTGCTGTTATAATTGGACAGGGAGTCTGCCGCTAGAGGGCAGGGGGATTTCATTTCAGGGCTCTGGTTCTTCTCTAGTTTGAGGCCCCCTGGCCTTGGCTCACTTTAGCTGAGTCCCTCTGCCCAAGGTCCGCTGTATTAGGCTCCTGGGCCCCTCAGCCTTGGTCTGGCCCTTTGTGGGCTCTGGGTTTCCACTCCCAGTCTTTGCTGCCCAACAGCACAGTCCACCACAGGTACTAGAGCTACAGAAAAGCAGAAGCCCCAGCCAGAGCCCATGTCAACCACCTGGTGAGCTCAGAGGTCATGGCACATGTAGTGCTCCTGGCAGCAGCTGCACTGACATGCTGGGGAGCTCAGCAAGCTCACTGTGCATGCACTGTACAGTTAAGGAATGTGTAACCATGCTACCTCATCCCCTCTGGGTCTGCCCAAGGCTGTAAACATGAAGCTTATTTTTATTGGTGTTTAAAAAGGGACCTGGGAACCCTTAATACTTTGTACTGGGCTTAGAGGGTACATTCACTGCATATTAGGCCTACAGAATGCCTGCAAATAATTCAGCTAGCACCATGTAGGCTGGTCATGGACACTAGTATCTAGGCTTATTTGTAGATAATACTCCTGGTTGAGCTCTTTGTCACTAAAAACTGAAGTCTGTGGTCTCTTTCTTGTAACAATTAAGTCTTTAGGGGCAGCATCACAGATCCTGATAGTGTACGCATAGACCATCCAAACTGAGGGAGCCTGATGTGACTGGTAACACCCAACTCTGTAACAACACTAGCAACCTCAGATAACACAGACGGAATCTACCCTGACAATACTGGTGACTCCTCAGAGTAGATGATCTGGGAAAACAGACTGATAGGCATATATGTTAGATCTCATTCCTAGCACTGAAAAGAATAATCCCCGTTCAGAGGAAACTGAAGGAATTCTAAGTCATTACTATGCAGGCTGCATCTGAGAGTTCCTTTAAAGACACTTCTTTGCTAAATCCTTGACCTAATAAACTGTCTCAGGAGACTCAACAATCTGCATAACCAGTTAGACAATGAATTAAATTCTCCAAATGGCCAAGATACCCTCTGAAAAAGAAGAGTTTATAAATGAATAGAGCATGATTGCCCTCTACAGGGTAAAGGTGAACATATGTTAAGAGGACCCTGATTTTTTATTCTGCATATCTATATTCAACCCTTTTCTAAATGTTAGTGGATCTGAAAAGATAGGCAAATCAAATGGTCATCTCATCTTACTAAATTCTGGTCATTATCATCTAAATATATACTCGTTTCAACAGCATGCCAAAAATGTACCCTCTGGTTAGGTAGGTTGGTAAAAGCCCCTAGACTTTCTGTATGAATCACTCATAATAGAAGATAAGCTGCCCTTGCTTATTGAAAGCATAAAGAAAAATAGTTCATATATGAGAAATAAACATATGAATAAAAACCAAAAGCGGGTAAACTACCAGCCTCTCCCTCTGCATGGGCTGCAAACTTTCAGAGCTCTGGTGGCCCCTATCACAATACAAAAACTATGTCTGTTTCGGTTTTATACAAGTTGCACCCTGTTCACTTTCTAAATTTTCCTCTTGGGGTTGAAGTATTATGTCTTTTTGAGGTAACCCCGAAAAAAGTTAAGTAAAATTCTTTTCAGAACAGGAAGTAACTCAGCTTAGTTCCAATACTTCAGGTTTCTTTTGACTAAGTCCTAGGGCGCAGAGAGAGAGATTTTGCATAGGTTGAAAAAAAGGTTTAATAGTGATGTTTTGCTTATTTTAGAACACACAACTTAACATGCACAGGAGGGAATTACATTATAAAATGAGACAACTGCCCAGCCTGCACATGTCAACTAAAGGCCAGGCCCTCTTCCACCTATTAGGCACCTAAGTAGATTTAGGCATTTAACTTTCATCCTATTTCACCTTGCTTGGAACCCCAAAACACCGTTAGATGAAGGGATCTTCCTCCTCTTCACTCCTTTTTGTGACTTGGGTTAAGGTAATGGTATGTTACAAAATAGACATGATAATGTTTGGTCCAAAGTGGACGGAGATACCTAACTGTAATGGGATCTGGCCCTAATTAACTAGGCATATTCTGTAGAGCTGCTACTTATACAATTACATGTATTACTACCTGTATCACCTGATTTCTTTCTGTTATAAGACTTTATTGTTAGTTGCTTATAACTTTATCAACCTTTAACCGCTCAGGTTAAAGTTTTGTACACTGTTTGTGTGTCTGCCTGTGGCTGAATTGCTTTAGAAAATGTCAGGGAAAAAACAAAAATAGTTTAGCCATTTCTGAGAATGAGGAAGGGAAAATCTTGTTCAGCTCTGCAAATTCTCAACACGTTCACTGAAATGCTTTTATGCCTCCATGCAATGAAGCAGACTTTAAATTTGACAGAGGATCCTCCTGGTCCACTAGAAGTACAGAAAGCCTGAAATCCCTGCCAACCCAGAAAAATGCCCTACATAGAAGTCCAGCTCAGTACTCAGACACCAGGCAGCTGACACAGTCTTTGATGATACTACCTTCTGCTGCATTCATATGCTACTAAATTCTACTGCCTTTCTAAATTTTCTGGAATTTAACCATCAATTAGAAAGCCAGGAAAGGTTGACATGGTGATTGGTTCACGGAATGATCTAAGCAGACCCAAGACCTGCTAAAATTAAAAACAAGTGGTGAAACTGCAAAGGTGTGTGGCCCTCCCAGGGACTGGGCATGAAACACTTGTTAGAAATACAAAACACCATGTCATGGGAGATTTCAACTCTCCCTCATGCTCAGAAGCTTACACCTTGCATTGGATCTCCTTGATGGCTCAGTGCAACAAAAATAGGTCCATGTTTTGTTACAAGGTGAAGTGTCCAAATTCAAGTGTGACATGTACCCGGACCAGGAAATGGAAGACTTGGAGATTCAATGGAGTTGGCCCCTGCAAGCTGGTTTCTGCAGTTTTTCAGGGTTGCCAACTTGGCTTGGCCCAGAAAGAAATTGGCCAGGCAGATCATGACCACTTAGTACAGGATTGAGAAGATGTACACAATTTTGGAAAACCAATTCCAGTATGGCAAAAAAGCTGCTGAAGGCAGCAAAGAATGGTTGCAGCTGGGAGCAGTTCAGGAAGGCATAGAAAAGTTTTCTCTACTTCCTCCTCCACCAAAAGAGCAGGGTGCTGCTAACAATGCTAGGTCTAAGTGGTGGACAGAAGTGCCCATGGCCAGGGCCCCATGCAGCATCCACCAGTGGAAGTCACCAGTTCTCTTAGCAATGGGTAGCTTGTACAGTGCGCACCAGGCCAGGTGGGCTTGCTTTGATATTGCTGCCACTAGGAGCTGCCTCCAAGTCATATAATGGTGGGCAGCAAGGACAAGGACATCCAGTGTACAGTGTACAGGGGGAAGAGATTGATGTCGTATATCTTGATGTGTACAGGGGGAAGAGATTGATGTTGTATATCTTGACTTCAAAAAAACCTTCAATCTGGTATCCCATGATCACCTCTTGGCAAAACTGGCTAACTGTGCCCTTGGCCTCACCACGATCCGCTGGCTGGGGAATTGGGTGCGTGGTAGGACCCAGAGGGTGGTGGTTGATTGAAGTCAATCGTCATGGTGCCCTGTGACCAGTGGGGTCCCTCAAGGCTCTGTCCTTGGGCCTACACTATTCAACATCTTCATTAATGATGTGGACATTGGTATCAGAAGCGGACTGGCCAAGTTCACCGACAACACCAAACTCTGGGGTAAAGTGTCCACACCTGAGAACAGGGGGGTGATCCAGGCAGATCTTGACAGGCTCAGGAAATGGGTGGATGAAGACCTGATGGTGTTTAACACTGAAAAATGCAAGGTTCTCCACCTTGGGAGGAAAAACCTGCAGCATCCTTGTAGGCTCGGCAGTGCTATGCTGGCTAGCACTATGGGCAAGATAGACTTGGGGGTGTCAAACTTTGTGAAAACAGTTTGTGTATATTTCAATTGTACTGGTGTATGCTTGTACAGAATAGGGGCCAGGATACACCAGAGCACCATGTCCAAGGTGACAAAAAGGCAGCCTCCCTTGTAGAATACCTAACATCGAATATGTGGTAGGTGAGAACGAGGGTGCTTTATCTCAGACTTGGCATGGTAGGGGGTGTCCGGAGAGATCACGGCTGCTCCTAGAACCCCGCCCCATTAAAATGATCTTTGTCACCATTGACTTTATTTGCCAAACAGGTCGGAAGAAACCTGGATTGGTTTGAAGTGCACTCACATGAATCAATTCCATTTATCAAGGCCAAACAAACTGCTATGTTGCATCACAAGAAGAATGCCCCAGATGGAAACTTGAAGGAACTGAGGAAGATGAGGAGTATTGTCCAATAAATCTCAAGACACCGTGCCAGTGATTACTGGCTGTGACTGAAGAAATTCAATGCATATTTGACACTGGAAACATCAGAAGCACGTATGATAGAATCAAGAAGGTGACAGGTCCAACCGCAAATTTAGTTTCATTAGAGACGCTATCAGGAGAAGTCATAACAGAAAGCAACTGATGAAAAAATGGGTAGAATACTCTATTGAATTCTATCCAAGGGAAAGTAATGTCACTGACATATCCCTTAACTTTATTGAGAGTCTCTCTGTCCTTGAAGAGCTTGATGATATTCCAACAGTTCAGGACTTAAGTAAGGCCA
>NW_017728945.1:3604039-3620843 GCF_001723895.1 Crocodylus porosus | reverse complement strand
TCTTTGATTCACCTGTTTTACTAGCCTATGTGCAGATATCTGAGCTTTATCCTTGCTTTATTTTCTGGGAGGATTCCCAGCTCCTTCAGTTCAATGGAAATAATGAACAAAACAAAAATCTCTGTCTGTATATCTCAGTATTTATGGTATTTCTGTCTTTACCCTTCTCACAGGGCTATCTGACTCGAGTGTCAGATTTCATTCTGGTTGCTTTGTCACAGATATGTCTCTGTTTGTGGCAAATCTGCACCTAGCTTCAGGCAGAACTGTTACTTGTTCTTCCTTGCCTCTTTGTACTTTGTGCTCCTTCACTGTCAGGGTGGAGAACTTCCAGTTCCTGTCTCTGCCCCTAAGTCTGCTCCGGGTCCTTCTTTATATTGGAGCTTGCCTTCCTTCCCCCTCCTCTGCAGAAACACCTGGAGAAGGAAGATTCCTCTGTAGCTGTATGTAGCCTAGGCAATGGGACAACTTAAGGCAAACACATTCAAACCCTGGTTTCTTCCTCTCTGTTCCAGGGATTCCTTCTCTTTCTTTACACATGCTAGCAGAAAAGGTCTCCTCAAATTATTGGAAAAGGCTGGCTGTCTAGTAAAATGCCTCAACATAATCATAGATTTCATAGACATTAGGGCTGGAAGGGACCTCACAAGATCATCGAGTCCAGCCCCCTGCCCCAGAGGCAGGAAGTCAGCTGGGGTCAAAGGATCCCAGCAAGATAAACATCCAAATTTCTCTTGAAGGTGTTCAAAGTAGGTGCTTGAACTACCTCCAATGGCAGGCTATTCCAGACCTTGGGGGCTCAGACAGTAAAGCAGTTTTTCCTTATGTCCAGCCTGAAATGGTCTTGGAGGGGTTTATAACCATTCGACCTCGTCATCCCTTGGGGCACACTGGTGAACAGACGTTCCCCAGGATCCTGGTGTAGACCCCTGATAAACTTATAGGTGGCCATCAGATTGCCCCTTGTCCAGGTGATAGGTCATCTGGTCATTAAAGGAAATGAGATTGGTCAGGCAAGACCTACCCACAACAAACCCATACTGGCTATCCCTCAGGATGTTGCCATCGGCCAGTATGTTAAGAATGGCCTCTTTGATAATCTTTTCTAAGACCTTCCCTGGGATACAGGTCAGGCTAATGGGCCTGTAGTTTGCCAGATCCACTTTCCTCCCTTTCTTGAAGATAGGCACCACATTGGCCTTCTTCCAATTTTTGGGCACTTCACCAAAGCACCAGGAGTTCTCAAAGATCCGTACCAGGGGCTGAGCTATGATGCTAGCCAGCTCCTTGAGTACCCTGGGGTATAGACTATCAGGGCCGGCTGACTTGAAGGTGTCCAGCCTCTCAAGGTGTTCCTTCACAAGGTCAGCATTGATGGAGTGCAAGGAATCTCCCTCACCCGGGCCTCCCTGTCCCATTATGGGCAGGGGCATCTCAGGGGACTGGTGAAAGACCGATGCAAAGTACCCATTTAGTAGGTTGGAGTTTCCTGGGCTTTGGTTGTCAGTTGTCTCATCTGGTTTAGCAGGGGTCCAATGTTGCCCTTGCTTTTCCTCCAGCTCCTCACATATCTAAAAAATGACTTTTTATTACCCTTGATACTAGTAGCCAGTTGGAGTTCCATCCCAGCCTTTCCTGGCTCGCTCCCTGGAGGTCCAGACCAGTGCAGAATATTCCTCCTTGGAGGTGGATCTCATCCTCCATCCTTTGTAGGTCTTTCTTTTTAGGTGCAGGAGGTCCGCTAGTTCCTTACTGAGCCAAGGGGGCTGCTGTGTCCTTTTCCTGCCTTTCCTCCAAGATGGAATAGCCTTAGCTTGTGCATCTAGGATCGCTCCTTTGAGGAGCAACCACTCATCTTAAACTCCCCTCTCCTTGGGGTTGTGGTAGGGCCTCACCTACAAGCCTCCTGAGCTTGTCAAAGTCAGCTTTCCTGAAGTCAAGGATTTCTGTATTGCTAATTGACTTGCCACCTTTACAGCCGATGGTGAAGGTGATCAGCTTGTGGTTGCTATCACCCAGCTTCCTTTCGATCGTTAGGTCGCTGATTAGGTTGTCCCCAGTTGCCAATACCAGGTCGAGCAGTGCTTTACCTCTCGTTGGCCCATAGACTTCTTGTATTAGAGCTCATCCATGCATGAGAGGAAGCTTTGTGACCGCCCGGATTTGGCCAAAAGTTTTTCCCATGAGATGTCTGGGTAGTTGAAGTCTCCCATGACAACCATGGACCTGGAGCATGCAGCCTCAGCCAACTCCCTGGCCAAGCTCTTCATTTTGGGTGGGAGGTCTGTAGTAGACTCCCACCATTGTGTCTCCCGTACAGTGTTCCCCACAGATTTTAACCCAGAGGGCCTCCAGTCGTCCACCCTGGTTTCTAAAATCGGTTTGCAGGGATGTGCTACATAGAGAGCTACACCTCCACCCCTTCTGTCCACTTGATCTCTATTGTACAGGGTACATGACTGTGTTCCAGTCATATGTAGAGTCCCACCAGGTCTCTGTTATCCCTATGAAATCATAATTTTTTCTGTTAAGCAGGAGGACAAGTTCCTTCTGTTCATTCCCCAAGCTCCTGGCATTTGTGTACAGGCATGCACGTGTCCCCTTGGGGGCCCCTGCCTTGCCCACAGGTTGTTCCAGGGCTGGGGAAGGGGTGGGCTCCCTTAAGTGCCTTGGCCTGCTGGCTTTGCAAGGGTTGGTCAGTGGGCCAGCAGTGGCAGTAGTCCCCGCATCCCCTGGTGGGCTTAGTTTAAAGCCTGGTGGAGCAGGTCAGCTACTCTGGCAGAGAAGAGCCTCCTCCCCAGCGGAGAGAGGTGGAGGCCATCTCTTCCCAGCAGCTCACTGCCTCTCTCACCAAAGAGCAGACTGTGGTGATGGAAGCTGAAGCCTTCCCAATGACACCAGTGTCACAGGTTTTGGTTCAGTTCCTGGATCCTCTCCCTCCTCAGCCCATAGCCCAAAACTGGGAGGATCAAGGAAAACACCACCTGCGCCCCCAAGCCCTTAAGCTCTGCTCCCAAATCCCTGTAGTGTTTCATGACCTGGCTGGGAGGATTTTGAGCCATGTAATTTGTGCCCACATGGATAAGGTAGTGGTAGTGGTCATTGGGCATACGGTAGTGGTCATTGGGCCAGAGGAGCTCAGGGATCCTCTCTGCAATGTGTTGGATACAGGCTCCCAGGAAGCAGCAGACTTCCTGGGCTAACAGGTCGGGGCAGTGGATTGTGCCCTCAGGATGGAGTCTCCCACGACAAACACTTTGCGTTTAGTCTTGGGGAGAGCGGGGGTGGTAGCTACAGTTAAGCCTGTCTTGCCTGCAGGAGCTGGCAGCTTGGCAGGCTCTGCTTGTGCTGCAAGAGGTTCATACCTTTTGCAAAGGTCCAGTGGGGCGGGGACCTTGTTGCAGTGGGCCTTGTGGCCCTTGACCACCTTGGTTCATCCCCTGGGCTGGACAGGATGGGAGGTCCTGGAGTCCTCCCTTGTCCTGGAGGGTCATTGTGGTCTAGCCTCCACCTCCTGGGGGAGAAGGGCCTGGCAGTAGGTGTCTATCTCATGCTCACCATCCCTGATGGCAAGCAGTCCCTGGACTGCAGCCTGGAGCAACTCCAGCTGGCGCGCCAGAGACCCCAAAAGGGAGCAGATCTCACAAAGGGAGGTGGCCATACTCCTGGACCCCAAAACCTGAAAAAGTGACAGGAATCCCCTGCAGCCGAGAGCCAGGGGCTCCATCTGCTTGGAGCCCAGAACAATGGGCGCCGTCTGGATGGAGGCCTCTAAGGAGCCAGAGGGGGTGGCCGCAGATCCTGAAGGGACCCTCAGGTTGCAGCACGTGCCCATCCACAGCATGCTGCTGGTAGGCTCGCTGTGGCTGGGACTGCCTTTCCTAGGGTGCATAGGCAGGGCCACAGGCGCTCCCACTTATCCTCATGGGCAAACTCCGTGCTAACTCACGCACTGGGCAGACAAGTGTGCCTGTTTGCATGGCCTGTTTGTGCAGCTCCCTGGGGGACTGAGTGAAGTAGAGGCCAGGGTGAGGTGAGACTGTCCTCAGCCCCACTCAGCCACATCCTCCCTGCTGCCTTGGGTTAACCCCTTCCCACCATGGGCCCCACTTACCTCTGGCTGTGCTGGGGGTCAGCAGGGTGCTCTGTGGCTGCTGGGGGTCACTGGGGGGCTTTGGGGAGCGGGGCCCCGTGGGCTTGCACCCACACATCTCGTGCTGCTCCTGGAGCCTGTCTTTAATCTGCTCTTTCCATGATAGAATGCAGGGAATAATCAGCTATGATGGATCAATGTCTGAGGCTTTTAAGATTCATAGTGGAGTCAAGCAGGCCTATGTCTATGCACCAGCCCTGTTCTGGATTTTCTATTCTCTTCTTCTGATGTACACTTTTGGGATTATCACCAAAGGAATTCATCAGTATACCTGCTCAGATGGAAAATTATTCAACCTCACATGCCTCAAAGTGAAGACTAAAGTGTGGAAAGTTTTGATTTCTCAGCTGCTGTTTGCTGCTGCTATGCTGATAGCCCACAGACAGAGTGACTTCCAAAACTTTATCAGTTGCTTCATTCATGCCTGCCAAGAATTTTGTCTTACAATGAGCATCAAAAAGACCAGTATTATGGACAGAACATTGATTTACCACCAGTGATCACCGTGGCAGAGTGCTTCTCCAGGGGTGTCTGTGAAACCTCTAGAGTCCCTGCAGCCCTCACTTTCTGGGCAATCACCCCTTCAGTCACCTGCCACATCTTGGTTTTTATTATTATTATTATAAGGGAGGTTGCTCCCGGGTTTCCCAAATTACTCTCAAGTGACCAGCTGATTTGTGGTCCATGACTCATGGGCTAATTGCATGGCTTCATTCCTCCCCTACACCATGCCCTCTTTCATTTATCCCCTTCTCTGGGTTTCCTGGACCCTTGCTGGTCGCACAGTCTCAGCCCCTCACTAAGCTCTCAGACCCTTGCTGGTCTCACACTCTCAGCCTCTCAGTCTAGGCTCTGGGCCCCTCCCTGGATCACTAGGAACCTTCTACTTCTCTTAGTTTCTCTCCAAACCACCAGACTGCTTCAGCTGTCCTCTCTGTGGTGGTCCTCCAGAGCTGCAGTCCTCCTGCTGAGGTGGTGTTGTCTCAGAAGGCTCCAGATGTTACTGCTGGCTTCTCTCAGGGCCTGGGCTTATACCTGCTTTAAGCCCAGCCCTCCTCCTGAGTCAGATGACTTCCTCTGTGAACAGTTACACCAGAACAGGAGATACCTTGAGGCTTGGGAGATCTCTGCCCTGGTTGAGCTCCCTATTAGTTGGGACACTGAGGAGCATCGGGTGGCCTGCTCACAGGGTACTTCCCTTGACTTTCCTGCCATGCCTTGATCTTAAATAAAAGAAAGGTCCTGAAATGGTGATGATAATCCCTGTGGGCATGCTCACTTTGTCGGTGCTCTTGGGGCTCCTCCTCCCCTACACCCTGTCCACTCGCTGATCAAAGTCTGGCTGTTGTTGATGGTGCTGTCCCAGGTTTACACAGCCCAATGCCTCTGATCCACTGTAGGCTTTGGTGCTGTGTGATAGGGGCAATGCCCCGAGAGAAAACTTACCCCAAAAGGGAGAGCTCCTGAGCTGGCAGAATGCTGCCAAGGACCAGAAGTCTGGTGGGAGTGAAACTGCAGCAGGGAAAAATGCTGTGGCAGCAAAAGACAAAAAAAAAAAAAAGAATAACGAGTCCAGGAAGAGCTGGGATTGGCTCTAGCTCTGGCATGGATCCGGTTTATGGCGCCGTGCCAGTGCTGATTTGCTACCTGGCCCCATAAGGAAAGGATAAATGCTCTGACAGAATCAGACCAGGAGAGACTGGAAGTGAGGCTTCCAGTGGGGCCAGAAGAGCCCCAAGGAGGAGGGAGCAAGTGAGAACGCCCAAAGGCCTTCCAAGATTAATAATTCAACGTCAAGCTATCCAGTTCCCAAAGAGACGCCAAGACCCGAAAGGTCCATAGGAACCAAATGTAGTAGCGAACACCATGGGAAGTTACATGGTGCCAGGCAGCTAACAAGCAGAATAATATCTCCTTAAATGAGGCTACCCCTGGGAGAAGGTATTCTCTTAGGAAAAAGCTGTAGAGCAGTAGGCTGCATCAGGGCAGGCATCTGGGCAGCCTAGAGGCAGATAAGCAGTGGCCAGCTGTGAGATTAGTTCCAGGCCTTAGAATTTGATTAGTTTCAGGCCTTGGAATTTGCTCTCGATCATCCTCAGTTCATGAAGCCTTATTTGAGTTGCATTATCATCCTCATTTGCGAGGCTTCCAAAATTCACATTATCTGTAATTAATTTGTGGGTTCTCTTAAATCAATACAGTTCCTAATTAATTCACAGGCTGTCTTAAATAAATAATGTCCATATTTAATTTGCTGGTTGTCTTAAATAAATACAGTTCTGTGGAAGAAATCAAACTTCGCATTGTGGCTGACTCAGAACGGACAGAGCCAGCTTTTCTTTATTTAAGGCTATACTGTGATCACAGGGAGAATTCCATACAGCAAGGGGAATCACCCACTTGTCTGTTTCAAAGCAATTCTCAGACTAAGTTTACAAGCGTATTTATACTTAAGACAGAGAAAGAGAGAAAAAAATATGACCTTGGAGAAACAAAACAATAGTAAATTACACAGAAATTTAGGAAGTTTATGTAAACAAACTATCTATGCACAGGCAATATATCAAGATAACCTAACGATAACCCAAGGCATGCAGGATTTCTTATCTCAGAATGTTTAACTGAAATAAGCAGTATCAGCACTTCTGGTCTTTGTCTGTTTTTCTAGTCAAGTAGGCCAATTACTCTTACAGTTCAAAATGAATTCATAATTGGTATCAATCAAGTCCCTGCCCTTAATTAATTCCTGGGGATTCAGCTGTCCCTGCTTCAATTAATTCCCTTGCTCAAATCAAACAGTCTGGTCTTATTTCCTTCCAGGCGTGGGATTCATTACCCGCCTCAAATGGTCTGCAGTTCACCAAATTAACATTGACCCCTCTTTAAAGAACAATAAAACTCAAAGGAATGACAGCATCTTTGTCATCCCCATGTATTGGGCACAGCAGCTGTTGCGTTCATGTGCGCTCTGTTTTACTGTCTGTGTGTTGGGGTCCACAAAGGGCTCTTCTCTGGGCCATTCTGGATTGCCAGGTGGCTGGATACCCCTCTGGGCTCTGAGACTGGGGAATCGGCTCAGTTCCTTACCGCTCTCAGTGTTGTGGAGTTCAATGCAGCCATGGTACTCTGCTCCCCCTTGCTGCTTGCCTCCACTCATGTTTTTCTAGCCAGATCTGGGCATGGGTCTGTGATGTTATGTCCTGAGCACCCCCGTAGCCACAGAAAACAGGTGCTTATAAACCAGAGCAGTGGCACCACTCGCTATTCTGCTTCCACTGGGTCCGCATCTGTGGGTAAGTATCGGCCATTTCCCGCCCTTATTGGGTATTCTGCTGCACTCCTTTGGTGTCCTGCCATGCCTTCCAGGTCCCTCCTACACTGAGGCCAGCACATGCAGGGTGCCCCGTTGTTACACCCTCCATCAGACTTAGTCTCACTGGGTAGCTCCCTGAGTCAGCTGACTCCCAATTAGACCTGGCCCATACCTGCCAGTGGCTTTGCAGGCTGCCTGACCTCTTAAAGTGGGAGGTACTCCAATTACCCTGCCACAATCACAACAGATGAAAATGTATTGGATGGTATAAGTACATTTACATAGTTTTGCTCCATTGTTACCAACAACCTGTCTGTCACTTGAAGTTGAACTGAATACCTGTATTGGAAAAGCATCAGGTATCATGAGCGTGCTGAGCAAACAACAAACTGACTGTTAAGACCGAGGTTAAAGTATATCATGATTTCATCATCAACACCCTTTTGTATAGCACTGAATCCTGGACCACATACTCTACTCAAGAAAAGTGCCTCAACAGTTTCTACTTTCATGCCTTTGCCCCATTCTAGGAACTTCCTAGTGGGAAAAAAGATTGCCTAAATTGAGGTCTTGGAACTTGCCAACATTCCAAGTACTCATTCTTTTCTCAGTCAGCATCAACTTTGATGGCTTGGTCATCTGTGCAGAATGGATTATGGCTGTCTATCCACGGTATCCTGGACAGAGAACTCTTTACAGGAAGACCAGGAGAGCATTCTTATTTCCATTTCAAAGACATTTGCTGGAGAAATATGAAGGCAATGAACATTTTGCCAAATGACTGGGAGAAAATTGTTGAGGATTAAAGCACTTGGAAAAAGTCTATTAAATGTGGAATGAAGGCTTTTGAAGAAAGATAACTCCAAAATGCAGAGGGAAGAGGAAACCTCAGGAATAACCCTGCATCACATTCAGGAATGTTAGCTATGAAATTCACACGCAATAAGTGTGGAAGAGATTTTCATTTAAGAATTGTGCTCTACAGCCACATTCACAGATGTTCAACAAGCTGATGCCTCACTTGGTGCAAACATGTTGTCATATGAAACAGACAGATGCCTATCAACCTATTGAGGTGAGGCTACTACCTTTAAACGGTTATTTTTTTTCTCCCTGAACCAGGGAAAAAATATGTATTTTTGACATACAAGGCAATGCTACCATCTTTTCTTCCAACCCAGTTCTCCTGAAATAGATTGTAGTCCTCAGTGCTGATGCTCCAGTCATAAGAGCTGTCTCACCAGGTCTCTATGATACCACACAGATCATAATTATTCTCACCGGCTCTAACTTCCATCTCATCTTATTTATTCCCCATAGTTCTTGCATTTATATATGTACATTTGATGTATTTTATATTTTGTACCACTTGTTGCTGTCCTGTGTGTCTCTGGTTCTTTCCTAGAGTTGAGCTGCTTCTTCCCATCATTTCCCCTCTGGATTATGTGCACTGTTGCTGGAGAGTTTTGTTTAGCATCCCCTCTGGAACCTAGTTTAAAGCCCTTCTTATTAGCTTGGGCAGATAACACCCAAAGATGCTCTTTCCTGTTCTAGTCAGATGAATCCTGTCTCTTGATAACAGTCTTCCTCCACAGAACATCTGTTCATTATCAAAGAATCCAAAACTTTTAGGTCAGCGTCACCATCTCAGCTAAGCGTTTACTTCCATGATATGGTAGTCCTTTTTATGGCCCTCTACACTGTTAAGGGTAACATTTGTACCAGAGGTAGGCATGCTTGGTTAGGCACCACAAGCTGACAGCTTCTACTTTTTCCGCTGGCCTTAGCTAAGGATCCACTGTTCAGGGTCCCTGCCTATGCTGCAGCTGAGTTAAGTCCATAGCACCACCACCATTTTGGGCTTGTAAGAGATGAAAAAGAAAGAGTTAAACAAATAAATTGCCCCACCCCTCTGCTCCCCAGCTGGAGCAGGGGCAGGGGTCTGGGCAGACACTGGCCTCGGAAGGGAGCAGTGAAGACGTTTATTCCATCCCTCCCTCCCATGTCCCACTAACATGGACCTGCACTTCTCCACTGGCTGCTCCAGTGGTGGGGACATGGCCAGCCACGGCAGTAGCCTGGGCTAAGTTGGCCCGGGAAGGGTTTAATTTCCCTCTCCCTGTCCCACCGGCAGGGTCCATCAGTCTCTTTCCTCTCGCTGCTGCAGCAGTGAGGCTGGGTGTGGCCAAACACTGGCTAGCATGGCCTCTGAGGCAGAGGGGGTGGCTATTCCGCCCTCCGCCCCCTCTGTCCCTGAGGGATTGCAGCCAGGATCTGCCTACCTTGACCACCGCTGCAGCCATTTGCTCCCTGCTTGGGACAAATGGCAGAATAAGTCCCCTCTGACAGAGGGAAAGAGGAATAACACCACTCCTTGCCCCCTGTCTGAGGGGCCTGGCTGGCCAGCCTCTGGCTGCACCCCCACCTGGCTGCTGGAGAGGCGAGGGGGAAGGGCTCTTGATGGGGGCAGCAGCCCATGTCACATTGTTTGGGGACTGCAAGTCTCTTCCTAGTGGGGAGCCATGCTGCAAGGCAGGCAGGCAGAGCTGCCAGGGACCGCGCACAGCAGCACCAGGGTTCGGAGGGGGCCAGAGCCCTCCAGTCCCACCCAGAACCACTGCCACCACTGCCGCACAGTCCGTGGCAGCTTTCCCCACCTCACCCCATCTCTGGCCCCCTCCAAGCCTCAGTGCTGCTGTGCAGTCCACGGCAGCTCTGCCCACCCTGCAGCACAGCCCCCTGCTGGGAAATGGCTTGCGCTCCCTGGACACTGTGACAGGGGCTGCTGCCCCCATCAAGAGCCCTGCCCCCTCACTGCTCCAGCAATCAGGCAGGAGCAGGGTCAGAGGCCAGCTGGCAGGGCCCCTTAAGCAGGGGGCAGGGAGTGGGGCTATTCTCCACTCCCTCTGGTTTCTGGCAGAGGGTGCAGGAGAGAGCTTATTCTGCTGCTTGCTCCAAGCAGGGAGCGAGTGGAGGTGACAGTGGTTGGGGCAGTCAGATCCTGGCTACGGTCCTGTGAGGGCAGGGGGGTAGAGAGGGGAATAACCCCCGACCCGTGCCCCTTCTACCTCAGGGGCCATGCCAGTCAGTGTTTGGCTGTGCCCAGCCCTGCCGTTGCAGCGGTTCAGTCCAAGCTACTGCCCAAGCTGGCCACACCCCCCCATTACAGTTTCTCTGAAGCTGAAGGTGTGCGCTAGTTTTTTACGGTGCATATGTCCAGGCTCTGGAACAGAATCCCCCCAGAGGTGGTGCAAGCACCTACTCTGGACTCTTTCAAAAAACATCTGGATATTTTTCTTGCTGGGATCACGTGATCCCAGCTGACTTCCTGCCTATGGAGTGAAGGGGGGCTGGACTCAATGGTCTCATGAGGTCCCTTCTAGCCTCCAGTGTCTATGAAAAAAAAAATCTCCATATCTTGCTCCCTGCAGCGTTCCTTTTCTAGGGATCTTGGTCAGACTGAGCCCTATGCTTGGCCTTATATGGTCCCTTTCTTCTCCCACTTATGGTTGCCTGATCTGGGTTAGGGGTTCCTAGTTACAGTGACCCCACAGTGCACCATCTGGAGAGGGTTGACCTCACTTGGGCTACCATGGGACTCTTCCCTGATATTGCAAACGTGGGTTGAAGAGGCTTTGCTTGTGCCCTAAACCCTGATACTTCTGACAATCTCCCCAGGTTTTCAGACCATCATCATTTTCATTGACTTGACCCTCCTGTCCATCCCAACTACCAGGTGTAAGTAGGTGTGTCATGGCTGTAGGAAACTCTTCAACCTACACTCCTGCCTCATGACCTTACTGCCTGGAAGGGCAAATGAGTTATGAGTGTACCCCAAACAGAAAAAGGTTAGTTTTCAATGTCAAAGCAAGATGTGTTAATACCTCCTGAGGAGATTTGAGCACCTTGTCCTAGGAAACTAGGTGACAATAAGGTGCTCTAGTGACTCCTTCCTGGAATGATAAGCTCATCATTACCCATGCAGGGTGTGTCTTCAACCCCTCACTGCTCTATGAATAGTCCACTATTATCTGACACAAACCTTCTAGAGCAGTGGTACCTAAACTTTCAGCCCTCCAGGCTGGAAGAGCAGTGAGGAGTCAGTGCATGGGCTCTATCCTGCTCAGAGTTGGTGTGTGCGGTCAGTTTTTGGGGATGATCCAGCGTGCCATCCTGATTCTACACACCTGGATCTGAGTGTGCACTGACGTGACTCTATGTGCTGGATTTGGCTGTGCTCCAGCCTGACTCCACAGCCCCAGATCTGGCTGCATGCAGGCCCAACTCTGCGTGCCTGGATACAGCCAAACACTGGTATGATTTAGCATACAGGGCTGAGTTATGTGGCCCATGAGGCTTCCCACAGCCTCTTGGAAATATGACAGCAGGGAGATACATTAATGCTGCTACCACATTTCCAGACCTGTGGGAACCCCCACAGACTGGATGACATGGCTCAGTAGGCCAGGTCCCGGCCACACCTCTGGCAAGGTCTCTTCAATGAAGCTGGGACTCCTTGCTGCCCTCTTACAATCCTCTTATATTCCTAGCTGGGGCCTCTAGGACTCACCTGCATAAAACCGAGTCCTCTCCTCCTGTATTCTTGCTGTCCAGTGGGTACTTTCCAGTGGGCACTGTCCAGTGTACGCTGCTTGGTCCCCCACCTTGGTGCACTTATTTTGAACCTAAGACCCTCAGTCTTGTCTGTTTTGTTTTTTTTTGTTGTCCCAAGCAATCTGTGATATATGAGAACACGGTTAAAACCTGAAGCATGTCCATTCAGTCCCTTGCATTCGGTCACCTTGCTGGGGTCAACCCAGTTGTCTTTCCTGCCTGGTGCAGGAGGATGGACCCAATGATCTTCCAAGGTCCCTTCTAGCCTCGCAATCTATGAATCTATGAATATACCCTTAGTGGCATTCTTGCCACTCCTAGTGAATCTCCAGGAGTTCTCCTTTTCCTTCCTGCATGCTGTCCTGCTGAAGCTACAGCAGTGGTTCTCATTGGATTCAAGCACTCCTCATTAGACTCAAGGCACTTGTTAGATTCAAGGCACCTGTCAGAAAATGGCAGCTCTTAGTTTTTACTTGTTTTTTAACTGCAGAAAAATTCTAGAGCAATGTTTGTGTTGCAAAGAACTCAGAAAGACCACAACAGGTCAGGGGTACTGGTTGTAACCATGTTGGTCTAAGGACATAGGCAGACAAAGTTCGTCGGGTAAATGTGATAGCTTTTATTAGACCAACTAAAAGACAAGAGGTCAGAATGTTTTTGACACTATGGATTCCTATTTGAAATCTCTGGGTTTATCTTGTGAAGCATGTGGAGGTGTTTGCACACTTAACAGTTCTAATATTGTGTAGCACTCTCCAGCACCCTCAAAAGTGTTGAGAATCACTGGTTGAGAATCACAGAGCTACAGCCTAAAAACTTTCCCCAGAGCATTTAATACTCTAACTGCAAAGGACTAAACGGACACACTGCAGATTTTAATTGTGTGCTCTCAAAAGCATCATTTACCTCTAGCTGTTAGGGTAAGCAGTGGAAGGGAAAAAGATTTCATGGTTTTGTGAAGGTGGTGCCTTATCCTTTTGGCTGTTTGATTTCTGTTACGTTGTGCATTTCTGGAAGGAGTTAAGCTGCAGAGATAGAGTTCTCAGCTGTGGGGAAGGGGAGAGGTGTCAAGGTTCATTGTGGCTTGACAAGTAATCACTGGCTTTTGTAACTACTTTCTCCACTTTCAATCTAGCTGTATTGCTTGAACTTGTCTGCATTTACAAATATTATCACTACATTGCTAAAAGAGGTCACCCCCCTTCAGGCTTCCTTTCCTGGGCAAACTTAAACATTTCCAGAGGTCTTGGGTTAGGGAGAAGAGAAAGGTGTTTGGAGGTCAGGTATTGGTGGCAGTGCTCTCTTAGGTGCTATAGAGGTAAGAGAGGGAGTGCAGGCAGAAAGGCATGGGCTTTGGGGGCTGGGATGGTCCTGCTAGCCGGCAACTGAAGCTGAGGAAAGTCAAGCAGTTCCACTGGTCAAGGCCAGTTGTGTGGGGGCACTCAAAAGCAGGTGTCAGGAGGAATGGCTGACTTGGAGGGTGATTGTTTTGCTAGTCAGTAGCTGGGGGGGCAGGGCAGAGAGAAACATCACTACTTGCCTGGCAGGGGAAATACTATGACTACCAAGGTGTTTTTTGTACTGGCATGGCAGGGTGTAATTTACTGTGTCATTCTTTGGCTGGGCATTTATCCTTCTCAACACAGCTGGCTGTTTCGGTGCCCTTTTGGGAGGACAGCTTGGTGTGCCACTTCTAGCTTGCAAGGTAATGAAAGTTCTCATCTGCCATGACTTTACGTTTCACATTCTGTTAAGGGGGGGGTGGTCTCATACCCTTTGACTTCAGCCCTCAGCCAGAACTTGTGCCATCCCTTGGGGCTCTGCCTCCCCTACACCCCGCCTAGCACCAGTCCGATGTTGAAGTTCCTTGTCTGATAGGTTCAGGTAACTAGCCGTAGCACTCAAACAACAAACACAAAATCCCAAACAACAAAAAAACCTATAAATGAGCAGTCCCTCTACAATAGAGGAGCGGATGCCCTTGTCCATGATGTTCCCCCTCCATGGGGCAGAAAAGGGGCTGAGCAAACAGCTGCTATGCTCAGTGGCCCATCTACTCACGGTTCTGATGCTCTCTTATGCTTTCTCTTTCAGGCTCCTCATCATCCCGAATCCAATCGTTTGGTCCTGTCTGCCAGTGTTTGGGGGTCGCTGCTGCTGCTCAGGCTTCCACCAATCACCCCTGCCAGGGGACATTGTTTCATAGTTTCATAGTTTCTAGAGTCGGAAGGGATCTGAGTAGATCATCTAGTCCGACCCCCTGCCATGGCAGGAAATAATACTGGGGTCAAACGACTGTGCCTGTGCTTCTTTTTCTCCCACCCCAGGTCCTCTCAGGGTTTCCCTCTGGGCTGTTCTTGTCTCCCCGCTTGGGTTCCGTCCAGTCAATCAGCATTGGCACACACTCATAAAGCATGCCCATACCAGGGCTGGGGCTTCCTCCTCATGACTCAGTGTTGCTGGCTGTGTCTACTGCCACTGTTCAGACTACTTGTTGTTCTCTGGTAAGTCTCTTCTAGTGGCAAGTGTCTTTTCTCTGCCACAGAGGGGAAAACCATTTTCCTGGCAGGGGGTAGAACCTTAACCAAGGTAATGCATAGTTAGCCTCCTGTTTTCACTTCCAGTGGGAAGGTCTTGGCTATACGCCAACTTTATAGAAACGAAAGACTCCTCTGTAGCTTGCTCCTGCAGCCATATGGCTGAGGGTAAGTGAAACTCAGGGGCATCTGAACCCCAAGCCTCTGGGCTTGGGCCTGCACGTGGGATGTCTGCCAAAGGATTTGAAGCATCTGAGGCCCCAAGCAGAGGTGGAGGATGCTTGCCGGATTTGGAATTGATTTGGCTGATTTGACTTGGGACACAAACAATTTTCCTTTAAAAAAAGAGTGAGAAACAACACTATTTCAGAGGACAGATAGCTCTACCTATTCTCCTGTGGGGATGGGACTAGATAATGGCCACTGAGGGATATGACCTCCCAGGGTGGCTGCCAGGATAGCCATCAACTAGTTGGAGAGAAGGTTGAGAAAATGAGACGATAACAGAGTGTTTGGATCAGGGAAAATGATCATGCAGGGAAAGGAAAATTAATGAGGATGACAGTGGATTGGGGAGTCAAATGTGAAGAAACTGAGACTGGGGGAGTGTGGTTTAGTGACTGAGACAAAACAGCAAGCATGGTTAGAGGTAGTAATTGTGTAATAATGGTATAAAAATGAACACTGATCACTCAAGCTGGTCATTGTGATGCTGAATGTGCTTTATATGGAGGATTGTGAGAAGCGGAGGGGGTGGTGAGTGCAGTTTGGGGCAGTGATTAATGTGGGATTGGGGAATGTGGATTAGGCCAGTGTCAGCATCTGAGTGAAAAGGTGACCGTGGCTTGGTGCCTGACTAGGTAACTGTATGTGATGCAGTAAGCCTGGCCCTTGTGGTATAATAGGACTGATAATAGGGAAACCACTGTTTGAACAGACAGTTGTAAGGGAAGAGGGGAACATGCCTCTGGGTGGTGAATGCCATGAAAAAAGGCAGTAGTGGAAGGGGGGAAGGGGCAGAGGGCCTTGCTCAGATTTCATGCCTGTAATTTAATGGAGAATAATAGACAACCTAGGGAAGCTGTGTACCTTCCATCACTGGAGGTGTTCAAGAAGAGGTTGGACAGACACTGGTTGTAGATGATCTAGATATAGCTATGCCTGTTTTCTACCATGGGTATTTCCCATGCTTCTGGGCTTGCTGGTTGTTCCCTCCTCCCCCTGCTATATGTGTTACAAGATTTTTAAGCCTCCCCAGAGGCATTGGGTGTTGATTACAGCCAAGGCTGGGGACTTCAGTTGGGGTGTGCTGATTCTCCTGCTGGGAGCAAAGCTGGAGGTCTCTGGCTAAAGGGCCTTGCTCCTCTGCTTAGGTTGCAGTCATGAAGGAATTTTGTCTGATGGTCAGACAGGTAGGGACTGTGGGGGTTTTTCCCTGTAACAGGGGACTGGCCTTCTTTCAGGACAGCTCTTGAGGGTATATGGACAGCACTTCACAGAAGCACCATGTTGGCTGCTGTGGCTCCTCTGCTTTGCCTGTGGCAGGTTAGGGTGCTAGGTCTGTGTTGTCAGGATTGGAGGCCCTCTTAGGCACTAGTAACACCACATGGGTGGGGGAGCATGTGGCAGCCCGTGTCCCTGCCAGATTTCTGTGCCGACACCGGCACGTGGGCGCTGGGCTGCAGTCTGGCCAGACCCAGCACCCTGTGGCAACACCAAGCTGTGCCCCCGCCAGCACTTACTCGTCGTCTATGGCCCGTAGGCAGTTTGGAGCAGGGCTGCACGGGCCGGCTTGGGTGGGGATGACCCTGCCTCAGGCAGGGGCTGGAGGTCCCTCCCCGCCCGACTGCTCATTGCATCTCGAATCCAGCCCGAGCACCGCGGAGCCACGCAAGCCCGGCGCCAGCACACAGAAGCACGCGCCTTGTCCTATTTGGCAGGACACCGGGGGGCGGTTCTCTCGCGCACGCGCACTCCAAACGGGAGGGGCGTGGAGGAGGTGGGGCTCTGAAGTCCCCTCGGCGGGCGCTGGAGTCTCGCGCTCTGCGTGAGAGGATTGACGCATGCGCAGTATTTTTTCAAGCGGGCGCGGCCGACTTGACAGGGCTTTTACGCTCATGCGTGGTGAGCACGTGCCTTTCAGCGCATGCGTAAGACCTCCTCCTGCAGGGGATGGATCTCCCGGCA
>NW_017728945.1:3599252-3603939 GCF_001723895.1 Crocodylus porosus | reverse complement strand
TGCTCTAGCCCAGGTGCCGCTGGCCGAAGGCTGCTGGGCGCGGACCCGCCCTTGAGAGCGTCCCCCTCCCTACGGCCTCGCCGAGCCCCGGCTCCTGCGGAGGGAGCGGCTGGACAAAGGAAGAAGAGCGACCCCCGTCCCCGCACCCCTTGGGCTAACCCTGCTCAGGCTTGGCTGTGCTGTTGCCCACCGTGAGGCGAGGCTGGTGGCCGGGCCGCGGGCCTGGCCCTGTGCGGGGAGTAGCCCCGGGAGGCCTGAGTGTGGGGTGTGGCAGTTGGCTGGGGGGATGGCCAAGAGATGAGATGGTGGTGGGGTGGGGTGGAACATATACCTTCTCTGTCCTTTTCGCTGCCAGCTGGGTCACACGAACACTACAGCCAAGTGCAGTAGGATGCCTGGTTCCTTCCCTCCCCAGGTGTAGGTGCAGCAATCTCCAGTCTGTTTCTTAACTGCAAATAATAATCTGTTAGTTTGAATCTGTCCTATTTATAGATCACATTCTTGTCTGCTTTCAGAAACTAAACAGGCGTGCATCTTTTGTTCACTAGAAATTAGTCTTGTTCATGGTGAGAGAGAGTCAAAAAAGCAGGCGATTGCTTCTCATCTAGTTGTCCTCTACAAAAGTGTGAAAAATCACTTAAACTGCAGCAGAGGAGATTTAGATCAAATCTCAGGAGAAGAAAACAATCCTTATCTTCTCAAAGCAAACTGCCTTACACAAGTCACAGAGCCTCTTGGGAGGTTCCGTGGAAGAGACTGGATAGGCATCTCTCATGAGTGGCTTTAGGAAAAGGAAATTCTGCCATATATGCAGAGAATTGGACTAGGTAAGCCACAAAATCCCCTATAACTATGTGATTTTGATCTCTCTTCTCTCTTGCCAGGTGGTCATTAAGTGCCTTTTCATACTGTGTCCCTTTCCTGCTGTTTGGGGAGCAAGCTCTCAAGCTATTGTCTCTTGACATGTCAATTGCAGTGCTTTAAAATCCCCATTTGGCTCCTGTTGGTGACTGTCCCCAATTACCTCTAATAATGTGAGAAGAAATATACCCTGTTGAATTAATGAAAAGATTTCCTATGTTTTCCCTAAGTTTTAAGCTTATGTAAGTAAAATAATTTGGTGTACATCTTCCTCTCCAATTTTTTGGGAAGCATGTACATGCATTAGTGTACATAACTAGAATGAAATGTATAGAAAAATTTGTCATAACTTACATATAATCTGGTGCCATTTTGCCTATGGTAAGCCTGTACAACTTCTGCTAAAGTTTGCCTAGAAGATGAAATTTGTTTAAGGATGGTGTGGGGGTTTGCCTACCTTTGTGTGGAGCATGGTCTTCATCTGGGTTCCTAGGCACTCTCGTTGCAGTGACAGGGCCTTGATAGTGTCCTTGTGTCTCCTGCTTTTTAAGTCTGTCACGCTGTAGGTGGTTTTCATTATTTTGGTTTTGTGCCTTATAGATGTGATGGGAGGGTGTGAAGGGGGAATGATTTTAGGAATTTTGGGTTCAGTAGTTGCCTGCAAATACAAGGGCCTGGATTTGATGGCCTGGAGGCCTATTTCAATCCAGTGTTGCTACTCCATTTTTCTTTATTTCCCATCATCTCCTTGACCCCTCTGTCCTTCAGTTCTCTTTACCATACAAGCATGTTCTGGCCTTTCATTTAAATTCCCTGATTCCCACTTTCTTCTCTGTTTGAAAGTTAGAGCTTGTGTTAATCTCTGCTTTCATCCAAGACCTACAAATTAACTTCTTCCCCTTATTCTGCTGAAACTATTTTTGGATTAACTTCTTCCTAGCCAAATCTCAAACATGACTTTACCCCCTTCTTAACCTGTCAGCAATTACAAGGCAGTTGATCTGTCTCTCTCCTCCATTGGCTTCCATCTCCCTGATTTTTTGCCTCATTTTTCTGCTATACTAATTGCTTCTTCAGCATGTCCTTTGAAAACTTGCTTCAGTTGCCCTCCAGCTTTTCACTTAAATTGTTTGTCCTTGCTCCCTTTTCCTCTCTGCCTCTGTATATGGACTCTGCAAAGTATTATCTTGTAAACAGAAATTTGCACAGTTTCTATGCTGATGACTCCCAGTTTAAGACTGATCCCCTTCTTTCCAAATTAAAATCTTGGTCTGCCTTGCTAACCTTTCCCCTTTTGGATACCTGTTTGTTCAATATTGCTAAATGCAAGCACCTTAATCTCCCTACTTGGCCTACAGTACCTTTTTCTCAATCACTGTAAGGAACAACACTATCACACCTGTCACTCAAACCTGTAATGTAAGTGTTTTCACTGACAAAAACCTTTCGACGTAAACACATCCTTGCTATATCTACAGTCATCACAATATGTCTGTGTTATGATGCCTTATTCTCCAAGTCAGGCAATATGCTGGTGAGGCTTCTCTTGCCTCAGACAACAAGATCTTAAGCAGCTGCTAAGGATGAACTTGGGGAGCCATTATTTGTCCCCCACTGCTTATTCACATGCTCCAAACCCAGAAATGGACTAAGGAAAGGCTTAAAGAGCATTCTGGTTATGAGAATCCAAACCTTTGGGTTCTGTTATGAGAGACTGCAGTCTTCATATACCCCTGGCCCTGAGGGCAATTTCAGTCTTGTGCTGCCCATATCTATTCTGTATACTACAAAGTTTATTCTCTTGTCCTCTTGCTTTGACCATGATGTATCTCTGAATCCTTCTAGTGGGCGGGCAAAATATGGCCCGTGGGGCTTTGTCCAGCCTGTGGTGGGTCTCCTTGGTTCCTCTTGGCCTAGGCACTGCCTGGCTGTGGCATGTTCTGCTGCCCCCTGGGCATGCAGCGGGGCTGGGATGTGTCTGCAGCTGGACTGCCTTTGTAAACAGTCCAGGCAGCGGCGGCTCCTTCTGGCTGGTGCCTGCGCTGGTCCCAGCTCTCTGGTAGTGCAGCCCTGAACTGGCATGCTTCGTGCTTGCTCCAGACTCGCCTGTCCAGGCTCAGCAGCAGTGGCAGCTGCTGGGCAGGAACTGTTGGTTGTGGCAGGGGGAAAATGGCCCCTCCCTCTCACCACTGCTGGGCAATTCTTGGTGTAGCCACTCAGAGCCTGTGTTCTGCCAGGCTGCCCTCTGGCTATCACTGCTGCTACACTGGGCAGCCCAGAGGCGGCAGTGATGGTAGTGGATCTGCAAGGCAGCCTGGCATGGCATGGACTCTGGATGTCTGCACCAAGAACCACCTGGCAGCGGTGAGAGGGAGGGGCTGCTGCTGCTGAGCCTGAACTGGTGGGTCTGGAGCAGGCATGGGGCATGCTGGGTCAGGTCTGTGTGTGTGGGTCCCCACTGGTGTTGTGGGGCTGGGGTCAACAGCCAGGGTAGCCAGAAGGAGCTGCCCCAGCCCTGCTGCGTGGCCAGGAGGCAGCAGGATTTGCCATGGCTGGGCAGTGCAGAGGAGGTACGGGGTGGCCTGGGGCTATATGCTGTTGGTGGTGGTAGGGAGGTACCGCAAGGTGTGTGGGCTTCAGGCTGTTGCAGGGCAGGGGCAAGTGCTGAGCTGCTCAGGGGAGCACATGCAGGAGGGCTCCCATGTAACCACATCCTCCCCCACATACAGTCACACTCACCTAACCCCTCACAAACCCCACATCCCCACACACATCTGTGTGCCTCTGCGGGGAGTCCTGCTCACGGCTACATGCACTCATCCCACCTCACACAGGCACCCACAAACACCCCCAGCCTCCTGCCGTCTCCCCTGCAGCCCCCCCAAACCTCATACCCACCCATGTCCACATATCCCTCTATACTCTCTCCCCCACACCCCACAATGCATGCACACAGCCCCCCACAATGTTTCCATCATTCATGTTCTTCAATTTCCTCCTTAAGCTCATTTGTTTTAGATGAGCATGGATTTATAGATATTTATCAAGCAACATGCTCCATAATCATAGGCTTTTTTGGCAAAAATGTGGAACACTAGTTTTTAAAGTTAATAAAGGTCTTGTTTCAATTTTTTTAGTGGCTTTTTTTCCTTGTTTTCTTTTTTTAATGTAGGACTTGACCTACCTTAAAGTTATTTGATATTTTTTTTCTTTTTGGGTAGGGGAGGGGAGCTGTTAGAATAATGAATGTTTTGAAATCTATATTTGTTTACAAAAGAATCCTCAAATACTTCATTATTTTATTATTCAGATATTTAAGAGACAGCTTTTATAGGACTTGACACCAGCATTTTATTTTTTTTCATGCTGAGTTTTTACCAGTTAACTTTCAAGTGAAGTCAGACTGAATACTTCTGTTTTTGGAGATGCACTAATAACCCAGCCTGGCATTCCATGAAGACATGTTCTGTTTACAAGCATGAGATTCCTTAAATATTTGCAAGTATTTCTAGGGTCTCTTTAAAGAACACTTTCAAATTGCTATTTTGTCTAACTTACTTTCTTTTTTAAAGTGCAATAAATATCAGTGACCATTGTTTCCCCTTTTTCCCCACCCTTTATCTGCTGAAAATAAACCTTCTTTTTCCCTCCTGTCTTGTCACATTTGTTTCCTTTGAAGTACCTGTGTCTTGAGTGGAAAACATGATTCCTTTCTATTTGTTAGTGATGAAAGGGCACAGAAGCTGAAGGTGCTAGTTTCCATTAGCAAGATAACCTATTAGAACTGTAGTTCTATTGCTCTTTCTTTTTACGTTTAAAAAAAAAT
>NW_017728945.1:3597784-3599057 GCF_001723895.1 Crocodylus porosus | reverse complement strand
ATCTGAAAAACTTTTTGTTTCATCTTCTCTCTAGGTACTGGAAAATGAAAGGAAGTTTACTTTTTATTCTCTTTACCATCTCATGATGCTAGGATAAGAGACAAGCACACCTCTATCTCCCATCCTCCCCACTTCTGTATTGCAGCTCTCCCTGAACAGCTGTAGTATTTGCAGCTGCTTACTGTTTGGTTTTGTTTCATTTTTAAAAACAAAACAGTAACCCTGTGAAATTTGTGCCGTTCTTGGCTATAGGTTCTGGAACTTGGTATGTTGATACCAGGCCATATTTAGAAGGCCAACTTTGCAACCATAAGGACTGGAAGCTTCGAGATTTAACTTCTACTCTTAGGTCTTCGTGGAGAGGCTTAAGCTTCTGACATATAGATCTCTCCCCAAGTCCCAGTGTTCCACCTGAAGAAGATCCCCTTGTAGTTGAAAGCTTGTGAGGTATAGTTCGTCTAATAAAAGATATTGCCAAAACAAAAACCCTTATTTTCCCCCTAAATTGGAAGTGATTTAAAGGGAACTGACCAGGTTAATTTTGTTTCTGTTCAGGGAATAGGTAAGGTATCCCTTGGGAAAAGGACAAAATTATTTCCAAGTGTTTGAGGAGGCAATGCAAAGAGCAGATTTTAAAAATATATGTAGTTTATGAAATACCATAGTTTCCTGAATACACTGTGCCCCAGAATGATACCTGCTTTGTTTTTGAAAGACAGAATGGAAGGAAAAAAATTTATTGTAAATAAACTGAGTGGCAGTAGGTAGGGAGTAATGCTTGCTGCTGTTCTGCTCCCTGGCAAATACCAGTTTCCATCAGCTGTTTTTTGCGGGTGGAGGGAAAGGGTGTTGAATGCATGAAAATATGGCACTATTCTTTCAGGTAGTGATAATTGTCTCGTGACATTGCAGAGTTGCATTCCAGCAGCTTGTATGCATGCAATTATTTAAACATCTCAGAGCTGTTTGTTTTTGCAGTTATTGTGTTGAAGTATTCAATTAACTGATTTCTGACTAGCTGAAGCATTCCTCCCCCTTAATGAGCAATGGCCAACAATCTCCTTGGCTGTTGCAGATTTTATTTGCATTTCTGTAAACTAACCATCTTGATCTTCATAGGATGCAGTTTAAAGCAGGGGGTGGCCATTTATAACCTACATTCTGGATTCAGCCCACGAAGCCGTTTGATTCTGGCCCATGGACATGAGACTTCGGTGGCACTTGCCGCGGAGGGAGGTGTTATAAATGGATACTAAGTACATTTTTTTTTTTT
>NW_017728945.1:3595163-3596249 GCF_001723895.1 Crocodylus porosus | reverse complement strand
AATCCTATGTCATGTTTTGTCCTGTCCTCTTCCTGTTCGTCTTCCTGTATTCAGATTTTTTGTTTTGGGTTTTTTGTATGTTTTCATTTCTGTATTATTTTGTCCTGTCTTTGTTCAAAAGCAGTGGCTCTGAAAAGTGCTTAGGATTTTAGAGCTTCCAGTATGATGCAGTGACAAAAGGGCTAGTGTAAGTAGTGAGAGGGTGCAGGGAGCTGATTTACCTCTGCGCATGGCATGAGTGAAATTGGATATGATTCTGATGTCAATATTTTTTAAGGAATGCTGAAAAAATGCAGCGGGTAGAATAAATAACTAGCAAAAATACTCAGTAGCTGAAGAAAACGCCTAGTTTTACCAAAAAAAGATTGAGAGATGACTTTCTGTGAAGGCACTCGCATGCTATAATAAAATACCAGTGAAGAAAGGCATCCTAAGAACCATTGTTTTTAAAATATGCAAGATCAAATAAAGTAATGTCTAATTTCCAACTGGGTGATAAAAGAACATTCTGCAAAATGTAATGGTGGATTCTTCATCTTTTTGATGTCTTCAGGATAGATACCATCTTACAAGATGGGTATATTTTAGTCTAATATGGATTTTTGGCTCAGTGCAGGGATAACTTAATAGCCTATGACAGTGGTCTCCAAAGTGGGGTGTGCGCACCCCAGGAGGTGCGCAAGATGATCCATTGGGGTGCGGGAAGAAAATATTAGAACTTCTATTTAGATGTATAGTTATACAAATATACATATATTGGGGGTGTGTGCTCAAAAATTTTTTTACTGATAGTGGTGCACAGTCAAAAAAGTTTGGAGACCACTGGCCTATAGTACAAAGCGGGGTGAGACTAGATCACATAAGTTGTCCTCCTGGCCCTAAACTGAGGCTGTTTTACCCTGCCTGCAATTCTCTCCTTCTTTCAGTATACCCTCTTGAATTTTGTAACAAAGCAGGGGGCCAAAAGGCAACCTACATTAAATTGCTGTTGGTCATATACTGCCCGAGAGATGCATACTACTTGCATAAATAGCCTAGACAACTGTGTGGTTAAAAGTTATATCACATTGCATACTTAGAGGTCCA
>NW_017728945.1:3587198-3594938 GCF_001723895.1 Crocodylus porosus | reverse complement strand
CTTTCTCCTTCATCTGCCATGCCTTTGATTCTTGGCATTAATTGGATGTTCAGAGATGACCTAAGGTTTTGGGGCTCACTTATCTTGTTCCTTGACCTCTATCTTCCAGTTGTCCTTAAAACTCCTAGGTCTAGACTGTCTGACTCCATCTAGGCACCTGTAGCCTAAGGGCCTAAATTCATGGCCTCTGACCTCCCCTACAGACATACATGCCTTGTAGGTGTTACCAACAAGTCATCTTCCTGGGCTCTTGGCCCCTGTACCCTTGCTAGGGCTTCCACCTGACTGGTGTCCTCTTCTTTCTTTTAGCTGGGCCTCTCCACGCAGGCCCCATGGTAATGGACTTGGCTTCAGAGGGGCTGCCTTGTTGCATTCCCTGTAACTCACTAGCCTTTTCCCTGCGCTGTTCTGGCAATGCTGTAGCTTGCTCCCTGCTCCCAGCAGGCTCAAGCCTCTCATGCATCTCTGGCACTCTGGGAGCTCCTGACTTTCCTTATAGTCCCAAACTACTGGTCCAGACTGACAGTCAGGTTGATACCTGAACTTACCCAGAGAGGGTCATACTTAGTCAGGTCTTACTGAAATAGTATACTTTCCCTTTTTAGAAGAGCTGCCTGCTCAAGGAAGGCAGTAATGCTGAGTGGTTGGTTCAAGCCAGCCAACTCCTCCCCTCTGAGTAATTGTCACTTCCACTGGACAGCTCATCACCTGGTTTTCATACCACACTGGTCCTGGGGGACAGAACTGTTGCCTGAGCTTCTTGGGTTTTAGTTTCTCCCTCATGGAGAGACTATGCTTTCTCCCAGTGTCTCCTTCAGTGACCGTTCCCTCTGTGAGATGCCGCTCTTCCTCTGCCCTCTCCATGCTTCCCAGCATGTTTATCTGGGCCTTCCACTGTCTGCTGGTTGGCAGGTGCTAGCTTTTCTGCCTTCAAGTCCCTTGCCTGCCCTTGAGTTCCCAGTTCTTATTTGGGCTGCTGGTTTCTTCATGTAGTTGCCCTTTTGCTTCCACAGCATAGCAGGAGTCTCTACCCCCAACTTAGCTATTTTTTAACCTTTTGTCATGGACTGTGATGATATACCACTGCCAGAGCCATGGAGTGAGGTGTGGACCACAAATCAACCCCTCATGGGCTGCTAGTTCCACAGCCCTGCTTTTAAAATATGGGTGTAGATATAAAGGAAACACTTCAAGGATTGGAATAACTGGTTCTTGAGGTACTTTTCAACAATGGTTCTTTTTGTTTAAAAAAAAAAAAAATTAAGTCATCCAAACAAATTTAAGTATCTTCTGTGGAGAGATTATTAGATGATTAACAGTCTCTGACCCAACTTACTGTGATAGACCAACATGTAGAAGCAAGTAAAATTATTAAAAAATATGGTAGTGTTAGAGTGATGATGTAGTTGTGATGGTGCAGGAATTATGCAAGAAACAAGGATTCTTTTTTTGGGGGGAGGGGGGTGATTACCTTTTGTTGGGTTACCTATGTGGTTAGGACAGAGTCAGAGAAGCTTTTGAATGAAGGACATTCTTTTTCTTTTGAAAAACTTCTCTAACTCTTATCCCAGCTATTCAGGTTGTCCAATGAAAGATGGGACCTTCCCGCCCCTTCCCCCACCAGAAAACCCCCCAAACCAAACAAACCCCAAAATAAATCCCAACCCAAACGAACCCTTGCCTCTTGAAAAAAATAGGATATAAATCACAATCTCCTTAAACAGTATCCTGTTTTAGTCTTCCTATTTAGGCAGACATTTAGCAAGCAAGGTCTTAAAGCGCCTCTGGAAGAGCTCCAAAAATGATGAGTGATTATTTGTTTTGATTTTTTAATTCCCTACCCCCTTTCATCCCCCCACCTCTCCCAGTGCAACTTCTTATGTATTTTCATCAGCAAAACTTGTTACATTGATGGTACCAGCAGGACATTGCTCCTGGCTGACCCTAAAGATCACAATGGGGCATTCAGTTTGTATGATTTAAGGCACTTGGCATTTGGTTTCATATTTCAGTTGGCGATGGTTTTTGTTACCCAGTAGTGATATCACAGAACTATTTATATTAAGCCTACCCAACGTGCAGGTCAGTGCAACATTTGCATTTTTTTTGGCTGAATAGATGCTTGTAATATAGCAACAACATCAGATGAGTCTTACTTGAGCTACTAACCTTGTCTTTAGTCTGTCGGGGGTTTCAACCTTTTTTTAGTCTAAGTACCCCTGGCGGCCAAATGCTGAGCAGGGGGTGTAGTGTCGGGGGGAGTAGCATGCAGCTAAATGCTGAGTGGGGAGGGGCAGTGTGCGGCTGGACATGGAGCAGGGAGGTGGGGACAGCGGGCAGGGACCGAGTGCTGCTGCCTCCCAAGAGCAGGGTTGGGGTGGGGGGGAGCTCACTGGGCTGATGTGTGGTGGCAGCAGCCCCTGTGTGTGAACTTCCCTGCCCCATAGTGGGGTGCTGCTGCCCTTGACCCAGCCTTGCTCCTGGGAGATGGTAGTGCTCCATCCCTGCCCATTCACATGTACCCCCTGGGACCAGTCTGTGTACCTCTGGCTGACAGCCCCTGGTCTATGTAGTCCTAAATTCAATGATTAATGTTTGTTTATATCTAGCTTAATTACAACTTTATTTCTTCTAATAGACATTGGGTTTGTCTACACATACAAGTGATTCAAAGCAAAAAACTGGCAAATATATTGTGCTGGAGTTTATTGCTCCCGGGCACCGTGTTTACACATGTGCCTGGAAGTGCAGCATGTTGAGCTGGGTCAGAGCAGCCCTGGCTGCAGGGGACCTAGGAGGTCAGCCTGCCAGCCTGGGGCTGTTCTGACACAGCTCAACATGCTGCAAGGGGGCTGGCTGGGGCACAAGGGCTAGCTGGCAGTTTTGAAGTGTCTGAGTAACTTACTTTATAAGATAGCTAGGGAAAAGACCAATTGAGACAAATAAAATCATTGAGTAGTTAAAGAATGAGTTCCATGAGTTGAATGATGATGCACTAACTTTTAAACAAAACTGAATGGTTGAAGCCTTGTTTTCAATGGAGAATGGATCTCTGCATTTAAGGATGGACTCAAGACCAGTGTTTCCAAAATATGGAGTCTGAGGAAGGGTACTTAGTGCTTGACAGTTTGCTTGTCCTCTCTCCCTAGCTCTATAATTAGTCCAATAAAAGATACCATGGAAAAACACCTTTGCTGCCTGCCTGTTTTTTGGAGTTTCATGGCTACAACACAGTGCTTACTTGAAAATAAATGACTTGCTGATTAGTTTGCTTATGATGGGTGAACAGAAATGCAGCATCTTGTTTTCATTGTGGTACTACTTGAATCTCTAGGAATACTTTCATTTTCTCAAACCACTACTAGACTCATTGAGGATTTTTTCAGAGTTATCAAATTGTCATTGATGGAAGTCCCTGAGACCCCACCAGCTTAGGGGTCAGAGACAACATTCTGATAGATATTTGAGCATCCTCCCCTCTTACCAGCATATGCTCAGGGGTTTGATTTCTTACTTAGCTGTTGCCCTGGGCAGTAAAACTCTTTCCCCTTGGCTTAATAGCCTGCATATTAGGTGTTTGCTAGAAGCTTCAGAGCCTAGTTGGGTAGGGACTGGGGGTAGGCAATGGTGAAGGGAATCGCTTCTCGGCCTCTTGAAGGCTCAGATCGAGCGAAAACATTTATTCTTCTATCTGGAACTGAGTAAGGCTTTTGTCATTTTGGGGAAATGCAGGCTAAACAAACCTACCACAGTGTTGACAGTCAAATGTCTTGATAGCTGCAAGCAGAGGATAATTATAAATGGATCCATTTCAGAATGTCATGAAGATTCATGTGAAGTTCTGTATAGGTCTGTTCTGGTTCTGGAACTGTTCAACATGGATTTATTTCAATGATTTGGATGCTGATGACATGAACTGAGAAGGGTTGCGTGCACACAGGAGGTCAGGAGTAGAAAGGCTCTTGATCAGGGGTGAGGAAAATTTGGCCCATGGACGGGCTTTGTCCAGCCTGCAGTGGGTTCCTTGGTCATGCTTGGCCCAGGCACCAGCTGCCTGTGGTGCATCCTGCCGCCCACCCCGGGCACACAGTGGGGCTGGGCAGCTCTAGCTGAACTGCCTTTAGAGGCAGCCCACATAGCGGCGGCTCTTTCTGGCTGCCATTGCTGCTGGCCCCAGCCCTGTGGTACCAGAGGGGACCCATATGCACAGCCCTGACCCAGCGTGCCCTGCATCTGGTCTGGACTCCACTGCAGAGCTTGGGCAGCAGCAGCAGTGGCAGTCGCTGGGTAGAAACTGTTCCTTGCTGTGGGGGGAAAAAATGGCCCCTCTTCTTCCTCACCGCTGCCAGGCCCTTCCTGCTGCAGCCACCCAGAGTCTACACCAGGCTTTTCTGCATCTGCTTTGCACTACCACTGCTGCCCTGCTGGGTGACAGTGGTGGAGCAGTCCGGTGCGGGCTCCGGGAGGCAGCAGCAGGAAGGTTGCAGGAGCGGAGAGGGGCTGCTTTATCCCCCATGTAGAGGAGCAGTTCCTGCCTGGTAGCCGCCACTGCTGAGCCTGGGTGGGTGAGTCTAGAGCAGGTATGGGTGGGCTGGGTCAGGGCTGTGTGCCTGGGTCCCTGCCTGTACCATGAGGCTGGAGCTAGTGGTGGCAGCAGCAGCTGGAAGGAGCTAGAACCACTGCACCCCACCTGCACACCTCTGGGGGTAGCCCAGCTACCCCCCATACCTCTCCACATATACCCCCCACATACACACACCATGCCCCCCCTCCCCCACAATATACAAGAGTAAAACTTCATTTTGAGCTGTTATGCAGTCACCTCTATATACACAATGCAAACACACGAATCGGGACAAAAATATTTTTTTAAAGTAAAATTTAAAATGTAATTGTGGATGTTTGATTTTAAAATATAGTTTTTTGTGTTTTGTTTTTTTTTCTCTTTCCAAGATGGCAACCCTTTCCTAAAAGGAGTACTTTCAGGGGCAAGGAGAGGGATTTCTGGTGGCAAAGGTCAGGGGTTTTGTGTGTTGGTGGGAGGTTTGACATAGGACTTCTGGTCTCAAGATGACAGCCAAGGGGTGGGGTACCTGTCAAGGGTCAGAGCTACCTTTGTGGCCCTGGACAGCTCACCAGAACTCCATTAAGCAGGTCTCCAGCCAAAATAATTGCCTTCCCCTGCTTTTGATAGACAAATGCAAGTTGCTATATTTTAGGGAAGAATGATGAAAAGCACAGATACAGAATAGGTGGTAACCAGATGGGTGGGTGCACTGCTGAAAATTATTTTTGGATTTTGCTGACTTGTGAAGTCTGTTAACCACTGATGTGATGCAGTGGCGGCGAAGATTAATGCATCAGCAGGGTGCATGGGAGGTGATACTGCCTGCCTCTCTACTTTGTCCTGGTTAGGTCTCATTTAGTGTTCTTTGCAGTTCTGGCCTCTACATTTTTAAAAGGATGTGACAGTTACAGAGGGTCCTGAGGTGGGAGAGAAATGAAAATAGTTTGCAGAGCAGGACATACAAGGAGAGGTTGAGAGACCCTGTTTGTTTGCATATTGCATGCCTCTGAAGTAAGCCTTTTGTTTTGAGAAGGCAGACTGGTTCCAAAGAGAAATGATTTTTTTCTTCCGAGTGGTTTAGGCTTGGTTCCCTCATTTGAGAGATACATCCTGATGTTTGATTGCTGACTGTTGGAGGGAAGAGTGAGTGTGGTGAATAACTAAGGTAATTATGTTTATCTTGCAGAAAAAGCAATTAAAGGGGAACAGGATGAGGGAAACAAGGAGCAATGGTCTCAAGTTGCAACAAGGGAAGTTTTTAGGTTAGATATTAGGAAGAACTTCCTCACTAGGAGGGTAGTAAAGTACTGGAACACATTATCTAGAGAGGTTGTGGAATCTCTATCCTTGGAAGTTTTAAAGATCTGGCTAGACAAAGCCTTGGCTGGGATGATCTAGTTGGAGCTGGCCCTGCCTTGAGCAGGGGGACATTACCCTTCTAATTTTTCTATGATTCTATAATGGCAGCCTTTCAGGTATTTGAAGAGTGCGATGAATAAGAGGGAGAACTTCCTTTGCAGAGAGTTGGGTGCTTAGCTATGGCTTTAAATTGGAGCCAAGTAGACTTTGGATATTAGGAAAAACTGCTTAGGGAAGCTGTGTAATATCTCTCTATCACTGGAGGTTTTTAAGAGACTGGATAAGCATTGGTCAGGGATATTTAGGAGTAGCAATGCCTGGAGTGTGCAATGAAATGCAACAGTTGGAAGCCCAGGAGACCTCCATACACATGTTGCTTGGAAATCACTGGAAGAGATCTGTAGCCTATAGTGGGTACAAATTTATGGAAAAAAAACCCAGAGGTTCACAAGTGGCCCAATTATGGAAAAAAGATTAAAAGAACTGAGAGAAACTTATGGAGGGGTTAGGATGATAGGTGGGTTCTGGTTCTCTAGTTGGAGTGCATGTTGAATGGAGTTGGTTGCCATCCCCAGGTTGCATGGCAGGGTGGAAGGTATTTTGGTTATTTCATTCTGGTTGCCACATGGGTTTGACAAGGATTTTTATACCATAGCCAAATTGGCATGGGTTGTGGGCGGGTTTTTGTTTCCCTGTGTAGGGAGGGTAAGTAGGGAGGATGGTTCTCTTCCTTGGATTTCTTGAGTGCATTTTAACAACAGTCTCCTGTCCTAGTGGTAGCAGAATATTGGTAGTGCCTGTGGCAAGGTAGGATAGAAAAAGAAACGGAGAAGTCAAAGTGTGGAGGAAGTAATTATTAAAAACTGGAAGGATGTGCAGTAGTATATTACAGGAAACTAAAATGGAGGAGGGGGAGAAATTAGGGGGACAAATTAAGCTAGAGAAAAGAGAAAACTCGTAAGTTTTGTTCTTTGTTACCGTTCAACAATGTTCAGCTGAAAGCTGACCAAGGTTGCTGAAAGTTTATAGTGGTCAGTACGTTTTGAATATGATGGCTAATGAGTTGTGTAAAAGTTCCAAGCTCTGCCTAAATCAACAACAAAATAGGTCCTCAGATTTTTAAAGTGAGAAATTTAGAATTTATTGCTGGCATATTTGACAAGAAAATATAAATCAAAACTTTTTGTATTGCCAAGGTATCAACCAACTTAGAAATGCTACATTATGAACTTTATTGCAAATCTGCCCATAAGTTGCTTGCAGGCATTAAAAACAAACAAAAACCCCACACTTTACCAGAAGAAGCAGCACATTACTTCCACCCAGCTCTGCAGAGTTTCATAGTTTCATGGGTTGGAAGGGACCTGAGCAGATCATCTAGTCCAACCCCTGCCGTGGCAGGAAAGAGTACTGGGGTCAAACGACCCCAGCAAGATGTGCATCTAACCTCCCCTTAAAGACCCCCAAGGTAGAAGCCTGGACCACTTTTCTCTTGGAAATTGGTTCCAGACCCTAGCCGCTCTGACCATGAAGTAGCGCCTCCTGATATCTAACCTACCGTCTGCCAGCTTGTGACCGTTATTCCTGGTCACTCCTGGCGGTGCTCGGGGCAACAGTGACTCCTCCAATGCCTGCTGATCCCCCCTGACTAGTTTGTAACAGGCCACAAGATCCCCCCTCAGCCTTCTCTTTTGGAGGCTGAACAGGTTCAGGTCTCGTAACCTCTCCTCGTAGGGCCTGCCCTGTTGTCCCCTGATCGTGTGAGTGGCCCTCCTCTGGACCCTCTCCATGCTGTCGACATCCCTCTTGAAGTG
>NW_017728945.1:3571037-3586398 GCF_001723895.1 Crocodylus porosus | reverse complement strand
CTGGGAACTGCTTCTGCCTTAAGATAGAGATAGTTACACAAGCACCTGGGTATTTTGGGTATTTTGTCTGTCAGCAGCTAGGTGTGCAGGGCCCCAGAACCCCCATGCACCTATCTCCTTAACAGCTGGCCGGCTTTGTGGCTGTAACAGGGCCTAGCAGCCATGCCTCCCTTCCCCAGTGCCCCAAGACGGACACAGTTGCACAAGCACCCATGACACAAGTTTTGCCTGTCAGCAGCTAGAGGTGCAGTTTCCCAGAAGCCCCTGCATCTGTCTCCTGAAACTTGGGAGGCTTTGTGGCCTCACTCCCATCCCTGCAGTTTTCACCCTGCTGTGGCTTAATGCACACAAGTGACATGAATTTTTTGCTTTCAGGACTTTGAAGTGCAGTTTCCCAGAAACTCCTGCACCTATCACTTTGAAACTTGATGTGTCGTGATCTTGGAATAGGCTACCATCCCTGCAAGTGTCATCTGAATCGGCCAAAACACAGTGTTATAGATATTTCATTGATTTCCCCATTATGCATTATGAATCTCTGAATCGGCTCCGAATCTTCTGAAGTGATTTGGCCAAATTGAATCGGAAAAATGATTTGCTGCTTCAAATCAAATCTCTTCATCTGAATCGGCCGAATCTGGATCAAGTAGTTCTCTATTCACACAGGCCTACCTGCCTCTTCTGGGAATGCATGGGGCTTGGCACAGGAGCGTGCCAAGTTTTAAGTAAAGTGTGTGTGTGTATGGATGGGAGGGGCATCTCTCCCCTCCTCCCCCCCGCCAAGTCTGCAAGCAGTCTAAGTTTCTTAGATGTACAAATACCATAATTTGGACTCTTTTAGTTTGGTGTTCAGGCCTTGTCTAGCAAAAATACTGTTGAGGTGGTAGATTGGTATAAATCCAGGTCTATGGTGGCAATAAATGCTTTTGCTAATGTACTGGTTCCCTGAGCAAAATAAGTTGTACCAATGACAGAACTTTATGGCAGTGTAGTGGGGTCTACAGTAAAACTTTTTTGCTTTTTATGAAAGTGTTTTTAAAAGAAAAATGGCATTTCTAATGAATGCTACTTAAATCTTTGCTGTTTTTAATTGCTGCTTTAATATAGTGCTGTCTTTAGACATTCCTGAAAAAAACCTATCTGTAGTACAAAGCAACAAAATTGGGTAGTGGTATTATAATTAGTGTAACTAATGTGTCAGTATTTTCAGAATTCACTTTTTGTTCTGTGAAAGCATCGTTGAACATAACTCTAATGTAAATCAATGCTGTTGGGAAAAAAATAATTTCTCTCTTTGCAGAAAAGCCTGCCATTGCTCCACCTGTCTTTGTATTTCAGAAGGATAAAGCACAGAAGGTAAGGAGAGAATATTTTGTGTATGTACTTTTTAATTGTACCTTGACTAACATTTCCAAGTAGTGGGGCGTTTTTTGTATGTAGTGTAACTGCTGTGAGTCTGACTTACAAGGTAATGACATTAATGGGTTTGTACTTCATAGAAAAAAGCATTAGAAAGCTCCAAAGTGTTTTGTTTTGCTCCACCACACTACAGGAGACGATTGTGAATAGCTTGAGCACTTTCAAGCAGTGCTTAAGCAAAGATATGGGAGGGGAGGCAGACCTTATGTGGTAATAGGAAGTGTGAGAACTGATAAATGGATGAAGAACTATAGATTAATCTAGTAATTTGTCCTTGCCTGTATTGTGTATATTTTTTTAAATTGTTTCCTGGCTTGGTAGGTCAACTTGAATTTGGAAATAGCCCAACATTGATGCTGGCTGGATAACTTAATTACTGTGCTAAACTTAGATTTCTTTTAAATCTGGAAAAAGAGGGTTTGTCTGTCTTTTTGGATGAATTCTAATATGTGGCTTTCACTTTAGCATTCTAACAATACCTTCCAGCATTTGTTTTAAGTTATTGCTATTATTTTGCCAGGAGGGACTGTTAATATTGAGAACTGTTTCGATTCCAGTCTAGATCAGTAGTAAATGGAAACCGTTACCTTTTTAAACTGATATGTTTAGAAATCTGAGCCAGCAGTCCATGGAGTTTCTTACTCTAGACATGCTTCATTCAATTTGGAGTTGAATTTTGTTGAAACAGGACTTATGAAGAAGCTTTCATTTCTCTTTGCTGCCTGTGGTATACCTCTTTGGTGAATTAAGAGAGATCTGCAGTCAGCAGGGCTGACAGTGTGATACAGTACTCTGTTTTTTAATAAGGTTGCACTTTTAAAACTTATTCAGTTCAGGTTGGTTTGTTTGTTTGTTTTAACTCAAGTTGCTTTTAAGTGTCCTTCTATAAATCGGATGTTTGTGTTCTTGTCAAATATTTCTTGTCTTTCCCAAAGAATGGTAGGTGCTTACAGTCTGTTTGTTTTTTTTTTAACTTTTAATTAGCATTATATAGAGAGAGATGTTGAATTCTATCATAATAAAAGAAAAGTAAATTTCTTTAGATTTAGGGAAAAACCTCAAATTTAACCTTTTTCATGATTTGTGTTCCTTAGCAGATACCTCCTATTATTTGAGAAGTACGTGAAGTATTTAATAATAGGTCTTTAGTCAGAATTGAAATGAATAAACATCAGTATTTTATTTTCTATTGGATGCTAAACTTTCATAAATATTTTAAACATTTAACTGATGGAAAAATCACTGGTGCAACACTTGAATGAATTTCCAGTTCTGGTTACAGTAGCCTCCCCTTAACAGTAATAACAGCTATTGGCGGTTCACAGCATTTGCTGTTAATTAGAATTGCTTCCTCATGTAGTTCCCCAGTTAAGTGGATTTTCTGATCACATGGCAAAATTTGAAGTCTTTACTGAGGCATTCAGGAGAATTCCTATTAAAATCTATCAGAATTTTGCCTCATACTCTTCAAGGGTTTATTGGATACTTTAAAAAAAAAAAAAAAAAAAAGGAAAATTATCAAAATGCTGTTTTGTAAGTGGTGATTTGCACTTGTGTTTGTCTTGCAATTTTGGTCAAGGTTTAAAGCTCTCGTGATGCACTGTTAAGTGTTTTGAAGAGCTTTGTGTTCTTCTCTAGCTCTTAGTTCAGACTGTCTTGGAGGTGTTGAAGGAGGAAATAGTGCATCAAGATGTGTGCCATATGTTTATGGCATTGGTGTTCAACCTGGCCCCTTCTAGGCAGATGAGTGTCAGGCCAGTCCACAGGCCAGATCCTGTGCATGAGGTCAGTCCATGGATGCGATATGGGGTCGAAGTGCCAGATGTAGCTGCAACCTGACCCTGCTTGTCAGTGCCATGTACTGCTCAGGGGTGTCATCTGGCCTATAGGGTTCCCACTGGCTGAGAGCCTCATGGGCTGGATTTGACTCGGGGACTGGAGGTTGAGCACCACCGGTTTACATGCTAACAATTTTTTCAGCCATGTTTGACTTTAATAGAGATTTAAACGTATGCTACATTTGGGAAATTCTATGCTGCTGAAAATGGTGTGGCAGATGAGAATTGTTTAAAGAAACAAACAAACAAAAGAAACTGTTGGCAGAGTGCACAGATCTGTTTTATATAGAAGTGGGATTCAATATGTCTTTTCTTCCAAACTTGCCTTAATTCAGAACAATGTCTCCATCTTTTTAAAGCTGGTACTAGTTTTGGTAAAGCTTAGAGCTAAATGGAAATAAACCTAAGCATACAAATGTCAGTGAGATCTTCTAATTGCAATAGAAGACTCTTAGGCTATGACCTGTGGGGCACTGTTGAGAGAGATGCATTGCACTAAAAATAAGAGCTTATTACCTCACTTCCTTCATGTATTAATGCAGTTATTGCCTCTGGGTCCTATTCTACTGTATGGTATTGCTGAACTGTGCTGCATTGTGCCATAAGGACATATGCATACATGCTCTTGAGTAAAGGACAATTCTCATTTACAGTTAAGTCTCTTGCACCTGATTCTGGGGCAAACCTAAAAGGCCAGAATCTTATTTTTACAAATGCATTGTTACACAGAATGAGGTGATGTCTTAAGATGCTGAATTCATGATCTTGGATTTTGAAGTCCCTTTCTCTTGCTTATTATATTATTTCACTTTATTCTTGTTACCTAATATACAGAAGGCATTTCTTTAGCTTTATCACTTAGACCAAAAAATTACTCTAGTTTTTATTTGTCTAGTGAGCTGTGTAGAAAAAATACCTTGTACTTTCTAGTTGGGACTTTTAATTTATCATCATGAAGCTGACGAATATTTAAATTCTGGGAAAGAAATGATGACAGGTCAACATGTAGCCTCCTTGTGAGAAGCCAGTCCCCTTTTCTTCCAGGCTTTAGGAATTGCAAAATTACTCTGATTTCTACCAAACTATTTTCAGGGGTTTGTCTGTGGGATCCTTCTTGCATTAAAAGGTAGGTGAATGATTGTTAATAGCCAAGTAGCTCAGAGGACAGAACTTAAAGGGAAAGGAGCTTGTTCAGTTTTGTGCATACTTCTCCTCCCAACTTCAGTTCATTACCTTTTGGTTAGGGTTGTGGTTTCTAGCATAACTATATCCCTTTTAAGGTATGTAGCTGCTGCAAGGAATAAAATCTTCACTTTTAAAGGAGCTAAAACATACATTTTTCCCATACCTTCTATCTCTCTCTTCCAGTCTTCAGACAGAGGTAGGTGGCATTCTCATTCTGTCTATCCTTCAGGGACCTTTTTTAGGGATGTTCCTTTTGTGTGGCTGCCTGTTACTTGCTTCTGCAGCAGTTGCTCTCCTAAGTTTTCCAAGAATGAGCAGAGTGAAATGGGTATTACTTTCTTAGCTAGTCTCACTGCTTTGTTGATTTTGAATCAACAGAGGAGAGGTTGAGGGGGACCTGCATCTCTTTAGCTTCCATCAGAGAAGGCTGAGAGGGGATTTGTCGGGGGGTGGGGGGCAGGCAGCAAGGAATAGGAGATGCTCTGTTTACTAAGGCACCCCTTGGAGTAACTAGAGTAACTAGAAACAATGGCCCCAAACTGACAGAAAGCAGGTTTAGACTATACGTCGGGAAGAATCTCTTTACCGTGAGGGTTACCAGAATCTGGAATGGGCTTCCAAGTGAGGTGGTGCTCTCCCCTGCCTTGGAGATATTTCAGGAGAGACAGGACAAACACTTAGCTGGAGTCATCTGACTTCAGTATGCTTTCCTGCCTGGGGCAGGGGATCACACTTGATCTGCTGAGGTCCCTTTTGACCCTATAAATCTATGAATGGCTGTATCCCAAACCAACTACAAATGCTTTTTTTCTGCTTTTTTTAAAAGCTTGGCAAAGTTGTAAAAGAAGTAGAGATTCTGGAGGTGCCTGCATGCATTGCATCAAATGTATAGATTTTCAGCTCCAAATGGAACTTCAGCACATAGTTTGACGGTTTAAGTAATGTGTGGCATAAAATGTCACCCAGTAATTCTTGTTTTAAGCCTTTTTATCAAGTATTCTTTTCAGAAAGACATCTGATCTTGAATTAAAAACTTCAAATGGAGAATTTGAACTTGCTTAAGCAAGTTGTTTTCATACCTTTTTATTGTTAAAAATTTGTCTTACTTTTAATCTGTCTAGCTTCAGCTTCTTGCTGTCATGTCTTATTATGTTTTGATTATAGTCTTTTGCTGTCAGAAATCTTTGTGCCATGTAGCTGCTTATTGATGGAAATCAGTTAACCTCTAAATCTTCTCTTGGGTGAATTAAATAGATTGAGGACATAGACAGGTGTAACTTGGACCAGATTCAGAAGGGGCCAGATTTGGCTATCCCGGGGTATCTGCATAGAATAGGTGGCTTATACTGTGCTATCTACTGATTTATGTTTTTTAAATGTCAGTTACTCTGGTGTAAATGTGTTATCTGTCCATCTTCAGAAAGGGCTTCAGAAATGATTTTGGGAATTATAGATGGGTGAGTCTCTCTGCCATCCCTGGGAAGCTGAAGAAATCAGCAGTCACATGGACTAATATAATCTGGTGGGGAAGTCAGCATAGCTTTTGTAAAGGGAAATCCTGTCTCCAGTCTGCAGGATTTTTTGAGGGTGTTAAAGAGGATGTGGGCAAGGGAGATCCAGTTGACATGATATATTTGGACTTTCAGAAAGCTTTTGACAAAGTCCCTCACCAAAGGCTTTTAAAAAAACTGAGTTGCCATAGGACTGAATGGAAGGTTCTTGTTTAAAAGATAGGAAGCAAAGGGTAGGGCTAGATGATCACTTTTCAGGATGGAGGGAGGTCAGAAATAGGGTACTGCATGGATCTGTGCTGGGTCCAGTTCTGTTAAATGCTTACACCAATGACCTGGAAGTTGGGGTGCACAGTGAAACATTCAGGTTTGCAGATCATACTAAATTATTCCAGATGGTCAATCCTAAGCTGACAAACTGCAAAAAGAATCTCATCAATCTAAGTGAATGGGGAAAAAAATGGCAGATGAACTTCAGTGTCGATAAGTGCCAAGCTAATGCATATGAGTAAAAATAATCCCAGATACACTTTTATACAATGCTGGATTCTGAACTAGCTGTTGTGACTTGGAAAAGAGACCTTGTAGTCACTCTGGGTAGTTCTCCGAAAGCATCTGCTCAATGTATGGTAGGGACAAAAAACCAACACCCCCCCCCCCCAAAAACAAAACAAAACCAAACCAAAAAACCCTGTAGGCATCATTAACAAGGGACTAGAAAACAAAGTGAAGAGCACTGTCATGCCAGTATACAAATCCATGGGGTGCCTACATCTTGAATATTGCATCTCAAAACTGATGTAGTGGAATTGGGAAAGGTACAGAGAAGGGCAACCAAAATGATCATGGGTATGGAACCAGTTGCTATATCAGGAAAGACTAAAAAGTCTAAGCCTCTTCAGTTTGGAAAAGACCAGGCTGAGGAGGAGTCTGATAGGTCTAACATCATGAAGAACAAGGACAAAGTGAACAGGGATCTATTATTCACCAAGTTCCACTGAAGTTAGTAGGCAACGGGTTTAAACCTAACAGGAAAAATTACTTGCACAGTGTAGTTACTGTATTTACTTGATTCCAAGGGAAGGTTTTTTTTCCTCCACATGCTACGTGGTAGAGCCAGGTAGGGGGGAAGCCCCTTGTCTTGCAATAGAGTACAAAGCCATGAGAAGGGGGAAGCAGCAGCCTCTGTATCCCTTGTCTCTTCAGCCCCTACCCCACCCTGCTTGCTTTTACTGTGGTGCCAGCAGGCTTCATCCTGCAGCATGGAGCATGGCTCCAGCCTGGCCCTGTGGCAGAGATGCTGGCCCTGCATCTCTGCAGTGGCCTGGGCTGGGGGCATGCTCTGTGCTGCAGGCTGTGGTGGTAATGGAGCCTGCCAGTCCTGAAGCAAGGGTAAGGGTGTGGGGAGGCAGAAGTGGTGCAGGGAGAAGCGGAAGGCAGCAGGCAGGCACAGGGGGAGGGTAAGTGTGGGGTGCAGTAGATGGGACTGGGCAGGTGGAAGGGAACAAACTGCTTTTCCTGCTGCAGTGGTGGTGAGGATGAATTCAAGATGACCCCTCCCCCCAGTAATTAGACTATATAAATTTTCCATGTATAGATTTATTATTGTTATTTATTGGGGGGTTATCTTAAATTCAGGGTTGTCTTGGGTTCAGGCAAATATAATAACTTGTGGAAGCCATTGTCTTAGGAGGTTGTAGAGGCAGATAGTATAGCCCAATTCAAAAAGAGAATGGCCAAATTCACAGCTGATGGATCTATTAATAGCTGTTTAAACAGAGCAATTGGAGATGTTTCCTCTGGTACCTCTGAACCAATGATAGCGGATGCCAGGGAGGGTAATGACCAAAAGACATGGCTTACTCTACTCAAAAAAGTCGAAGGTACGTAATCTATTAAGTGTACCCCTGGTGGCTGGACGTGGAGCTGGGAGGAGGAGTGCATGGCTGGACACAGACTGGGGGTGGCATGCAACCCCCCCACCCCACCCCCCTGCTGTGGCTGGGCAGGTGGTGTCTGTGCAGCCTGCAAAGGGGTACCGCTGCCCTTGCCACCCCCCAGGCCCCGGTCCTGGGATGTGGCAGTGCAGGTTGGGGGGTGGCAGCACTGTGTCCCCGCCTGCCCGCATATACCTCTTAGGGCCTTCCCGCGTGCCCCTGGTTGACAACCCCAGCTCTAGATTTACTTGGCTTGATGCTGTGGCAGGAACAGATGCTTTAGAAGGAAAGCATACTAGGCTGGATGGATCATTGGTCTGACCAGCATTTCAGCTGCTTTAGTTTTGTAAGAATTTTTCCAGTCTTCTAATTTATTCTTAAAACTCTCTTAACACCTTATTAAGTTTCTCTCTCGGTGCATGGACACCACCGTTTGAGATGCAATTTCAGAAATGGTTTAAAAATGCTGCATGCAGAGTGACTGCCCCTTTGCTGTTCTTATGCAGTATTTACTTGGTTAAGCATCCAGTGATATTGCCTGTTATGATCCATGTCTTGTTGAGAGAGATTCAAAGATAACATCGCCTGTCCAGGCGCACTTTAAAGTCTTCTAGTAATGTAACTAAGCATCATATTGATCTTTCTGACTCCTGCATTGGGAGCTCTTGTTTAGTAAGTTATCTTTCATAACTCGTAAAATATTTTCTGTGACTGTTTGAAATGGTAGTTCAACATATGATACTGGTGATGTGTACTATAAAGGGTATAGTTGAAAGTGGGGAAGGTGAGAGGAATCGGGAGGTAATTGTTGGCTCTTGTTTTTGGCAGTGCCTGGACATCTGACATTTTGTTTTGAGACTCACAGTCTTCTCTATCACTTTTATCTTCTTGGTTATGGTTTATATGATTTAGAAATAGCCTCCAATGTTCTTGCCCCTCCAAGTGCTGAGGCAGTGCCATCAGGTGTTCATATGTTCTGCATTTGCATTTCGCATGTGCCTAGCTTTTATAGCTGTGAAGGGGAACAATGGCTTTGCAAGGCCTGGGTCTGTGTGGGGGGAGGGGTAGAAGGGGGAAAAGGAAAGAAGGGCAGCAAAATACTGGTATTACGTGGTGTGTTTGATTGTAGGAAAAGTGCTTTTCCAGTTGTTATCTTTCACACTTTCTTGATTTATTTTGATTTGGTGTTTGGATTCAGTAGCATTTATACCTTAAAGCGCTTTTATTTTTAAAACCTGAAAACCCAGCATTCTGAACATTAGTGAAAAAAGCATAATTTTTTCAGATAAAACGTTAACATAGAAGTTTTGTCCACTTAGTTATTAATTATTTTAATTATTCTTCACTAAAGCAAATTCTTGCTCTTCATCATGGGTAACTAAAGTTTGCCTAAAGTAAATTCTGTAGTTTTTAGCTAGGTGTATTGTCTTCATTTAATGTTGCTCTCTGTTTATTAAACAGTGCTCTTGTTCACTGCAGAGGTAGCTGCATGTCAGTAGTGAATGAAACGATGGTATATTGTTTATGACGATTGTGAAAAGCTTTGGATCCTTAATGAAGAAAGGTGCTTAAACACGAAGGGTGCTATTTAAGCCACATATATGGGGGTAGCTGTTACTTATCAGATGCACCTTGGCTCTCAAAACTAGAGGTATATTGATACATTGTTCTGATATTGGATTGGCACTGATTTATAAAGAAAATTGACTGTATCGGAAATGACCTGATGTGGCTGATAATTTGGCCAATAAATGCCTGTGCGTGCATGTAGCTGCGGTGTAGTACGCAGGAAGTGAGGAACACAGTCCAGCAGCTTGGAGAACTGTGTGCAGCTGGTAAGTCTGTAGTGAAAGGGGAGGGGAAAGGAAGTTGGAGGGGGAGATCAATGCCCTCTGCAGTGAGGAAGGGAGTGGGACTGGGGTAGGCATTGCCTAACTGGGGTAGGGTGGGCATGGGATGGAGCCATAGCTTTTCTGGGGGGTGGGAAGTGGCTCCTGCCGCTGTGTGCTGCTCGTTTGGCCGCTCCTGCTGCTTGTGCGGGAGAGGCCACATGAGAGGGAGCACACCCCTGGATCTGCGTGGGGCAGAGTGGGCTGCAGCTGTAGGCTTGGGTTGGGGGCTGTGCTGTGCTACTTTTGGGGTGGGCAGTGGTGGTGCTGGGAGAGGGCTGTGGGGGGCTAGAGCAAAATTTGGGGTGGCTGGAGCCCTCCCCTGTAGCCCCCTTCCCAGCACAGCTGCTGCTTGCCCCAAGTGCAACACTGCAGCCTGCCTGGCCCTCCTGGACAAGCAGTTGGAGTAACCTGCTCCCCGCTCCTGTGTCTCCCAGATGAGCTGCAGCTCTGCCCTAGTCTACCCCACCCTGGATGGCTAGTGCCTACCCCAGCCCCAGTCCCTCCCTCACTGGGGGGTCTTGATCTGCACCCTCCATGCTCCTTCCCTCCCCTTTCACCACAACAGACTTAGCAGCTGCTTTCAGCTGTATCGGAAATCGGATCAGTATCAGCTGATATTCCTCCTTTTTAAAATAGGCCATTAGTATCAGCCCCCCAAATCTCTATCAGTGAACCCCTACTCAACTCATCTTGTTTTTATAGATTACTTTCTAAGAGTGATCCAGTCACTGATTTCCCCCTAAAGTGATCTCAGTCTCTTCATAGCTTGCTTCTCAAAACACTTCATACTGCAGATCACCAGAAAAAATGACTTCATAAAGCATACTGAATCTTTGCATACTTATGTTCTAAATCGCCATTGAACCTTATGGTCAGTAGATATTTGAGATGCGGTGTCCTCCTCAAATACCAATGAATAAGGGTAATGTTGATCTTGCTTCTACATGTGGGGGAACTGAGATGCAGTAGATTCTGTGATTTTGATTGATGTGTTTACAAGGGAGTCTGTGGCAGAATGGGTAAATCTTGGAGCTCCTAAACCTTGTGGCATAATTTAAAAAAAAAAAAATTGTGTTTTTAAAAAAAAAAAAATTACTGCTTTACAAAAATTTATCGACGCACAAACATAAATAATATCATCTTGTGTGAATTGCAATATATGCATCACCTGTGTGTTACAGCCAAAGTGTGCAGTTTACTAGGCTTTTTAAATGTATGACAGCCACAACAGTGAAATAGTCCATTATTTCCAGCAGTTGTCTCCTTGCTGGTTCTGTCACCTTTGATCCCAGTGGGTAAGAAAAATTGAGACAACTAAGACGTGTTGGCCAAGGCTTAAAAGTGGAAAGAACTAAATGCCAAAGTCCTTGGACAATTACAGCTAGCAGAAGTGTTTTGGTTAGGAGGCATTGGCACTTTGCCTTTTTTATTTGCTTCATCTGATGCTTATTTAAAGGTGGATAATCAAATTTCAGGTTATTTTAACCTGTTTTCATTAGTGTGCCAACATGGAGCAATTCCTTTTCTCAGACTATGAAAATGGTGAAATTTTGAAAAAAGGGTCAGTACATCCTTTCACTAGGACAGTTGCTCCATCGTGTTGCATCCTTGCATTGAAGGGACATTGTCTTTTTTGCTCCCAGTCCTCTGCAGAGCAAAAAGGTTTGTCGGATTCAGGAGAGGACCCACAGGGAGAGGCTGAGTCCCCCCACCGTGGTCTGGGTCACACAGAACCAGCTGGTGAGCGCGACTTTGAGCTTCCTGCTCCCACTGTTGCCTCAGTCAGTGCTACTTTGATTCCTGCTTCTGAAGCCCAGCTTGCTCCTATTCAACAAGAACTGGCAGGGGTAAGTGTGAACCTACCAAGTACTTCTGCTGCTGAGGGGGTTAATTAAAAAAAGCAGTCTTCCCCTGAAGGATTTAAGTGATTTGCTGTTAACTTGAGGCAGTGGAACATCTGACAGTTCTTCCAGCTCTGTACTACTCCCTCCAAAGACAGTTGTTTAGATAATAAAAATGGTATTTGTTCAGATGTGGGCCTTTATAGTGAGGAAGATTTTACCATCTTTGTAATTTACTTAAACTTAGTCTGTTCATTGGCTAAAAAAAGTTGGTTTCACGGTTTCTTACAAGAAGGAATTTTCTTTAACCAGAAAGCGATAAAATAGGGGAGGGAAGTAATGAAAGAATTTTTAAAATATATAGGAACAGAATTCTTTTTTTTTTTTTAATCTTGATCATGATCCTCCAGTGCAATGAAGTAGGAATAGGGAGAGTGTTCTTTCCACTGGATGCAGAGGAATTTTTCACGTCACTTCATAGTGCTTTGGAGCACTATTTAAAAAGCAGGAGGAATTCCTTAATTAGTAGAAGTAAAATGTTGCTTTCAACTTTATCAAATTAAAAAAAACCCAGCTATCTAAATTGATTCCTTTTGGATTTCTTAAAGCTTTGTTTGTTACCTAAAAATCCAAATATTGTGTCATGAGAGTATTTATTTTTCGAAGATGGAACAGATAAACTAGTGCTGCCAAGTGGTTTTTGTAGAGCTATTATAACGTAGTACTCAGTGTTGAAGTCCCCTCATGGACAAAACTTAAATCCTACTTTAGAAGATTTTTCTGTCTTTAAGCATATTAAAAATGTTCATCTGTGAAAGCACTTAAGCTTTCAGAAGGTGTATATTTTTTCAGTTGTAGCCACCAAGTATCACCACTGGCTGATGGAAGCTGGTATCCACACACTATCATTTATAAAGTGGCTGGGAAAAGTTTTTAGTGGACCTTTTAAAATGTAAAGTCTTTAAGTATGTGCTGGCAAATATTTCTAGATATCCTAATTTCCTAGAAAAGGACTATTTGCATTTTTCTAGGCATTTTGAAGCAAAAGCTAGAAGTTCTGTAATGTGTCTTTTGAAGAGAATATTATATTGCTGATTCCACTGGATCTTCAGGACAGTACTCATCGTCCAGATTACTTACCAGCAATCCTAGTGAAGATCTGGTGAGGCAGTTTTAGGCACCTCCTCCAACATGGGTGTCACAACACCTGAAAACTTAAATGCCTGACCACAGTAGGATAATTCAAGGAAACGGATGCCTTCTCCAGTCATTAGGGAGAGTGCGTGTCCCCAGAGGACAGTTCAGAGAGCTCATATGCTGAGCAGGGAGTCTCTTGGAATAAGCTAATATGAAACTAAATTCCTGTTCTTGCTCGAGTGTACTTGGATTAGGGCTGTACTTTGTGCTTCCATCCCCTGAAAATTTAAGAGCCAATAGAGGCACATAATGCTGTTGCTGACCTTTTATATAAAATTTCTTGGAGGTGGAAGATGTAGGCGTCTTGCCCTTGTTTCTCTCGGGAGGTTCATCCATAATCTCCCAGTTCCCAGAAAAGTGCCTTTACTTCCAGGCTATAGAACCCTCTGGCTATAGGAAACTTCTAAGCCTCTTGTTGAAGCTGGACTACTGTGCAAACTTGGAATGGAGGAATCACGGGTCTGGAAGCAGACCAAGATCAATTCCCTCTCCTGGTTAGGGACAGAGCTGGAAGTGGGGAGACCTGTGTTCTAGTCCCTGCTCCTTTGGTTCTTCGATTTTTACTTTGGTCGTTGGACAAAAAAGATCCTGGGAAAAGGGCCATAACTCAGGTCTCCCGCTTCCTGCGCAAGTGCTTTACTCGCCAGTTTATTGCACATAAAGGTGTTGCCTTCTTTTGTTCTGGCTGCATCTGAGTAAAAGTGAGTGACTGCTGTATTTTGTACTGAATTCAGTGTTGTCAATGTGTTTAGACATGCACCTACCGAGGGACTTCTGGGGGAGGCAGGCAGAGTTTAGGCACCACTCTGCCTGGCGTCTGCATTTCAGTGGACTTGGTGGTTGTGTGGTGGGGGAGGTAGACATGTAAGCATCTTGTGCCCCAGACTACCTGGTGTCATGCATGTAAGGATGTTTTTAAATCTAGGTGCTTAAAGATCTCTGCTGTCCAAAAAATATAGGTGCTAAGTGAATTCAGCTGCCTAGTGACTTGTGATGGGGAATATTCTGGATTTGTTTTTTGTTTAGGCACCTTGTTTATCAGTCTGGATTAAGCTCTAAATTTTGACTTGTAGATGTTATAAGTAGTGATGATAATTCAGCATTAATAGTTCCTGTCTAGATGACGTCAAGCTATATCCACTGTTTGCAAGGTTAACCCTTGGCACAACTAGAGACTGTTTGGTCCCTGACGGCCACCCCCTGTTATACTGAAGGAATTAGTTATACTGAGGCATGTTGTAATTTGCCTCCTTTTATGGCCCTTCCAAACACTTTTCTGATCATTGGAGAACTGAAGTTTTTTGGAACAGCTTTTCAGCAATAGCCACAGAAGAATAACTTATCCTATTCATAAACTTATTGACATAGTCACCTGCATTCACAGTAGATTATACTTGATCCTAGAGGTCTTAGAGCTAAGTACTGCACTGTAAATGCATGAATTTGGCTTTGTCAGGCCAGGCTAATAAAGAAGAACTGAACAGATGGATGAGCTGAAAGGGCTAATGAACTGTGTATGTGCGCATGTGTGAAATATAGGCTCTTAGTTCAGTTTACTACAGTTTGGTCTCTGAAACTAAAGGGGGAAAAAAGTATTGTTCTTCCCAAGGAAAGAGCTTGGCTCCCATCTTATTGGCTGTAGAATCTTCTTTACATTTTATTTCAAAGATATGAATAGAGAGAAATTGAATCGCCACGGTTCTTTGCTGACCAAGAATCCTGGCTTCCTTTAAGTTTGGTTTTGGTTGTTTTTGTTTTGTTTTAAATGAGTTTCACCCTTAGATCTCTTCCATTCCTACTTTTCTGACTGTGATATAAAAATGTTTACTTTGCAAAACACAGATTAAGATGCATGCTCCAAAGTGTTTTGGGTAACTCTTGAGTCCTGAAAAATCCCTTACCGTCATGATTTATGAAGGGAATAATTGCGTGACTGCAAAATTCAGTGTCTGTAAGTCAGTTTAGTTTATAAACGGGAGGCAGGCTAGTGCCTTTGCTGCTGCTTCTGTTTCCTGTGCAGTAGCAAAGTGCAGTTAAAGTTCTGGGTGGCACCCATGCTGTATTCGGAAGAATGTGGGCTGCTGGTTTGAGAGAGAGAATTTAGGAAGTGTAGTGGACGGAGATGGTCAGTAGGAATCTGTGGAGGAGGAAAAGGATAGAAGGTTGCAGACATCAGGCAAGTGGCCCAATTTTAAGTCCAAGATCGCACTTTTGATTTTTCTAATCGGTAGGGGTGCACTGATAAAGATTTTTTTGGCCGCTTTTATTAACAAGCCATATTGGCCGATACCGGTCCGATTGCCAATATGTAGCCCAGCAGCTTGGAAAGCAGTATCTGCCTGGTTAGTCTGTTTTTGGGGAGGGAATGGGTGTCGGGGTGGGGAGAGCAGAGATCAGTGCTCCTGCCCCAACCCCACTTCCTCCCTCACTGTGGGTGGGGGGGCTTCTCCCACTACTATGTGCACCACTATGTGCCATGGGGGTATGTTCCCCCAGATTTGTATGTGGGTGGGTTGCTGCTTCAGGCTGGGGCCAGTGCCA
>NW_017728945.1:3543661-3570937 GCF_001723895.1 Crocodylus porosus | reverse complement strand
GCTGGGAGGGCTGTGGCAGCACTGGGAGGGGGCTGTGGTGAATTTTGGGGTAGCCGTAGCCTGCCTGAGTGCAGCCCCAGCCCCCCTACTGGGAAGATCCCAGTTCTACCTGCAGTGGCAACCCACCCTTGCCCCATGCACAGATAGCCCTGTGCCCTGCCCGAGCTGGGCAGTGTCTGCCCCAGCCCCATTCCCTTCCTCACCGCAGGGACCTCAATCTGCCTCTTCTTCCCCCCCACGCAAAGACTTATCAGCGGGACCCTGCTCTCCAAGCTGCTGGGTGGCTGTGTGCATGCTGCGGCTGCACGTGCACGTGGCATTTGTTGGCAACATTATTGGCCACATCAGCCAAAAAAAGCTGATTGCCAGTAATGTCAATTTTCCTTTTTTCAGTGCCAATTTACGATGTGGACCTCTACTAATATAAGTCAGGTATTCTTTCCTCTGGCAGTCCCTTGAAACACCATGACCTAGAATTCTGCCGGTGTAGTTTTGTCATGAGGCACATCCTTTTTGCCAGAGACTTGTTTCATTATCATAGCTTAAAAAAAGAAGCTCCTGGCCGTTGTGAAGCAAACCAAGCTAACTTAATGCTACATAAAGCAATAAAGTGTTGTTGCCTACAGCTGCAAGGAACTTAACCATAGACTTTGATTTAGATGTCAGCACTGCTAACTTAAACTTCTGATAATTATTGTAAAACATTCTTTTAATTCCACGTTTCTGAGTTGTTTCACACCTCTCTAGAAGCATCTTCCACCCCATAGGCACTTTTATAAAACCCTCCAGCTTCTCCCTAATGCTTACTACAATGTTGTATTGCTAATAGAGAGTCCTGGAGGGTACTGAAAGTATGCAAAAATAAATTCAACTGAATACCATTCACTTGTTTTAAACAAAATGAATGTAGTTTCTAGAGGGATGCATAACTCAATTTCTTCTTGTCACAGAGTACGTGCAATAGCCTGGATATTGATCTGAGGTTAAGGAGGTCAAGGTAATTCAAACGTTTGAGCAGAGTTTAAACAATAAATAGGCTTGTTTAATGTGCTCTAAAATTTGGATTAGATTCCAGTAGTGTTGCTGGGATAGAGATTTTGATCTGCAGTACATCCTTCAAAAGTTATTTGATGTTTGTAAGGAAAATGCCCTGTAGAGAGTTTAAGCTCAGTATTTAGACGATCCACGAGGGCTAGGGACAGACATTACACACAAACTGGTTTAAACCTGTAACAGAACAGACATTCAGTGCACATGAACCAGTTTCAAAATGGCCGAAACTGGTTTGAGGTAAACTTGGTTGAATCGCACTTAACTGATCTGGCTCAAATCAGTTTATGCAATGTTCGTCCCAGACCCATTCCCGATTTTAAGCTGAACCAGGTTCCTCCAGCATGCTCTGTGGGTGGGGCTCTGCGCTCTGTTCCAGAGTAGGGCTGGTCCCACTTCTGTGCTCTCTATCCAGAGTAGGGCTCTAGCCAGAGCAGATTTGGGACATGGCAAGACACTACCCACTTTGCCTTAACGGGGACATGCTAGCTAGAGAGGGGGTTAATTCTTTCTTCCTTCCTCTCTTCGTCTGGGGCTGGCAGACCCTGGCTGCAGGGCATAAAGGACGGAGGGGTCAACAGTCCAACAGCCTGGGAGGTACCATACTGAGTAGCACAGCAGCAGAAAGGGGTCTTGGTCGTAGTCGACTCCAAAACGAACATAAGTTGCCAATGTGATGAAGTAATAAGTAAAGCTAACCACAGTCTATCATTCATTAGCAGGTGTATCACAAACAGGTCTAAGGAGGTGATGCTTCCCCTCTATGTGGCATTGGTCAGGCCACAGCTGGAATATTGTATCCAGTTTTGGGTGCTGCACTTCAGGAGGGATGTAGATAGCCTGGAAAGTGTTCAGAGGAGGGCCACCCATTTGGTTAAAGGCCTGTAGAAAAAAACCCTACGAGGACCGATTTGAGGGACCTGAATCTCTTCAGCCTCTGCAAGAAAAGGCTGAGAGGAGATCTTGTGGCTGTTTACAAACTCATTTGGGAGCGGGGGCAGCGGGAAATAAAGGATATGATGTTTACCAGGGCCCCCATGGGGTAACTAGAAACAATGGTCACAAACTGAAGGAGAGCAAATTTAGACTTGACATCAGGAAAAAATTCTTTACAGTAAGGGTTGCCAAAATATGGAATGGGCTTCCAAGGGAGGTGGTGCTTTCCCCTTCCTCGGAGGTATTTAAGAGGAGATTAGACAAACACCTGGCTGGGGTCATCTAACCCCAGCACTCTTTGCTGCCTAGGGCAGGGGGTCAGACTCAATGATGTAACAGGTCCCTTCGGACCCTGAGATCTATAAAATCTATGAATTGACCCTTCTCCCTGCCCACTTCACTTTAATAGGTTCATGCTGGAATGCTTGTCCTGCAGGGAGGGGGGCTTTGTTTCATGCTGGGGGGAGACTCTTTCCACCTTCTCCCAGGGTGGGGAGGGTGGGCTCTGTGTGGCACTGGAGGGACACTCCTCCTCCTCCTCCCCTTCCACCCCTGGTACTGTGGGGCTGGGGGGTGCGGGGGAGGGACACTCTATGAGAGTCTGCCTGGCCTGGCCCCTGGAGGGGACTCTTTTTCTCTCTTTACCTCCTGTGGCTGTGGCTCAGTTACAGCTGCTCCCTGCACCCTAGCCAGGCTAAAGCCCCCACCCGGCAAGGGATGGAGGAGCAGGGGGAAGAAGAGTACCCTTTTGGGGCTGGGGTTGGACAGCCTCACATAGAGCCCCCCCCGGCTCTTCCCCTGCCACTACAGGGTGGGGAGGGGGGCTCCATTCAAGGCTGCCCAGCCTCAGAGGGGGATGTTTTCCATCTCCCTCCCCCGCTTCCCCATGGGGTGGGGTGGGCCCTGTTCAGTGCTGGGGGGGGACTCTTTCCCCTCTTCGTCCTCCTCCCTGGCTGCCACTGGAGGGGGGATCTATGTGCAGCACTTTCTGGCCCAGCCCAGCTGGGGCACAGGGAGCAGCTGTAACAGAGCCACAGCTGCTGGGGGTGGTCTTGCCCCTATGTCCCTGAGTTGGCCTTGCTCAGCCCTGGCCAAGGCAGCTGCATGGTTGGGCTGGGCCTGGCCGCGAGGGTGGGGCTGCCTCTGGCTGGTGCAGGTTAGTGAAAGGGAGTGAGTGTATCCGGGCTGCTTACCCTGTCAGCAACTGCAGCCCAGTGCATGTGGCTGGCAGCTGGCTGGGCAGTACTTTACCTGGGCCCACTTGGTTTAAACCCCTCCTCAGTCTTACTCGGGCCTGGCTGTGTATGCCCTGCCCCACCTTTGCTTTCCTGTGGAAGAGAGGAGCTATTCTGGCCTCCCCAGGCTTCTGTCCTGAGCCACTGTAGGCACATGCCTGCATTTCCAGAACGAGAAGGGAATGTCTGTCCTCTTGTTAGACTAACCTGCAAAGATTTGAATCAATTCAGGCTTGGGCGTTTTGAATGTCTGTCCCTAATAGAAAAGATTTAGGATCTTGTTTGATTTGTGGTCTGCAAGGACCTATAGGCTAAAGTGTCTTTCATAGTAGAGGGTTCTTCAGTCTAACGGAAAAAGGTATGAAATCCAATTATTGAAGGTTGAAATTAAACATACAATTATGCGAAATAGGTTGTGTGTGCATGTACATCCTTGGTTCTTTGGGTGAATCTGATATCTTTTATTAGACCAACTTAAATAGTTGGAAAAAATTGTTTTACAAGCTTTTGGGTTTAAAAACCCTTTGTTGTGCTGCAGAACTCTCTGCAGTTGGAGTGCGCTGTTCCTGGATGGAATAAATAGTAAAGAAGCCAGTGGCTGGGCTGGTATGCATGCAGCATGGGCAGTCAGTGAAGATGTAAATTGGGGAGTCAGTGGGTGAGAGATGGGCTGGGTGTCGGGGGAGAAGGGGGATGAGTGTAGCAGTTAAACAGTGGAGAGGTACCTGGGGAGTCGGATGTCAGGCAGGTCATAATGTGTCATAGATCCAATGTCTACATTTAGTTCATGATTTTTAGTATCCAGGAGGTTGATAAAGTGAAGTTTAATATGCTCGTCTCTGACAAGTGTTTTGTAAGTTCCCTTTGAGGATTAGAACTGAGAGATTGGGGAGAGAGTGATTGTGCTGTGACGAGTGTGGCCCCACACGTAGTTGGGTGTTCTCGTCTCTGATAGATTTCTGGTGTGCATTCATTCTGGTGTGCGGTTGCTGTTTGGTCTCTCCTGTCTATCTTCCATGAGGGCATTTGGTGCATTGGATGAGATGTAGCTGGAGGTGCAGCTGTAAGATTTGGGAATGCTGATGGCTCTGTTGTGGGGTGTAGTAATTGTGGGGGTGGTGGTGATGTGTTGGCAGGTTTTGTATTTCTTGTCATGGCATGGTCTGGATCCATTTGGTGTTTTCTGGGTCTGAGGAAGCTTGCTTCTGGTGATGAGGTTAGCGAGGTTTGGTGCTTGTTTGAAAGGTAGGATGGGTGGTTCTGGGAAGATCTCTTTAAGAACAGGGTTTCTTTCTAGTATGGGTTGCAACTGTTTGAGGATTTTCCTTACGGGTTCGGGGGAGGGGTGAAATGTCATAACCAGCAGTGTGCAATTTGTGGGGGGGTTTCTTTTGTACTGTAGCAGTTCTTCGTATCGTATCCGGGTGGCTCTTTCAAACATGTGATCTTTCTCTCTCTCTTTCTCTCCTCCCCCCACCCCGCGCTCTCTCTCCCTCTCCTTGCTGGGTGAAAGCCTTTTTTATGATTGGTGAGGTGGCAATCCTGGGTGTTCTCCTCAGTGTAAATGTGGTGGTATCTGGGGGCTTGGCTGTATATCACAGCTTTTTTGGTGCGTTTAGGGTGATTGCTGATTCTGTGCAGATATGTATGTTGGTCTGTGGGTTTCTTGTATAATATGGTATGCATTTTACCTTTCTGGATATTGTTCATCATGTCTTAAAAAGGAGACTTGGTGCTGGAGTATTCAAGAGAGAGTCGGATGGAGGCATGATAATTGTTGAATTTCTGGTGGAACTCCATCACTTACACTGAAAACCTACAATCTTTGATTAAGATGTCATCGATATACCTTATGTATAACAAGGGTTTGATGGTACAGTCCTTGAGTAAATTCTTTTTCCAGGTAGCTCATAAAAAAAGTTGGCATACATGTTCCATTTTGCTGTTTAAAAAAAATATGCTTACTTACTGGGAAACTTGCCAAGAGATTTAGTGGATACTCAGTCTTTTGAAACCCTTTATTCAAGATAGCTTATACTATATAGTTCAAAAAGAAAGTATGGGCTTGGTGCAGAAATTATCAGCCTAGATTGTTGAGGAAGTCCATGCTAGAAGGTCATAATGGCCTTATATGACCCTCTGGGCAGTGGGAGCAAGTGGCAGGTGACAGCAGGGGCTGGAGGAAATGGGTTTGTGGATTGGATTAGGCCTATGGGTTGACAGCTCTGATGTAACATTTTAAAGGCATCTGATGTATGTGGTTCTACTCTTTCTCCATGGATGGCTTATCAGTGATCAGTCCTCTTAGTGTTGATGCTCTTCATGCATAACATGTGGCAGGGGGGACCTTACTTAGTTGGTGTTTGTTTGGAGTAATTTGTATAAATAATATGAAAAGGACTGTTCTGTCATCTGAACTGTATTATGCTGAAACCTTTAATCCACGCTACATTCTATTATCTCATGTGAAAACTGCTGTTCAGAGTTGCATAATGACTAACCAGTACCACCCCAAGATATGCTGCCCTATCTTTTGTCTGTCTTCAGACTAACATGGTTTAACTACCTCTCCTGATTGTATATATGAGGTTACAACATAGCAGCCACTTTCAAAAGTTAATTACAAAGTTACTAGTGGAGAGATGCCTATACCTGAAAGAATGTTATCCACCTGCTTTTGTGTTGCTTTATATATAAAAGAGGGGGACTCCCCCCCCCCCAGGTTTTTCAAGCATTTTCTTCCCTATTAATGCATTATGAATGAACAAGGGGAACATGTCAAGTAACCAAGTTGAAAATCTATATCGGGTCTAAATGAAAATGGGTTTTAAACTAGTTTTAAACTAATTTTTAAATAGGGTTACCTTATTTCCCGGTCCAAAAAAGAACACCTGTCATGGGGGGTGGGGGAGAGGCGGGGGAATATGATGGGGTGGGGGGGTCAGCAGTGCCCTGCCCCTGCCTATTCTGTTTCCCCTCACTGACAAGCCACATGCCCCCCTCCCCACCCTCCAGACCTGCTACTGCCCCTCACTCCCAAACAGCAGTACCCTGCCCTCCACACGTTGCTGGTGCCCTTTTACTCCTGACCCACAGCTTCCTGATGCTGCCAGTGCCCTGCACACACAAAGCACGGTTGCCCCTCCTGTTCCCCATGTCCCTCACCCTTGATCCACAGCCCCTGCCTACCTGCCAGTGCCTCATTCCTGACCTGTGTGTCTGTTCCCCACGGGGGATCATGTGACTGCTGACAACCAATCACCTTGCCTGCTGCTCCCATCTAGAAGCAGCCAGTCTGAGACAGCAGAAAACCTGGACATTTGCTCTCCTTAAAAAAAATCCACCTGGATGGAGCACAGGGGTCCAAAAAAGAGGGCATGTCTGGGAAAACCTAGATGTATGGTAACCCTATTTTAAACTTGGCCTGTTAGCAGGTAGATGTATGGGCACCTGCCAGTGAAACTACATTTGTTACTAAAGGTTGAGGTTATACATTTGCTTTACTGCTGGATGATAGGGAAGCGGGGATCCCAACATCCCCTTTTGGTCCTGGTTTTTTTTTTTTTTTTTCCCCCCAAGAATTTCCTGGGATAGAATCCAGAAAGCTTTATGGGAAGTTGTCTCCAGAAAACTCTCTAGAACTTTCTGGCCTGTACTTTCAGTGATTGCAGGCACATGAGGAAGACTGACTATAACCATTCCATGACAATGACCATTTTACTCTGTGTGCTGTAAATGGATGCCTTCTGCTTTGTCAACAACAGTGCTTAATTCCTGCAAGATCAGTACTAGTTGTGTTCATGACTTCAAGCATGGTGAGCGCCCCCTTAACTGGCTGATTTTTTTTTTTTTTTTTGGGTTCCCTGGGTCCTGATGGATATAGCTGTGGGTGGCAGGGGTGAGTGAGAGCTGTGCAGATGCAGCCCTTGCTCACGCTGCTGCCTGAATGCTGATCTGCACCTGCCGCAGCTGCCACTGGCCCTGTGGTTCTGCCCCATTAATCTAGAGACCTACTCAATTTGTGGGGGGGTTTTTTTTTGTGGATTTCATAGAAACTGCAAATTCGGGCAAGGTCTGTGAAATCTGCAAAATAGAAAGAAGGAAAAAAATAAAATGTTGGGTCCCCAGTGGGAGCCAGTGGTTTTCATGGCCAGTTTGGCCTGGAAGCCCACTGGCAGGGAGGGGGAGAGGGATGGGAAGCCATCAGCACAGAGGAGAGTAGCCAAGATGGCAGCTGCTACCCCTCTTTGCCAGTAGGTGGCAAGGAGCAGGGGCACATGATAGGACAGCCCTCTCAGTAAGTCAGAGGTATGGGAGGGAGGGCGCTGTGATAAGCCTGTGAAAATGGCAGCTGGCCCTGTGATCAGCCACCTGCCTCCTTGATTTCAGTAGGTTCCTACCCATGAGATGACCCCGTGGTCTGGATCTGGCTTGGCGCTCACAGTTGGTTTAACACTTCCTTTATCTCATCTTGGCCCCTCTGATTTGGCCAGTAATTTTCTCTAAGGCATAGTATCAACACTTTTGCTAAGTCCACTGTATTGCTCTTGTTTAAGAAATTGATGGATCTTCTCATAGAATAATATTATATTAGTTTGCAGTCATCCTCCAAGGAACATGCTATTCTGTTCCCATGTTTGTCCACATCTTGAATTACTTATTCCTTTTGGTATCTGTTCTAAGATCTTATCCACAGCTAGACACAAGTTAACAGCTCTAACTGGCCTCTGTCATTATTTTTTCTTAGCAAAATGTAGCACTTTTTTTTTTTTTTTCAATTTCACAAGAATGTAGGGCTACCATCCTTCCAGTTCCATGCTAGAGGAATTCCTGTTCTGTTTGCCACATCCTTCAGTGTTTTGGGATGGAGATCATTTGGGCCACTCTATTTTGTAATATCAAGTGGTTCTCATTGTACTGTGCTACTCCACTCAATTGCAGCTTCATACTGAAGAGTGAGGCAAAGTATTTTTATTCTTAGATTTCTACCCTATCTTCAGCTTTAGCTTTATTTCTTCCCTCTTTGTTCTTTCGCTTTAGTTCTGAATTCTTTGAAAACAGAAATATAGTCCATCTTCCTTCTGTTCAGTCCGAATTTTGGTTCCTTGTAAATCCTGTGCTTAGTCTTACTGGTCTGCGTTTGGGGTGCTTGTTTGACGTGAAGGTGTGCAGCTGTTTCCTTTGCGTATGACTGATTTCATTCACAATTAGGACTTCATGCAGCCATTTTTGAGGACAGCTTGGTTTTGGTGGCTGCAACACAAGATCTGCCAAATGCTGTCCAACCCACACATGGAGAGGACACCCAAAGACGTGGTCATACACTGTACCTATAACTCCATAGCAATAGAGTTGGGAGGCAAATGTGGAGTTGCTGTCTAGGTGGGGGGGAGAGGGGAGATCTTAGTGTTGTGAGATGCTGGGCTGCCTAGTTCCCTAATAAAAATTGTTGAAGTGGACAGGTGTAACCTGAATGAAGTTCACTTCCATATCAGGCATTTCTAAATCATCCAGGTTTTTAATTTTTTTTTCTTTCAGTTTAAGGAGGGGTTAAGTTGTGCCTGAATACCTCTGCATTGTATGTCTGCTTGCTTTATTTTATTATTTTAAACCTGTTATTGCATAATACATGTAACGTGTACACACTCCAAATCAGTTTTAATGTTCACATGCTGTGCTAGTTTGTGTAGACCTGGATGTCATTTATTCTGTGCTAGGCCAAAATGTCATACTTGTCTTTCACTCCTATTAATATTTCTGTGAGACAACTAGTATGCATTTTTGGCCTGCCTGAGCTCTCCTGAGCACACCCAACATTTTATAATGTCAATGTGCGTTACTGTGTCTGTTTCTTTGGTTCATTTAATTTGTGACTTCTTCATTCTTTAAACTCAGTGTTGCTCTAAGATGGATGATACCAATTTGCGCTTATTCAGAAATAACGGATACTAGCTGAAACCCACAAAACATTTATGATTTACATTTTCATTGCGAAAGTATTTCCTTGAATACGGGATTTTTAGGTGTCCTTTGATGGAATACTTTAACGTACCAAAACTTCCCACCCTCCAAAAGGGTACGTAACGATGTCCATGTGTAAACACAGGTCCTCTGGATACATATTTTATCAAAAGTCTGACCTTATGACTTGTGTATAGTCATAGAATATGAGGGCCCTTGTACATATGAGGAAGTTGCCCCTTTTAGTGGTTTAATTCCCTTTTTAACAATGTAATTGCATAAGTGTACATGTTCGGCAGCATGTTATGATTTAAATTTCGTAACAGTATATGTGTTTGGCAGCGTATTTTGATTTAAATTACTTTTATGTTGAAATTCAAGCACATCCCACGTATTTTAGTTTGTTACATAACAAATTACAGTGCTATTCCTCATGTGTACAAGGGCTGTATCTGAAGATGGGGATGGTGCACGGGGTGCTGGAAGCCCGGGTGTGCTTAGGAAAGCTCAGGCTTGGCAGGCTTACAGTGCTCCATGTACTTTCCCTGCTGTCACCCAGCTGCCTTCCTGCCACCTTCCCATGGCAGCCAACCTGTTTCTGGGTGAGAATGTGGCGAGGATGGTCCATGGGGTGCTGGAAGCCTGCCAAGCCCAAGCTTCCCTGAGCACGCCCAGGCTTCCTGCGCCCTGTCCACTGTTGGATCTGATGGGTACTGCCTCTTAGCTGGGGCTGCACCCACACAGCTAGCACCTTGCCTGGGCAGTCCTGGGGGGGATGCTGCTGCTGTGGAGGGACGTGCCCCTTCCCTTCCCTTCCCCCCTGCAGTCCAGGGGCTGCGTGGCCCTGGGGCAGGTCATGTGGGCAGGCTCTGCCAGGGGGTGGGGAGGAAGGGGGGAAGCAGCAAAGGGCCCGGTCTTTTCTTTTTCTTATTTTTCTCTTGAAGCCTGCCTGTCTCCTGTGGCCAGAGTGTAAGCAACTGGAGGGTTGCACAGCCGATGAGCTGTGGGGGACCCCAATATCTCCTTCTGTGGTGGTGGTGGCCTCTGGGCAACACCCACCCCCTGATACCCTGCCTGGGGGGTGCTGCTGCTGCAGAGGGAAGCACTAGGGCCCCCGCAGCTCAGGACCCACCGGCAGCTCACCCCCTCCCCCAACGTGGGAGAGGTGGGCAGGCTCCAGGGGGGTGGGAAAAAAAGGATTGGGCCCATCCCTGCTTTTTCCACACCTCCCTCTTCAGCAGAGCCTTCTCGGTCCATGGCAGGGGCCCTGGTGCTTCACTATAGCTCTGACTTGTTTGCATATCTGTTCGAAATGCTTATTCTATCTGTCTGGAACATTCTGGTTGTTCCAGTAAGCGCTGTGATTGGCTGCTGAGGCAACCAGTCTGTGCTCTGGACAGAGAATAAGCCTATTATTAGTGTTAGTAGTATTATTTTCCCTGAATCTAAATATATGACTTTTTTTGTAGTGCAGTCACTTCCTTTCTAATACTGACAAGCGTGCCTATGAATGAGTCATGCAAAACTGTAGTCAGTGATGATGGTTTTAAAGTGTTTCTTTTTATTAAATGTAAATAGTGTGTACCTTGGGAAATAATCCTGTGTTCTTTCATTGGTTCCAGTGGTGACAGCACTTAGTACTGCCTTTTAATTTTAAAAAATATTATCACTGTTTTCTGTTAGGTCACCTATTGTCAGTTAAATTTTGGAGCTATCTGTGTATAAGTGATTTGGACTTAATTTGCGAGAAATTTATACACTTATATGGAAGCCGGAACTTCTGTTGATTTTCTGTTTTGTTATTGTTAATGATCAGACTTACAAATATATTCATTTGCAGGCTTTCAGAATATAGGAAAATAATTTCCTAAATTTACTTGAGGTAAATTTGTAAATTCATTTATACTGGGTATTACAATATTTGGGTGCATGTTTTAAGACACAAAAGATAACCAAACAGTAATTGGCGATATGTCAATTTATATTTATTATTATTATTATTTTTTTTAATTTATCCTGTTCAGTGAAATTCTGTGACTGATGTTCGGTATGGTTGAATATAATTTATCGTAGTGCTTAGGGGTTTGAATATCAGCCTTTGACGCAACACATCTTAATCCCATATGTTTTAGCTGTTGGTTTGATCTGAAGAGTGGACTACTTTAGTCTGTAATGCAAACAATTATTTTATTAACGTTTTTCTCTTGTGATTTCAGAGGTCAGCAGATGGGTCAAGTCCAGAAGATGGAGAAGGTAAGGGAGTACTTTTGTTTGAAAATGGCTAGCTATTGCTTAGTGAAAGTTGTTCTCTAGCTCTGAATTGTCCTTTCTGTGCCGCTCCTCCAGATTCAGATCCTGAGGATGGAAGTTACTGTCCTCCAGTAAAGCGGGAAAGAACTTCATCTTTAACACAGTTTCCTCCTTCACAGTCAGGTAAACCACTTCTTTATACTTAACATGTTATACGTATTTGATCGTTCTCACCTGGGATGATCTACTCACTTGCGCAGGACTGGGACTTATTTTGCCTTTTCATTCCTAGTATCTCAGCAGTGAAGAGGCTGAAGAAATTGTAGAGTAGGTACAGTGATGCAGCGTTCTTTAGCACAGGGCTCTAGCTGCTGGTGGCCCTTGAGAGGGCATTGTGTTTCTTGGGCCCCTGCAGCTGCCTCTTACTGCCATGTGGTGAGGAGCAGGGGAATGTGTACTGCTCATGGCATGATGGAGCTGTCTGTGTAGCCCACATGGCAGAGGGTGGGGGGAGCTGCCCACAGAGTGTATGGCCAATGTGGTTTGTGGCATCTGGTCAGAATGAAGTAGAACCGCCTTGCTTTAACATGCAAGCAGGTTCAGAAGTTGTAATTGAAAAGTACTTGCAACTTGATTTTTATCTTGCCATGTTTTTAAGTTGCACGAAAATGTGACAACAGTTTGATTTGGAAACTTCACTCCTTTAGAGATACTTTATGTGCAGCATTCTCACTTAGTTTCATTCTTGTAGCATAGCGTCTCTGTTAGATTTTTTTTAATGTTCTTTGCCACATCTCTTGGCTGGAGCGAGAGTGCTGTTTGTATTATCTTCAGAATACTCCATCTACTTCCTTTCTGATCATATTCTATTGAAGAAACTTCTTTCCTACAGGAGCCATCAAGAAGCGTTAATTGGCATAATTTCAGCTGCCCCCCCCACCTCCCTGCCCCCTGCATCCTCTGGACAAGCCACCCGTGGTTCTGCCCCACTCTGTGGGGGGGCCTCAATCTGCAACCCCACATGCCCCTTCCCCCTCCCTTCCCCAAGACTTATTGACAGGACGTTGGTCTCCAAGCTGTAGGACTGTATATCAGCTTGGATCTGTATTGGCTAGCATGGCTAGTTTAATAACTGGCAATCCATATTGGCCAAAAAAAATCTTTTATCAGTGCACCCCTGCAGCTTGACCATGAATAAAATTCCAACCTGATCCCAAATGTGGTATTCAGTCTGACCCTGAGTAGGTGACCAAGACCCTCTAGCCAGGGATCTTTGGATTTCCACAGGAGCACTGGCTTACTCCAGTGAAAATCCACAGCTCTGATGTGACTTTCTGAGGAAGGGTGGGGGAGTGGGGTGCAGGGGATGACCACATTCCCTGACCTAATATGGCAACCAGCAAAGCTCAGAAGCATGGCATAACCAAGCATCCTCCACTCTGCACTGCAGCCTGGAGACCAGAAATAGAATGCTGTACCTTTTCTTAACCAAAGCTATTACTAGGTAGACTGAGTTAAGAGCACGGATAAGCATTGGTCAGGGATGATTATAGAGTAGCATTGCCTGGAGAGGGTTGTAAGGAGTGGGTTATGAAGAGCAGCAGCTGAAAGCTCACAAGTTCCTGTCTCTCCCTGTCCACATCCCCCTCCCCTCAGCTTGAAGATCATTAGGAAAGCTCTGCAGTCCAGGACAGATGGAAATAGGGACCATGCTCAACAGTATGAGGATTAAGTAGAGCTCCACAAGTGGCATAATTATGAAACAAAATTAAAGAGTAGGGACAAGTTTAAGGAGATAGGAATTATAGAAAGTAGGATTTTTGGCTTTCTATACAGGACTTTTAATGCATGGAGTCTACACTGCAGTAGGGGACTGCAAACACAAGTGGACAGTGTTTGATTTTTCCCACACTTCTGGGTTTTGCTGGCTACCACATGAAGCTAGGACGGGCAGGTCACCATTGCTAACATGCAGGGAAGAACTGTGATAGAGTTGGCTTCTCTAGCCCTAGAGAAGGAGTACTTGTATATATTCCTGATTTACAGGTTCCCAAACTTTTAAAATACTCTCAGACCTTGTGTGGTAAAAGTAGGGACAGCTTAGTTGACTGTAAAAATATTCTCTAAATACTTACTTATTTGAGCCTTGGTTTGTGTTAAGTGTTGTTCACATAGTCACTTACTTTCCTGGGAGAGTATTGATATCACACTTTGAAATGCAAGCATTGGGTCTTTTATAAATGGATCTGTTAGTACTATATACTTTGGTTATCATGGTTTCTTATGCCTTATTTATGCTGGGAAAATTAATTTGTAGGGGTGCACTAATAGAGATTTTGGGGGCTGATACCGATAGCTGATACTTAAGGAGGCCTATCAGCTTATACCAATCCGATTTCTGATGCAGCTGCCTCCAGCTGGCAAGTCAGGTGGGGTGGTGCAGCTCAATGCCCCCTTCAGAAGGGGAGGGGCAGGCGCTGCCCAAGCAGGGTGGGGGGGGCAGTCACAGCTCATGGGAGGGGAGACTGTTCCCACAGTTGCTAGTACCCCAGGAGGGCAAGGGGGGCGGGGGCATGTGCCCCTTGGGTCTGCATGGTGCAAGCTGCATCTGGGGCTGTGCGGGGCTCTTCTCACTGGGGGCTGGGCCCAGAGTGGGCACTGGTGGCACTGGGAGAATGCTGCATCCACCCCAGATTTCACTGCCACTCCACTCCCAATGCTGCTGCCACCACCAACCACCCAGTGCAGCCCTGGCTCAATGCCCCACCTCCACCCACATGCCGGGAAAAGCCAGGGCTGCACCGGGCAGCTGGGAGTGGGCAGTGGTGAAACTGGGGTGGAAGCAGCATCCTCCCAGTGTTACCAGCACCCACCGAGAACAGCCCCGTGGAGCCTCGGCTGCAGCCTGCCCCACCCCACACAGATCCGAGAGCACACCCCCCTTCCTCCCCCATGCCCTCCCGATGTGCAAATAGTGGTGGGAGCTGCCTCGAGCTGGCTTCAGCCCTCCCTCACCTTTGGGGGGGGCATTGATCTGCCCCCCATCCCTCCCCTTCCACCACATTGGACTTACTGGCTGGAGGCAGCTATCCACACTGCCAGCTGTGCTCCTCATTCCCCTACTGCTACATGCAGCACAGGCATTTATCGGCCAAATTATTGGCCCTATCGGGCAGATATCCAGTACAGCCAGTTTTCTTTATATTGCATAGCTATGTCTGTATTTTATAGTTCAATATTAACTACCTTATCTAGACTAGACTTTTTTTGTAGTGTTTTATTGTGTTAAGGTAAAATGTTTTAAATATATTTTATGACGGATCCAAAGTAGAAGTTCTATATGTATACTAGCTCTGTAGAAGTGGAAGTTACACTCTGTTGAATGGGCACATGTTTTAACGTTTAAGTGTTTGACTTTGCAGTCTCAACGCTTTTTTTCCTATTGTTGTTGGTAATGCAATATCTTTTTCAGATTGTGCTTTAAATTTTATATATTGAATGTTACAATGAGAGCAATTAATGCTGTGCTGCCTTTTTTTTTTTTTCTTTCTTTTACTATAGTAACAAAGAACAATGTCTTTATGCCATCAAGCTTCTGTGAACCTTCTACAGGAAATTCTGACTCAGAACCAGGTCAGCTTCCTAAACTTTCTTTCTCACCAAAAAGTTGTGGATTATGTTGGGATCAAGAACGGTCTGTTTAGCACTTCGAGTAAGAAATTTGCTGGAAGAAAGCAGATTAGTTGCTGCTGTTCGTTTCCATTCATAACCACATTTTCCTGACATTCATTTTAAATGGATTGTTTTTTGGCTTTTGTGCCTTTTGGGCTTCTTAATTGTACTTCTCACTTTGCAATAGCTGAACTTCAGGTGAATTGAGAGTAATGTATCTGTTTGTGTCATTGTTCTCAAAGATGGTTCAGGGTTCATAACTCTTATCCTGCAAATGTAATTGTCTTTTTCCATGCAAGCTGAATGCTGTTACAGAAATAACAGAACCCATACATTACAAGACTGTTTAATTCCTGAAAAAGATTTAAACGCTAATTGTGCGATGGTTTTACTCTATCTAGGGCCCCCACTACTTGTGCGGGTAAAGGCACAATGGAATCTACGCACAATCCACACAATCATGCCTCCTGCCCTGCCACGCTTGCATGGCAGGAGGTGCAGTTTTGGGATCGCACGTTGGATCACATTGTGCCTTATCGCTGGTACAGAGGGAGCTCGGTACTGGGCTGCTCCTGCAGTTGTGAGCTCCTTCACTTGAGGGACTGCCAGCTGCAGAGGCACCCATGCATGCCTGAAGTTGGGGGATCACAGCAGCTGCAATCTTGTGTGACTTGTGGGGGTGTGGAACCTTCAGGCCCTGGGGATCACGGCAGCTGTGATCCCCATGGCCCGGGGGTTTCATGTAGGGCATGGTGCACTTCTGTGGCTGGGAGCCCTGTCCACTGATGGGACTCTCAGCCACTGGGGAGACCCTGCTACACGTGCAAATTTTAAAGCTCGGTAGCAACCAGGTCTAAAGTTAGATCTCTAAACTGTGTCCTTACTTGGTAGCTGGTTGGAGCTTTTTATTGTACGATAAGTACTTTGTGCTTGTAGTTAGTATTATAGTAATTGCACAGTTAACTGGTTAGTTGTGCAATACCTATAATATGTAAAGGGGGCCTAGAAGATAGGATTTTGACTTGTAATTTTGGGCTATCTGACTTCTGCCACTCTTTCAGCCCTTTGGAACGGGGAGCTTCACCTCGCTCCTTTTACATCAAAGGGCCTTCTTGTCCATAGCAGTTGCCTAGCCACAGCAAGGAAATGAATGTGTGTTGGAATCTGTTTTCTTATCCTGAACTTGAAAGAATAGCTAGGCTTGTGTGTGCCAGAGCTTCAGGGGCATCAGTCTGACCCTCTCTCAACCTGTTGCTGGACATGAGAATTGCAAAATTATATTTTTAGAATGGAATAATGAAAAACCTTGATTCTTTCAACTTTGCACCCAACTTAGTATTGTTTTTCTCATGCTCCCCCAAAGAATGTGCTCAAATAAGTGGAACTGGGCACAAAGTGGCTGAGTTATGACAACTAGAATTTGGTTCCACAGATGATTTGGGGAGAGATCCATATTTATATAGAAAGTTCAGAGTACAGATCAGTAACTTTATGTAAATGCTGTATTACTGCTAAATGATGTCTCAAGCCTGCGATATTCCAAATTTAACAGTAAACTTTACAAGAATTTACCAGATTTAGCCTTGTCCTGTAGTGACATTCTTGTATCAACCATACTACTATAAACATATGGTAATGTCTTTGTTCCAAGTTTTAAACTGATATAGCAATTGACTTTTTCCCCCCCCCCCTTTTTATACAAAGCTTAATAGTGGCTTTATAGAGCATTATTAAATTTTTAACCTAATAACAAGACTTGAGGCAGTTTTAACTCACATTAGGAGTTTGCGTAATGTTATTGAGCCTATTTAAGATGAGCAGAAAATTTGACAACAGGAGCCAAATTTCTAAAAGGGACCATTTTATCACATTGACTCAACCAGTTTACCTTAATTCTTAGATAATGTTGTACATAATCATTATAAAGTTTTGGAAAGGATACCTTGTATTTTTATAATACAGAGTTTTCCAAATACAAAATTTAAGTTTAGAGAGTTACAGGTAGCTGTTTGACAATAAAAGGCAGGCTGTAAACCCTTGATGTGACAATACAGGCAACATTTACCAATGCAATATACACCAAACCTATTAGACTTGTTTCTGTGTTGCCAGCTTTACTTGAGTACTGTGTCTTTTTCATATGCTATTTGAGTCCTGCAGTATAGAATTCTGGCAATCTGTTAATAGTTTGTTGCTTAATCCCACCCATCATCTTCCCCTCAATTTGTGCATTTATAAAATCCAGTTACAAAAGGACTAGTGTGCTCTCAGTCTCTTTGGTGACCAAAACAAACAGGCTCCAGAAGCTGCTTGCTCTGCTTTTATAGCACTTCTAGTTTTGGAATGCTCTCCTTGGTTGATTTGTAGCATCTTTCTCCATTCCTGGTAGACTGTTTGTTTGTACCATTTTTTAAATGGATTTCTTTTTTGCTTGTCTTCTCAGTTTAATTCAGTATTTGTTTTGGTCCTTTTCCTTCTCCATCATGAAATGGAATTGTCCTTTTCAAGAAAGATTTCTTGAAAGTGAAAAGTTGTTCCCGTTTTGAGGTCACTGCTCTGGGAGCTGAACAGAATTCTTGTACGTGTAAATTCCCTGCTTTATGCCATCACAAGTTGTATTTGATAATTTAATTAAGAGAATTTCCTTTACCAATTCTCCTTCTGTTTAAAAGAAGAAAAACTTTTGTTTAGTTAAATCTGTATATGTGCATTGCACTTACTCTCTTAAAGTGGTAGAAGTATGCTATAAAGAAGGTCCAGTTGAGTATATCTTTTCCATTCTTCTTTGAGAGAGACAGTCATTCAAAAGCAAATTCCAGAAACGACTTTTTTTTTTTGTTTGTCCTGGAGTTACCTTATGACGCTTCTAGAAATGTTACAGAATCTGAGAGAGAAGTTCTAGAGTTCTCACTCTGCCCAAGCTCGATGGATAAAGCATTCAGCTGGGAATAGGGATATGCAAACCTATAATTCTGTATGAATGATGGTGCTATAAATGATGGTGCTTTTTCCTGCAATATTAGGTAAATGAAAAGCTGCAGTTGGGAAGGGGACTAAATCATTTTCACTTTTGTCTTCCTTTTTTTGCACTTAAGATATAGGGGATTAATATTAATCCTGGCGTTCCCCAGCTTTCTAGTATGAAGTGGTTAGGCGGATTTTTAAGTTGGAGAAAAAAGTGAAGTGGAGATCTGTCTGCACACGGAATTTTACACGCTAAAATTAAACATCAGATCTGTCAAGTGTGCTTCACAGCCTCTGCTTGTAGACAATACCTTGTACTTAAAATTTTAAGCACCATCGCCTCCATAAACCATTCTGCAAATTGCTATGAAATATGTGCTGTAGGACTAGTGCAACCCCTACCCTCTTTTTGAATCCTTATCTACAACTGAAGCCCTGAAATACTCTATTTTAATGTTTTTTTATAACTTACGTGATGAGTAGTCACTAACCAGAAAAACGGTTGTTCTGCAAACATCTAATTTGATTTAACACTACCCTTTTCTTATTAGAAACCCAATATATCTGAATATAACATATAGTACCTTCGATTTTAAAGGTATCTTGAAATAGCTGTCATTTCCTCACATTTGCTAATCATTTGTGTTTTTCATACTGAATGGGTTATTTTGGAGCTCTTTGTCCTGTTGTATTTCTGCTTACATAAAAAAGGAAAGATCTTTTGAAACTGCTTTTCACAGAGTCTCAAAAAGGGAGTGGATTAATTGGGAAAGGGAGGGGTGGGACACAACCTTGGGCTGTTTCCAGGTGGCTTTCCCTTGCAGAGAGAGATCTTGGATCTTCCTTGTGCCTGATGAAAATGCAGTATCTTGTGTTTAGATTATTGTGCTTTCAATGTCAGCTTGGTGATAACTCCTACTTTAAAGCATCTTTTTGTTTCTTAAGTTTGTCTTGTTTTTGCTTTTGTGCTTAAGAACTCGGGGTTTCTTATCAAATGCTCCATTAAGTGGCATATATTGCTTAAAACAATCAAACTATAAGATAATGTTTTGCAAAACCTAAAGAGCAAATAATTTTTGCTGTTACATTCGTTGGAAGCTAAGACTTAATGTTACACTGAAGAAAAGGTCACCAGTGTTCTTACATTGTGTATTATGCTTCTAGAGGAAAAGAGCAGTGGATTCCGACTGAAACCGCCAACACTTATCCATGGTCAGGCACCCAGTGCAGGTAGGTTTAACTCTTTCTGAGGCAAAAGAGAAGCATCCTTGTTAAATGAAGATTTCCTTTTTATTTGCGACTTTCCTCAAATTAATCTGACAACTTGAAAGGGTTGTCGTTCCAGTGAGAGGGAATTTTGACACAAACACTGAAGTTAAGAAATTTATTTGGATATAAATATAGGACTATGCACAGACCCAACCTTTAATTACATTTAAAAGGCAGTGAAAGCTGCTGCTTCAGCTACATCACCTGTTAAATTGCAGCTATATTGCTACAGGAACATGCAGCTGCAACAAGGGCAAAAGCTCTTTAGTTTCAACAAGGAATTAAATGATTAAACTGCAGTGGTTTTGCTTCACTTGAATCACTGCAGGAGCATGCAGATGTAATACTTGGAGCATAACATCTTATATTTGTACAGTAGAACCCTGGATACTTCACAAACCCTCATCTTTGTGGAGGGGTAAGGATTCCAACCCTTTAGAGTAACCAGAGATATACAGCAAACAGGACCACTTAAATGCTCCAGCAGTTTGCTGTAGATTTATTGAAAAGGGTGCCACTTCCTCACTCAGAGCCCAGACTCCACTCATCTGGCAGAAGTGGTGCCCTTTGAATTAAAAACTATAGAAAAGAACTGAATAACTTGTCCTAAATTTAGTGGTTAGCCCTCTGTACGTTATGTGTATCATGAGCTACCCAAGTGCAACTAATCCAGGTTTTTTATTTGATATTGATATCATTGTGAAATGGAATTGGAACTCTTCTTAATGGAATTCATAATTTGTAACCAATATGGAAAGTTTTTATTTTGGGCATAGTACATGCAGGAATTAATTATAGCTTTTTTTTCTGGTGCCCAAAGCTGATGTACTACACTTGCATGTGCTTGGGGTGGGGTTGCATTCTCCTTGTCCCGAACTTGGATGGGGCCTGTCTCTTCAGATATTTGGAAAGGCAAACCCAGTTTTTAAAAAGTGAGATGTTAATGTAAGGGTGACATTTTTTCATGGTATTTTAATAGGCTAGGGGTTTGTCTTTCATTTATTTCAGTGGAGTAATGCTAAATCATTGGGCATAGTCTACTGGAGTTAATCCAGTTGGGGTTTCCTAATAGACCAGGGGTGGGCAATTATTTTGGTTAGTGGGCCTTTTAACGAGTTTTAGTGAGCTGTTGGGGGCTGTGCACATAAAATCTTTCAGAAGATATAATTTTAACAAATTATAGATTAAAAAAACAAGTTGTACTATATACTAAAAATCAAATGCTTACTGTAACGTTTTAGTTTTATTTAAAAAATATTTTTGTCCTGGTTTGCTGTTTTTTTTGTTTGCTTGTTTGTTTGTTTTTTTGAGTAGTGTATAAAGAAGTAAGTGCCTTATAGTCAAAATAGCCACTCTTGCATATTGTGAGTGTGGGGATGAGGGACTACATATGTGCTAGGACCTGGGAGCCAGCTGGGGGTGGTGGGTTATGTAGTGCATGCAGCAGAGCTTGCCTGGGCAGTGTGCTGCAGGTGTGTTGTGCCCTCGCCCCCCACCATTCAGCTTGTGGCGTTCCACATGGGGCTGAGCCTCACCTGGGGCAGCTCCTGTCCACATCCACCCCATACCTGGCTACAGCTGGGCAGCTCCTGTCCCAGCACATAGAGCTGGGAGTTGGCTGGGTGCTGGAGCCCCAGGTGTTGGGGCGGGAGCCACCTGGCTTTAGACCTACCCTTCCCCCTCGACCCCACCCACTGCCTTGGAGCAGCATGGGGCGGGGGGAGGAGGAGGAGCTGAGCAGTACCCAGGTGGATGAAGCAAAAGCAAGGAAGCTGTGCATGCTGGCTTGGGCTGGGCAGTGCTGTCAGTGGGTGAGAGGTGTAGTGTGGGCTGCCCTGGGTGGGAGTGGGTGGGGCGCGGCCTCATGTAGAGTGCTGTGGGGGCAGCCATGAGCTGGTTATAATCAGGCGGTGGGCTGGATCTGGGGCTATATTTTACCCACCCCTCTAACAAACTATTTAAGGTTAGTTGGACTTCTGAATCCAGATATGAATGGAAAGCTATAAGAAAATTCAGTATACTTCCAAATATCAGGTTAATTCCTAGAGGTAGTTGGAGAATTTAAGAGGTGGGGAAGATCTGAGGCCCCTGCATCAGATCTTCTACATTTTAAGGCATGGTTAACCAGTTGTCATGCCTTAAATGGTAACCTGGCCACACATTAAAGCAATTAATGGTCTCCTGAAACAAGGGATAATCCAGGAAGTTATGCCACAGAAAATCTATGATAACTTTGTGGATTGTTCCTATCACACCATTAATTGAACATGTGGCCAGATGTGTCCCTGTGGTGGTGAGTCCCATCAGCTGGTGGGACTCCCCACTGCAGGAGCACATGGTATACCCTCAAGGCTGGGAGCCCCGTCAGCTGAGGGGGCTCCTAGCCTTAGAAGCGTGCTTCGTGTCAGTGCAGAGGGAGCCAGGGATTATGACCCCGGGCTCTTCTCGTACTGGCAAGAAGGTGAGATGGCATCTGATGCTTGATTCCCACAGTCACACCTCCTGTCTTGCAGATGTGGCATGGCAGGGGATACAATTGTGTGGATCACGCATCAGATCCTATTGTGCTTTTATGTGCATGTCTGGCAGGGACCTAAGTTATGGATCTGGGCACTGCTCTCAAATATAGCTGGGAGTATTTGTTTTGCACATTGCTTTAAATTAGTGGTTCTCAGTTAGGGTGCTGTGGCACCTTGGGGTGACATGAGGTCCTCTTGGGAGCACCATGGCCTGCCACCCCACGTTAGCACTGTTAAGTGTACAAACATTTTTATATATGATCTGCAATATAAACCCAGAGACTTCACATAGGAATCCAGTGTGAAATACATTCTGACCTGTTGTGGGCTTTCTTCAGGTTTTTAGCAACAGGAGAATTGCTCTATTTTCCGTGGTCAAAAATGATTGAAAATTAGTGTTTAAATGGGGTGCTGATGAATTCAGAAGTGCCTTGAATCTGAAAAGATTGAGAACTGTTCCTTTTTAAATGAACCTTTCTGACTTCCCCCCAATGTACCTTTCGTAGTACCTTTTATTTAAATGTAAAGTTGGTGGCTGAATGAGAAATGCATGTGGATTTGTTTAAAGATTAGTAACAAAACAGTAATCTTACCCCTCTTCTGAAATAATTTTGGAGAAATAAGTGGGAAAGTGCCTTTTCCAGTGTAAATAAAATTCTACTTTTAACTTTGTCCTGTCAGATGCTTAGGGAAAACTAGATGGAAATTGAATTTTGCAACTCAGTACATTTAAATATCTGAAGGTCCTGGAAAAGTTTGCTTCCATTTTTAGGCCTCCCAAGCCAGAAGCCGAAAGAACAGCAACGAAGCGTACTGCGTCCTGCAGTATTACAAGCACCGCAGCCAAAGGCTTTCTCACAAATGGGTAAATCACATTTCTCTATTGGTTTATAATTTTACCTTTACTCTGCATATAGGTATGTTGCGGAAAACTTAGTTGCAACAGGCTTTATTTTAGATGTCTTCCAGGTTTGCCCTTTCTTTCAAAGAAAGAGACCAGAAATTAAGTGTAAACCTAAGATCGTACACAGTGACCTATATGGGCTGCAGGTAGTAAATGCAACTTGGGTGAATGGTGAGGCATTGTCTCCAGCACCAAAATAGTAGAATAGAATTCTTACAGCCGTTAAGCCCTAGCATTTGGTTTTCCAGAGTATCGTTGACTTCAGTATTCTGACGTTACTTTAACTTCAGTTCATGCACTTTCCACATTTTAGTATGAATTGCAACCTGAATTAAGCAGATTTTTCACTTCATCCTGCTTATTTTATATGTTGTGAAACTGATTTTACAAAGAGCCAAGGAAAGGTTTATAGTTTTCATTTGAATGTATAGTGTTTTTAGCTTACTTCTTTAAGCGGATCTTTATAGTGGTACCGACTTGCGTTGTTTCTAATCACCTAGGAAATTATATTGCAGTTTTAATACCACTAGATTCTATAAAGCATTCTAAGGTTTCTAGTGCTGTTAATGTGTTACCACCAATTTTATTTGTATAGTTCTCTAGGAAGCTTAGTGTTTGTTAGGGTGGCCACTTAATTTGTTTTTTAACTTAATTGTTTTGTAACTTAATTTGTTAGGGTGGCATGTAATATTGGCATGTCATTTTTCATTATAGTTCCAAGCAGTGGGACCAATGGTATAAACACCCCGCCAGATTCTGGAGTGGCAGCTCCATCAGAATTATTAATCAGCACAACAGTGAAAAGATCAGACTCTGAAGACAAGGTAAGTTTGACAATGATCTGAGACCAATGGAAGTTGTTTGGTGGTGTTATCAAAAAAAACCAAAACAAAACATTAGGTTGTGAAGCCTAGCAATCTTACTATATATGAAAGTGTCCTTTGCCAAAACAGCCTAATTTGCCACTACAAATGCAACAACTGAACTGGTCTTCTTGACAGATACCTTCCATTCCTAGTAGCGGCAGTGGATATACTGCCTAGGCCAGCTTTTGGGCCAGGTTCTATTCTACTTATCCACATAAGTGGATTTAGGATTGCAGTTAGTTGCCTGCTTCATCCTGTTTAAGTACCTGGAAAAACTTAACACAAAAGGTGGGGGTGAGAGTGGGGGAGGGTCCTCTTCCTGCTGTTTTTTTGTGATTCAGTCTTGTAAGATATCTGTTACAAAAATAGATGAATTAATATATTTTCAGCCACTTGAACAGCTGGAATAAAATCACACTTTGGCATCTAAGTCTGTTTAGATGCCGAATAGTAGAGTAAAATGTGGCCCTGTGTTTCTGTTCCTAACAGAAATGAACCATTCTATCAGATCTTGTTTTTCTGCCTATTTAGCATTGTTGCCACCCTCCTACCACTATCACTAACTTTCAGTAATCTGATAAATTTGCCAACAAGAGTTTTAATAGATTTTCATTCTGGAAAAGTAGTTTCTCCCTTTTGAGAGTTGAATAATATGCTGCTTATTCAGCTCTGGTCTGCAGGTGTCTCCCTCTCTCTACTCTATATGCAGTGCGGAGTCAGGAGGAGTAGAAAACTGTTGCAAATAATGCATACAAATTGAAGCTTCTCTATAAAGGAAGAGATATCTGCATCTGGCAGTTTTTCTTGACTCATCCCCATTCTGGTGGAACTTAAAAAGCTGGTATGAGTGGAACTCTGCTGGAAATGGGAAAGAGGAAAGAGCTTTGGTGAAAGCCCACCAATCTGCCTAGTGGATGACAGGAGGTGGGTGCTGCCAGCTGGGACTGGCACGGAAGCCAGTAAGCCTGGCTTTGAAACTCAAAATGTTTTGAAACTTTCAGAACGTTTTGAGTTCCCTTGTTTCATTTCATAGCTATTTCAAAGGCTTGTTTCATTTTCATTTTGCTGTTTTGAGCTTGAAATGTCAAGAGAAATTTTGCACAGCCCTAGTAATTATCCATATTATTTTTACATCAGGCAGGGTAGGGTGGCACTTGAAAGACTAGCTGGTTTAGAGAGGCATAAGCTTTCATAGGCAACATCCTGCTTTGAAGTAGACAGCCTACAAAAGCTTATGCCTCTCTGAACCACCTTGTCTCTGAGGTGCCACCTTGCCACACAGGAAGTATTAGGCACAGGCAGAGATTTTGTTTTTGCTCTTTTAGATTTAAAAGTTTTTGTGCCTTTTTGCCTGTTTAAAAAAAAAAAAACAAACTAAACTTTTTAGTTACATGTATTGTATTACATAATACAAATATAACCCTTCTACCAGGCCTTGTACAGCAGTAGCCCAGGCTCAGATTTAAGGGTTTAACATTGAATTCCTAAATGTGGCTCATGCCCCTATCCAGAAACCTGGGGGGGGGGGAAATTAACTGGATGTTCTACAGTGAGCAAACTTCCCCACTCAAAAACAACGTTCATTGGAAACAGGTTTATTACAGGGAGGGAAAATCAATTAAATATACAACCTCAGACTTTGACCATTAAACGTTAGTGGCTAGTCTCAGTAACTAGCCAACCAGCCATAGGGAGCCATTGCTTTGACCAGTCTGCTTGGAGATGGAGTCTCTCCCAGGGCTGCCATCTGAAGTTGCTACCACCTACACCAGTGTTTTCCCAACTGGTGTGCCATCAGGCATATCCAGGTGTGTTGCCGCATTTTGGGCTGGAGCCAAGCCACTTGCTGCTGCTGTGGGCAGCCAGACAGATGAGGGGTGTGGCTTCAGCCAGTAATTTAAACACCGCACCACCCGCTTCCTGCTGCTCCACAGCATTCCACCCTTCGCTACCCCCTGCTGCCTGGTCTGTGGTGTTCAGCTGCTCACTACCCAATCCACTCCCTCTCTCCCCTACCCCTCCAGGCTGCGGCTATGCCCTGCTGCTGCTTGCCCCTTTCTGCCCAGAGCGAGCTACACCTGTGTCAGTGCTGGGAGTGGGGACTCTGCCTGTTGCCACTTGCCAGCCGGGGTGCAGGATGCGCTGATGCTGGGACCGGCACTGCTCGCTGATGCAGGCACGGCTCACTCCGGGTGGAAGGGGGCAATTGGCAGCAAGGCATAGTCTCCACTCAGTGCTGCTGCACCTGCATCAGTGCTGGGAGTGGGGGCTCTGCCCTGTTGCTGCTTGCTCAGCTGATGCAGGGTGATGCAGGCGCAACAGTGCTGGGAGCGGGGGCTCTGCCCTAGTACCGCTTGCCGCCTTCTGCCCACATCATGTTGTCCCGTGTCCCCGTCCCCACCCCACCCTGGCTGGGAAAGCAGCAGCAGGGTAGAGCCCCCACTCCCAGTGCTGCTGTGCCTGCATCCCATGCCTTCCTGCCTCCCTCCCCAGGTAACATGCCCCACCCCCCAGCTGGGCAGCTTGTCCCAGCCCCAGTCCCTCACTTCCCCATGCCCCTTCCATCCCCTCTTCCCCAACCCCTACAGACTTACCAGCTGGAGTCAGCTGCCTGTTTAGTCTATGGCCATATCTCCGAAGCAGCATCGAATCTTTTTGATCTGATTTGGCTGAATTGAATCGGGACAGTAATTTGAATCTCTAGATCAAATCACTGTCCTTCGAATTGGCCGAATCCAAAGCGAATACTTGCTGCTTTTTGTAGGCCTAATGAATAGCCCCAAAAACTCTGAACTTACCCTCAGTAGTATGATGCATGCAAAGAAGGAATGCACAGTTATCATAATAGAACATAATCATAGCTAAACCTACATAATAAGCAGAGTTATGCCAAGGAAATGCAAAGCACAGTAGTACACATGACTTAGAATTGGTTTAACCATCCCCAGAATCCTTCTATTTGTGATTTGTATTGAAACATCAATCAAAACTGGCAGTTTTTAGCTGCTTTTTATGTACTGTTTGTAAATATGTGGTTACTTAGCAACCCTTATTTGCATATACCAGTGGTTCTTAACCAGGGTACTGCAAGACCTTTTCAGTCATGCCACAACGACAGTTAGGTAACACTGCTCTATGTACAAGATTGTAGCATGTGCACATTCCACCTGCATTAGGGTTCTTGAATGGTAACAGATGGGGGAATTGCCTCAGGCTGTAACCCTTCCTGGCCTGGTCTCTTCTTGCCTCCTTCCCTACCATGATTGTTTTGGAAACAGAGGCATGTGGGACAGTTCCATCCACACACTATTTCTGGACGAAGCATTGGGAAGAACTGGATGGGGAACAGCTACAGTGCGAACCAGATCTCTCTGCATTAAAGTTTTAAAGTGCCCTAATGCAAGAAGAGCAGGCATATGTGCTACAGCACTTTCATGCTGGCTATGCAGCAGGAACGTGGGGCAGTTTTACGTGGAGGTCCAGCACTGGCTGAGAACCACTGAAGTAAACTGAGGTGCTGCCAATGGTGGTTCTCAACTGAGGGTGCCACCACATTCAACAATATTGGGGGTGGGAGGGAGGTGGTTGCCCTGACTCACACTCTCTCTCTCTCTCTCTCTCTCTCTCTCTCTCTCTCTCTCTCTCTCTCT
>NW_017728945.1:3521839-3543561 GCF_001723895.1 Crocodylus porosus | reverse complement strand
TTTTTTTTTTTTTTTTTTTTTTTTTTAAATTGAGAAGCATTAGCATACACAATCCTAACAATCTGTTTCATGGTTTTTGTTTTTATTTAGGCAGAAATAAAAAGCTTTTACCAACTCTGACTAGTAAAAATTGTAATCATACTAAGGTTAGAGTTAAGGTTTCATGTGCTAGTGTGACCTGAACAAAGCTTGTTTTTTGGACATGCAAGTGAGCTTGAACTGTGGTTCTAGCTATGGGGTTATGTTGCGTAGGTGATAACATGTCTGCATGGTATGGCAGTGCAAGAGGGGTATATGGTGGGATGTGTGTGCAACACGCACGCACGTGCGCTCCCTAGTCTGGTGATGCAGCCAGGAGTTGCAGGGGCAGGAAGGCAGGGAAATGGCTGGGGGCTGGGCTACAGCATTCCTCCTGAGGCTTCCCCTTGGTCCTACTGCTCCTGTCATCTTTGACAGGCAGCCAGGAGCAGATAAATATTTTCTGAATTTTTTAGGGGCCCTATGGGCTAGATTTTGCCCACCCTTGCCTTAAATAAAGCCCAGGCAATGATGAGCAGGAAAATTCAAAATGATGCAAAATTACATTTATATTTTTTTACAAATTAAACTAAATATAACACTATTTGAACCTTCAGAAATATATATGTGGGTACTTGGTTTGCTTGTGGGGTGGATGTGGGTTGTGTGTCAGGATTTGTGAGGGGAGTGTCAGGGTGTGGGATGTGGGGCTTGGGGTGTGGTTATGGGAGTATGTGGGGGGCTTATGAAAGGGTGTGGAGGTATGAGGGATTTGTAGGTGAGCATGGGCCTCCCTCCACCACACTGCCCCCTCCCCCCCCATATTTGCACAGCCCCTCCAAGCAGCTCAACAGCAGGAGGCAGCAGGCCCTTGCAGTGCTTAATGGCTGTGATTAGGCAGAGTCCCTGGCAGCTCGCACACTTCTGCATGTGATGGCACTGAGTGGCCTAGTCCATTGACATACACCTTTGTACCAGACAGGGCTGGCTCCATACCAGCATATGTGGCTTGCAGCTGTGCGCCATCAGGATGGGCGGACTCTGTGCCTCCAGGTGTGGCTTCCCGCTGTAGTGCTGGAAGCCTTGTGTAGGCATAGGGCCAGCTGGCCTGGCCCAATGGCATGTGGTTCGGGAGCCACACACCATTGGGCTGGGCAGGCTCCATGCTTCCATGGGCAGCTTCCTGCCCAGCCTGATGGTGCATGGCTTCTGGTCCATGTGTCAGTGGGCTGCACTGGCCCTCCATGTGGGGCTTTCAGGACTCTGGTAGGAAGCTGCACATGGAGGCATGGAGTTGTGTGCCATCAGGCCAGGCAGCCTCCTGCTTGTCTCCACATGTGGCTTCCCACTGGAATGCTGGAAGCTCCACATGGAGGCATGGAGCCCTCATGGCCTGATGTGGATGGGTATGGGCCAGTTGCCAAACCCTGTGCCTTCTCCCTGCTCCCCTAGAGGCAGGAGCTCCCCTCTCCACTCTACCCATTTGTCTGGTCGCATGGCTCTATGCGCCGCATCATAGAGATGAAGGCACAGAGCCTGCCGCGGTTAAATTTTATGCAATTGTGGGGTCATGTCTTTTTATGCACAAAATTGCACAGGTGCATAGTGCCTCAGGGTGTACTTAAATCACCCACCTTAGGTCTTTGTTACTGCAAAACCCTATCTCCAATCAGCTGGTTCCCTCCCTGCCTTCATGGTACTGTTCTAGGCCTGCGTCTAACGCTGACAGGAGCACCTCTTCCACAAATTAACAAATTTTGCTCCCCTCCGCTGCTGCATATCTAGCTACTCTACAGGCTTTGTTCAACTACTTTTGCTTGGGGGTTCTGCCTGTTGCCTATAGCAGGGCAGCTTGTCCTGAGTAGTTATCCATAACCTTATGGTTCCTGTCTTTGTGCTTCTGCAGCTGCTTGCTTTCTGGCAGGTAGCCTGATTTGGCTGTCAACCACTTGCAGCCTTGTCGTGTTCATAGATTCATAGATTGTAAAGCTGGAAGGGACCTGGAAGATCAGGTCCAGCCCCCTGCGCCAAGCAGGAGAGAGAGCTGGAAGTCAGATGACCCCACCGAGGTGATGGTCCAGTCTCTTCTTAAAGATTTCCAGGGTAGGTGATTGCACCACCTCTGGAGCAAGCTTTTTTCCTATTGTCAAATAGTCTTCCTAGAGTTTGTGGTCATTACTCCTAGTTTTCCCTTTGGGTGCCCCAGTGAACAGTTGCTCACCGAGCTCTTGATGTATTCCCCTAGTGTAGTGGAGGTCCCCTCTCAGCCTTCCTTTCTTCAGGCTGAAGAGTCCCAGATCCCTCAGCCTTTCCTCATATGGCTTGCTGTGTAAGATTCTGATCATACGGGTGGCTCTTCTTTGGACTTTCTCAAGCTTGTCTATGTCCTTGTTAAAGTGTGGTGCCCAGAACTGGATGTAGTATTCCAGCTGTGGTCTCACCAGTGTTGAGTAGAGCAGAAGAATCACTTCCTTGGTTTTGCTGGAGATGTATCGATTTGATGCATGCCAGAGTATTATCTGCCCTACTGGCTACAGCATCGCACTGCTGGCTCATTCATACTGTGTTCTATTATTATCCCCAGGTCCCTTTCATTTGTGGTGCTGGTAAGTTTGGTGCTGCCAAGCCTGTAGGTGTGTTGGGGATTGCTTGTCCTCAAGTGGAGCACTTTACATGTCCTGACACTGAACTTCATCAGATTTCAATGTGTCCAACCTGCTAGCCTGTCTAGGTTTGCCTGTATCGGTAGCCTATCTTCAAGTGAGACCATGTTTCCCCATAACTTGGTGTTGTCTGCAAACTTGGCCAGTGAGCTTTTCACCCCTACATCCAAATTGTTAATGAAGATGTTGAAAAGTACTGGACCAAGCACCAACCTCTGTGGGTGCTTCCAACACTGCTGCCCACTTCTCTCCAGGATGTCACAGATCTGTTCACTATGATTCCTTTGGGTCCTATCCTGCAGCCAGTTTCTCACCCACATGACTGTCTTGGAGTTAAGCCCACAATCATCCAATTTTCTCATAAGGATATTGTGGGATACTAGATCAAAGGTCTTTTGGAAGCCAAGGTATACAATGTCAACCTGCTCTCTTGTGTCCAGGTGGCAAGTTGCCTGGTCATAGAAGGAAGTGAGGTTGGTAAGGCAAGATCTGCCTGCGTTGAAGTCATGCTGGCTGTCATTCAGAATCTTACCTTCTGAAAGCTTATTGCAGATAGACTCCCTGATGATCTTTTCTAGGATTTTCCCTAGAATGGAAGTTAGGCTGATTGGCGTATAGTTACCTGGGTCCTCCCTCCTGCCCTTCTTGTCCTCATTGTGCTCTGGAGAAGTCCCTGAATTGTGGAAGAGTTTTGTTTTTTTTTGCCAGGGGTTCTGCAGTCTCTTTCGCCAGGTCCTTCAGCACTCTCAGATGAAGATCATTGGGTCCTGCTGACTTGCATCCCTTCAGTTTTTGTTTGGTTTGGTTTGTTTGTTTTAAATTGGTCATACACCAGTTGTACGGCAATAGTAGGAAGGTGATTATTCCTATTGTGGTCATCCTGTTCTCTGCCTGGTGTTGTTTTCCCCTTGGTCTGGTGAAAGACTAAGCCAAAGTAGTCATTCAGGAGTTCAGCTTTCTCCTGGGTGCTGGTAACCAGCTCTCTTGAGTTGTTGAGCAATGGCCCTACACTTGTATTTGTTTTCTTCCTGTTGCATATATACCTGAAGAAGGACTTCTTGTTGTCCTTGATTGTCTTTGTCATACTCTCTTAAAACAACAGAGGCCAGAAGTGTTACAGATGCATACACATGATTTAGCTGTAATTATACCTGCTCAGTCTGAACAACTGTGTAGTCGAACTTAGGTGTCCATGCATGCAGGGCTATCCATCAAAGAAAGAAATTTGGCTTGGCAGGCAAGTGCCAAAAATAATCTGCAGAGCAGGGGTGTCAAAGGTATATGGTTTGCTGGCCAGATTTGGTGCACAGAGCCATATGTATGGCTTGTGGGGCTGGTAGAGATGCCTGGAATTCTGGGGCAGGGCCTACCACTGAATACCAAGTAGCAGAAGCCCTGAAGGGCATGTGTGTTGACAGTGGGAAGACTTGAGTGACAGCTGAGTTAACCCCTGTGCCAATTCTTGACTTGCTGCTGCTAAGTCCAGATCTGACCCTTTAGAAACCCCACAGTGTGGTTTGGCTTGTAGGGGCAGTTTTGAGTTTGACACACTCTTGCTGTAGATTCTGAAAATACAGCCACTTGAATGACCAGGAAAAAAATAGAATGTCACTGTGAGTGTCCCTGTGCCCACTACTCACCTACAGAATACAGCACAGAGATGGTTTCCTTCCCCTCCCCCCCCCCCCCCAACATGCACATGCACACCCCTGTAAAAGTTCTTTTTGGTTTTAGTAATCTTCATGGAGATATTATGCCTCCTTAGGTCAGGCAGTCATTCCCTTGCGCAGGAGAACTTCCAGGAAGTGGTAATACCACTCACCTTGGCAGAATGCCTGACAGATGCTTTATATTGCCAGTTGTTGAAGTTGGGAAAGTTTAATTTTAAGTAGTTTCAAAAGGCCAAGGAACTACTTAACACAGCTTTTAGAACATCCGCTTAGATCCCTCACTGAGTGTGGAGGAGTTGCTTTGTCCCTCTGCCTCAACTGTTGTGGCAAGAGGAATTACTGGCTGGGATCCAGACCCAGGAGACCCTGGTAAGGGTACTCTACTCCACTTCACTTCCCTTTCTGTTCTGTAGCCTTCCCGTACTATTTAGTGGATTAGAACTACTGCCTGCCTTTCGCATCAGCTCATCTGTCTTACAGCAGACAGAAGTGGGCCAAGGACCCCTTCTGAACCTCCAGGACTAGAGCCTGGTCTTAGTGGAGTGGGCAATCTGACTGTCTTGACCAGATCATAAGACTGTGCAAAACTGGGCCCCGATCAATACCACCCTCCCCCTCTTCCCCAGGCACCATCTGAACTTTTTGGAAAGCTGTTCTATAGATTAACCACGAGGTCTCTCCCTCCCTTAAGATTCTCAATCTAAAATTAATCTTATTTAAGGAAGGGGAAATCATGGGACATAAAAGTCAAATGCTTCACAGAGGTTCAGCTCTCTAGCTACTTCAAAAGACTACAGATGTAAGGAGGGGGGATATCTCTTGATTATCTTCATCTGAAGATTCTGATTTAAGAGGTTGCTTTAGGACGGGGGTTGCAACCCATGGTATATGAAGCCATTTTGCTTGCAGCTTCCTAGTTGCCTTCTGCAGCCAGCCTGGACAGCTTGTTGTTGGCAGCAGATGCATGTGTGCCTCAGGGTGGACAGTGGGGAAGGGGCTGGGGTTACACTGCCACAACAAAGATTGAACCCCTCCCAGCTCCCCTGCTGTCCACCCCTGGCATACCAACATCTTACAAGTTGAAGTTGTGGGTGTTTTTGCCATTCTGCCCAAAAAACATTGCTGAACCCTGCTTTAGGACAAGGATTGGCAACCTGTAGCCCTCAGAGTAATTTGGATTTGATCTGTGGAGCAGGGGCTTCGGCCAGCGTTTAGCAGCAGGAGCTGTGCCACGGCTGGGTGGTAGAGACAGAAGCTGTGCTGGGGAGGTGTCAGCTGGGTCCTAGAGCCTGTGCCCCTTCAACCTAAGCTGTCATTCCAGTCTGCTATAGGAAATCTTTGCCAACACCTGCTTTAAGGTGTACTTCTAAGAAATCCAAAGTAAAATTTTTTCTTAAGTTGCATAAATGTGCAGAGTGTACACTAGATATTTTTCACTACTTAACTGTTCACCAGCATGGTGTGCAACATGTGCAATAATTGGCTGCATCCAGATGAGCATGGCTATGCAGTATGTGGCACTGCAGATGCATCTGTGGTGCTACATACTGCATGTTCAGCTGCTGTCTACACAAGGGAGCAGCACAGGCTGGGTGGTGGTGGGGAGAGGGGTTGACCCCTGGATATTCAGGGGTCAGAAACTCCGCACAAAAAATCATGGATTGGCGCACACAGGAGCAGCGCTTGCCATTCAAAACCAGAGCCTGGCCGGCCAGAGACACATTCCAGTTGCTGGCCAGGCTCTGAGTGGCAGGATCACTGCTACTGCAGTCCCAGGAGGACCCCAGGTAAGGCTGCTGGGGCCCCAGCCTCTCTTACCCCACCTGGGGTAACTTGCCACATACCAGAGGGTCTGTGGCATGGGTATTCTCCAGGGACAACTAGCAGTGGCACAAGGTACACTGCCACTGGCTGTCCCCAGGGAACCAGATGTCCATGCTTTATGTAGGCATGGCCATTATTGGTATTGGGTTCCCTTGTCCATTCTCAAAATGCATGATGGCAAATCAAAGCAGAAAAGACCAAGTGTTAGTTATGCACCAATTCCTATAGGTATGAGTCTCTTCCACATCCCTATGTGCAAAAGGAATTATTTCTTCCATAGTGGAAGAGGGGTTGTAGTGCAAATCAGAGTTAGGAACTCATAATAACACATCAGGAAAAGAAAAAAATGAACAGAGGATAGACTTTTAGGCAAGTAGTACAACAGGAAGATAAGAGATGTTCCTGGCATCCTTATAAGCCTGGGAAATTGAGGTTTTCATGTTGAACTGCAGATGTAGGTTGCCATGGCCTAAAGTTCAGATGATGGCACTTCATTATGGTATTTCATCTTTGCATCCTTCTGTAGCAGATGGATGTTGAGTGAAGCAAAGGCAGTGCTTCAGAGATGGAAGAGCTAGTAAATCTGGTTTTGTTATTTCTACTCTACTCCTCCCTCAACTTCCATTTTATAAGGCTAGAAGATTCCTCAGTGAGAATCAGCTAAAATCTTATACTGATTTTGCTAACAAAAATATTTTGTTTTCCTGGAGCTAAGGGAATCATCCTCTCTAACTGCAGGGGATTTCCTGATAGTGGTCTCTTCACTATTCAGGCCCTTTGCCTGGATTCACCCATCTATAAGCATTAACTTGGTTCCTTTCTTTACTCTTGAATGTTATTGGATGAGTATCAGGCCAATGGAAATAAATAAATATATTTCTAAAAGTACTCATCTGATATCCTTATGTGGATATTGCTGTCTGTAGTTCTGATTTGGGATGCCATACTTCTATGTTGAACATTTTGGTGCTTGTGAAAGCATTCAGAGTCATAGGGACATATTATTCTAGTCACAAAGTGAATAGACTTTTTTTTTTTTTAAACTTGGTTTTCTCAACCAATCTACAAATGTCAAAATTCAAGGTGCACACTTCAAAATCCACATCAGTGAAGGACTCTAACATTAAATATGTCATTCCACTCATTTTCCACCAAAAACCCAGCAACATGGAAGATATCAAATCTTGCTGTTTGAGATGGAAACGTTACAACATGAAGAAAAAAAGAAGGTAACCTCAACAATAACACACATACTTTTCTAAGCCTATGCAAGAAACACATCACCATTCCCAAAAAACTGAACATCTGCAATCCTGTGATCGCTACACAGCTCCACAAATGCTTCACAGCCCTGAGGGAGAACTTCAGAAAAATGTAGAAATCATCTCCTTCACATACTCTACTCCAAAAGAAATCACCTTGAGAAGGAAATCAAGACATGGTAGAAGCACTTACAAGAGATGAATCAGGGTATCTTCCCAAACATTATACAGTGTACACAAAAAGATTACCAAAGATTTATTACACCATCCATCCAACACAAAAAGAAGAAATGGAACCAGTTACTACAGGAACAACTTTTCCAGCCCCAAAACAACCTTCAGAAGAACACCACCAATACCATACAACATTCCAACATCATACTTGATGAAACAAAGTACCTCTGATGTTATGAATCTCTTCCCACACATGCACCAAAGCTGAAAAAACTGTCCTCTCCAAAGGCCTTAATTTTTGTCCAAAAAACCACCTAAATAAGATATTACAGTGTGGAGAACTAGAAGAATTTTTTTCAACACCTCCATCTGAAGGAATATTTCCACAACCAGAAGAAATCCCCTTTCAATGCTAGATCCAGTGACAACATCAATGAAAAAAATCGATGCCAAAAAATCCCCCAAACCCTCAGATTGGACACTTTACAGTGGACAAAATTCAAACCTCGATTGCTACATTGATTGCTTCAGAGAGGGAATGAACAACGAAATACTGAACAACAAATGCCACCATAACAAACAAAGAGAAGGGCCACAGAAGCTCTTAAGATCCAACCACCAAATAATAATAAAACCAGCAGATAAAGGAGGAGCTGTGGTTGTCCTTAACTGTGAAGACTATATAAAGAAGCCAGCAGATGATTCTCTGATACCACCTACTATGAAAAACTAGAGGGAGATCCAATTCCCCTTTTCACCTCAAAACCACCATCGCATCATTTCCATCTCATCTACAAGAAAAACTTCAGACCCTGATCTCTCGACTACCCAATCCAAGGACTTTTTTATGTACTCCCTAAAATCCACAAACAAAGGAACCCTGGCAGACCTATCATTTCAAACCATGGGACGCTAACAGAAGAAATATCAGGTTTCATGGAATCCATCCTAAAACCGCTTGTCACCCAAAGACCGTTTTATCCAAAACACCACAGACTTCCTGTAAAAACTCAAAAACATAGATCATTTTCCCAGTAATATCCTCCTAGCCATCATGGTTGTCATTAGCTTATACACCAACATCCCACATTAGCATGACATCCAAGCCTGCCTCGCATATCTACAAGAGTGAGATTACAACCTAGAGTACAGACCTAAGGATATCACTGAACTTGTACACTTCATCTTCACACGCAACTTCAGTTTCAACAACCAACACTTCCTCCAAGCTGTGGGCACAAATGTGGCCCCACAATATGCCAACCTTTTTATGGCCCACCTGGAAGAAGAATTTAAGAACTGCACCATCAAACCCTTACTATACCTGAGATGCATAGATGACAACTTCATCATTTCAACAGAACCCCTGCAGTCTCTGACTTCCACCAAAAATTCAACAATCATCATCCCTCCAGACCATTGCTTGAATACTCTTAACACCAGCATTTCCTTCTTGGACACTATGGTCAATATCCAAAATGGTGAAATTCAAACCACCATATACAAGAAACCCACAAACCAACATTACATATCTACACAGAACCAACAATCACCCTAAACACAAGCCAAGAAAGCTGTAATTTATAGCAAAGTTCTCTGATGCTGAATTTGCACCGAGGAGAATACCCATGTTCACCACCTCAAATCTCAAAAGGGCCTTTACCAAACAAAGGCTCTCCTCTAGAGAGAGAGAGATCACACTTTTGAAAGACCTGCCCAGGTACCATGTGAAGATTTGCTGCACTACAAAAAGAAAATCCCCACAAATTGTATGCTATTACTTAATGACCTGTCACTCTTCCCTGGAACCTACATGGGGAAAATCCTCAAACAATTGCAACCCATACTTGGAAGAAGACCCATTTCTTAAAGAGCTATTTTCAGAACCACCCATTCTAGCCTTTAAACTAACACTGAACCTTGACACCCGCATCACCAGAAGCAAACTTCCTATGGCCAGAGCACACTGAATGGATCCAAACCATGCCAGGACAAAAAACGTAAAACCTGCCAACACATCTTGACCACTCCCACAATAATGACACCCCACAACAGAATCATCACCATTCCTGGATTTTGTACCTGTAGCTCCAGAAATGTAACATATTTCAACCAATGCACCAAATGCCCTAGTGGAAATTGCATAGGAAAGAACAAACAGCAACTGTGCACCAGAACGAATGAACATCAGAAATCTAGAGACAGGAAAACCCAATTACCTGTGGGGCCACACTTGTCACAGGACAATCACTCTCTCTCCAAGCTCTCATTTCTAATCCTCAAAGGGAGCTTACAAAACACATTCCATAGACAAGTGTATAAACTTGACTGCATAAATCTACTGGATACAAAAAATCCTGGACTCACTATAGATTATTTGATTTAAGATGCATTACAACCTGCCTGACACTTGATTCACCAGATACCTACCAGATCTAACCTCTTACACTTTTCTTTCCCCTCCTCTTCCCCCTCTCTCCTCCCCCCTTTTTCTGCCCTTTGTCTTCCTAATTTCTAGCTGTTTACTTTTTCAGTCAGTCTCTCTTCTACCTTGAATTACTACTACTGTAGAGTCTGCCTTACTCACCTTTGTTCCCCTCATGCTTTCCCCCACCTTCCCTGCTCTAGCTTTGTTTTCCTAATTTCCAACTATTTACATTCTCAATAACATCCTGTTACACGTGGCTTCTTTCGTTCCTTTGAGTCTCAGAACAGCAGAGACTTCCAATGCCTGAAGAAGAGTAATTGTGCCTGACAGCTTGCAAATAACCTTTTTCCAGCTACTCGGTTTAATAAAAGATATCACATCTATTCAAAGAACCTTGCCTGCCTATGTCCTTAAACCAGCACAGCTACAACCAAAAACCTAGTAACTCATTATCCAGCATTTTTTTTGCAGATGCATTCTGCATGTTGCTGTTTAGAGCACAGTTCTCTCCTTTTTTCTTTTAGCATCTGTATTGTGAGTATGCAAGATCCTAATAATTCTATCAGTCATCTGTTAGGTAGGAGGGGTTCTGCCCATCTCTTACTAGGTAAATTCCTTACCTAAGCTTTATCCAGAGTTGGGACCAAAGGTAGCATTGCAAAAAAGTAAGAATGTTGCAGAGCTGTGCTTTTGTGAGTTACTTTAGCCTAGCAAATTTGTTTGGATGTGCATGGTATTTTTAAGAAAGAAGTTGGTCTGAAGTAAATGGAAGATCGCAGCTATAGCTCATCTTTGGCAGTGTTTTCGGAACATCTAGATTATGGAGAAACGATTCCAGGTCTGATAAGTATATAGTCTCTATTTGGTTGATACTATATTTATGGAAGTTTCCAGACATTTCTGGATAAACTACCATAACTGTTTTGGACAGAATTAATGTTAAGGTTGCATCTGTGTTTCCAACTCCCTTTACCTCCTGCAGCCCATCACTGAAACTGTCATATGATGCACATCTATCTGTAGGATGAATTACGCTGTAATGCTGGTTTCTTCTTTTCTATCTCTTATGCCTTGCATTAATAAAAAATATTGGAAAGGGTAAATCTAGTTTATAGCAAACAATCTGGTTTTTTTTTTTTTAATACCTTAATTTTTCTACTTTTCTCATTTAGGTGAGAGAATGCCAGAAAAAAGAGCTGAACAGTACTACAGAGGATGATAATTATGAGAAGCCAGAGCAAAATGCACAGCAAGCATTTGTGTTTGGGCAGAATTTGAGAGACCGAGTTAAGGTACTGATTTTTTTTTTTGGTGAGTGGTTGAACTTGGAAAAAACATAAAAGAAGTAGGACTCCAAGCTTGTTCATTAGAGAAATGCCAATTCCCATTTCATTTATGTCTTCTCAATTCTGGAAACAAAATGAAGCTTAGATTAGTAAAGCCTAAAGTTTTTTGTTTCATTTGGCACTTCTTGTTATAGCCAGTATCTGCAAGAATTTCTGTAATTATAGTTAGTTCAGTCCTCCAGATAGAAGGGGGGACAGCATTCAAAATACAAATATTTAGCTACTATTTTACTTCTCATGTTTCAAGCAATCGATGCCAAAGCAGCTTTTATTTCTAAATTGACCCCCAAAGGGCAAGTACAGCTTGTAAGAAAGTAGGGCTGCAAGGGACATGAAGTCATCTAATCCAGCCCCCTACTAAAGGCAGCTATCACATGATAAAAAGCTCCAACCAGCTGGAAAGTTAAACCTTAAAAAGTTGTACTAACTTTATAGCTGGTTGCTATCGAGTTATTTAACTTGTACGTGTAGCAGGGTCACCCCTGCGGCTGGGAGCCCCATCAGCTGACATGGCTCCTACCCATGGGGAGCAGTTCTCACCTTGGGGATCATGGCTGCCATGATCCTCAAGGCTTGGGGGCGCACGAAACCCCTGGACCCACCTAAGGCTGGCTCCTGACTGCATCTTGTGTGCATGAGGCACAGCTGGGAGCTAAAGCCCATGAGCTGTGTGACTCTTGGTCCTGGCTGTGTGTGGCTCCTAGCCATTGGGACCTGCTGTTTGCAGATTCAGAGGGAGTCCAAGATTGGAGCCCTAGTTGCTGCCTTAGAAAATTAGTCTCACCATTTAAAAAAATTAGTGTTACTGTTGAAAATGGTACTAAGGTTACTAAGTGAGTGTTACTGAGGTTTAAAGAGAAGTACTGCTCAGAGAGTGAGAAAATTAGTTTTTCCTAAAAGAAAAACACCAGCTACTACCATGCATAAGAACTATGGAATTTGGTGGTGATTCTTCTGAGCTCTTGGCCTGGGAATGAAAGCTTTTTCTTGTACTGAAACTGCAGTGGTCCTTCCATAGCAATTCTGTGCAATGCAAGTTTCCACAGGCATCTGCAGCAGCAAGAAGAGAGGAGTGAATATACATGTTTTAAACCAGTGATTCTTAAGTAGGGTGCAATCAGGTCCTTTTAAGGGAGCCACGCAGTGTTAGTACTATTGATGTACAAGCACCTTAGTGTGATCCACAGGTTAAACCAGAAGATTTCGGATAGGGATCCATAATGTCAAAAACATTCTGACAAGTTGTGGTCTTTCGGAGTTCTTTCCATCTAAAGAATTGTGCTTTTTGTCTACAGTAAAAAAAAAATTATAGCTAAGAGCTGGCATTTTCTGAGGAGTGCCTTGAGTATAAAAAGGTTAAGAACCACTGCCTTGAAACAGATTAATAATCAGCATCTGCTGTGAAAAAGGAGGTGTTCACAAGTATGTCTTTCCTGCATATCCAGGGAGGAAATGTGAAGAGTTTAGAACTGCAGCGATGGCAGCTAACCACCAATACTACATGGTAATAACATGCATAATAAGGCATAGGAAAAAGTTGTTGTTCTTTTTTTAATATAGTTCCAGTGCAGTTGTGTAATAGTTACAGTGTTGCCTAGACTTGGCTCATCCTGTTAATTTACAGATTAATGGATACAATATACTGGCACTTCTGCAGGGGCTCCACCTGAAACAATGGGAAACTTGCTATGATGCATTTTGTGTGGTTCTTCTACAGTGAATGAAAATATACATCTTGCAATAGAATACAGCCTGTGTCATAGTTTTTAATAGCTATGAGCATCTCTTCTTTTTATACTATTACTATTTTTTTAACTTGTAGTTAGGAGATGAAAGTGATGAAACAGTTGAAGTACAGATTGCAGGACTTCCAAGTTCAGACCCTCCATCTGCAACAAATTACTTTCTTCAGTACATCAGTTCCAGGTGAGACTACCAAAAAGGTTGAGCATCTTCACTCTGTAGTGTGGATAGAGTATTATTAGTAGTGCTGCTGCTGTCTAGTAGAGATGCTTGTATTTTTCACTATGTTGAAACCTGCTGAAAACACAAGTATGTGGCTAGTAGACAGCAGCAGTACTACACTCAGGTTTTCTCAGGGGGAGTGGTTTGTTGCTTGTTTCCTTTCTTTTCTTTTTGAGATTTCCACTTTGCCTTTCAGGTTTATCAGCTTGTGCTCCTTCACTTGCACACTGGCTCTTTCTGTTTTTCTCTCTAAATGCATATATAACTTAATTTTTCTGTCTCCCACAGTATAGGGAGAGAGAGAGACAGAATAAATAAATTAAATATTTATGACTGCAAATAATATCTTCAAAATGTGAAGAGAATGTGACAGATTCAAACTGCTTGAGTTTGCAAAGAGTCTGAAATGAACCTTGCACCAGATATTGCAGAAATTCTCCACCTTTTTGTTATGGGGTATATTTCTAGATTGTTTTTGACTTAGTATAACTAGAATTCTTGGGGCCGTGGGTCTATTATAGGAATTATCCTTGGTTCCCTTGAACATCTGTGGCACTGAGACAACCCAGAAGTATCTGTCTTACTATTATTAAAAGCTTCATGGTTTGTGTTTTTTGCAAAAACACAGGTTTTAAAGAACCTTGTCCTCTGTTCAGTGTATGCATTAAAAAAAAAAATCCTACTATTGCACTAAGAAGATAACCTCCGAACAGTAGAATGAGGCATTTCATGTCAGTTGCCATACCTCATGGCACACAATATAAGCTGTTAGGGTTCAAACACTACCTATCCAGTGCTTGTTTCCTTTCCCTTAGAGATGGGCATAGATTATGTCTCTCTTGATTGAGGAACCATCATCTTGGACAGGATTTTTAAGCTAGTTTCTTTGCTAAGGAATTAGACTACTTAGAACAGTTTATGCTGTGTCTAACTTGGACAAGACTGGACCAGAAGCCAGACTAGGGCAAAAAATAATTAGACGGCACTCCCTCAAGCACGCAGTGTACTCTGACTCTGCATGAAGGAATCCTACAACAAGGTGGCAGTAATATTGGCATTTGTACCTTTGTGCTGACTTCAGCTGGTCCTGAGACCTCTTTGGTGCAGAGACAAGCAGAGAGGTAAAGCTGCAGGAGCACTGACTGTTGCAGGTACTATGTAGGACCATCTTGCAAGGGCCCTAAAATTGGGGCTTCTAGAAGGTTTGTCTTTGAAGTAACATGTTTTCCAAGCTGTAGTATAATAGGCACCAACATGACTGTGCACAGAAAAGAAAACAACTGTTCCTGTCTATATACCAACATTTGCACTGGTGGCTAACCTCATAAGTAGGGATCCTGGTTTTCCCTGGTTAAGCACCTCCCCAAAAAAACAAACCCCAAACATTCTCCTGAAAAATCACAAATCTCTTTAAACCTGAAATCCATGATTAAAATTAAAGGCCCCCTGGCTCTGTTTGTGCCTCTCACTCCTGCCCCCTCCTCCCAGCCTTGCTGGTGCCCATCACCTCCCACCCAAGTCCCTGCCCCCCCAGCTGCCAGGGCTACGGACCCAGGTCCACAGCCCCTTGCCTCTGCTCCCCACTGCTGTGGGCTTGGACAGGGCAGCTCCCCACCACTGCATGCACTCCTGGGGGGGCAGAGGGGGACCTGTGCTCCCCAGATCTGTATGTGGGGCAGCTCAAACTCCCACTCCGCTTCCCCACCCAATGGCCTCCATAACCCTGCAGGTATGACCTGGCTCAGCAGGGGACAGGGGCTGTGTGGGGATCTTCTCACTGCTACAAACTTCTTCCCTCTTCCTCACCCCCCCCCCCCACTGCCTTGGCAGTGCACCCCCTGTGCATGCTGCTGCTTTGAGGGGCACAGCACCGTGCTGCTGCCTTCACTGTAGCCCTGCATGTAGGAGGCCCATCACTAGGGCAGCACGGGGTGAGCAGCGGTGAGGAAATCCCCATCTCCTCTGTGCCAGGTGGTGCCTGCTGGGCTGCGGAGGCCCTGGGGGAGGGAAGCAGGGCAGTAGCCTGTACACAGATCTGGGGGGTGTGGGTTCCCCCCTGCTCCCTGAGAGTGCTCATGGCAACAGGGAGATGGCCCTCCCCTGGACAAACAACCTGCAGCCCCATCCTGCTCCCTGTTGGGGCCCTGCAGTTGCTCACTGCAGCCCTGGGCCCCAAGTACCATGTAGCTAGGCAGCAGCCCCAACCCTGCTCGGCTTCCTTCCTACAGGAGCCTCAATCCTCCTCTTTCTTCCCCCTCCCCCCACTTACCTGGTGGAGCTGCTCTCAGGCTGCTTGGGACCACATGCACGTGCATGCACATGGTGCCTCCTGTCTCTCAGCCTTCCTCCTGCTCCCTCCCAGCTCACTGCAAAAGGGGAAAATCTGTGGATTTCTCTTGTAAAAAGAGAAGTCCTTATTTGCCTCTGGTAAAAGGTAAAATCTGCGGTTTACTCTGTTTTTCTGTGGGAAACGGAAAACCTGGATACCTGCTCGTAAGGTTCAGAGTAAAAAAACTGTAGGGCATACTATATACTGAGACTTCATTTTTGGAAGAAACTTCTTTTAACTTACTGGCTTTTTGCCTGCATTGAGTAGATGTCCTTCGTTCTTACCTTCTTAGAACAACCCAAAGGAGTGTTCAGTATACCAGCTGTTTTATATCCCCACTTCAAATGAATTACCCAAACCTGAGCCATGGTGTATTGGAGATTGGTTTTTGCACATGTCCTGGAGCAGATCCTTTTCCCATACGTCATAAAAGAGGAGGTTTTTGCACTTCAGAGGTATCATTTAGCCAGATCACCTACTCCAGGTACACATCTAAAGACTGTTTTGGGTCAAAGCACAAGAAAGCTCCCTTTGGAAGGAACCCCCACCCTGGCTACCGCTGCCTTAAATCATGCAGGCAACCGTGCTGTTATATAATCCCCTTTCAAAGCTTGATTAATTTATCTTAAAAACAGGGTTATTTTTGTCCCAAATACTCCCACTGAAAGAACTCATTGGGAACTATCAGGCCCAACTTGCAAAATACTACTCCCTCATCCAGAGTTAAATCTGAAGCAGTTTTTTCTACATGTGCACAAGCTAAGAGCAATACAAATGTCACTGTTAAAGTGCAACAGCTGGTGAGCACTCCCACTCACCAGTCAGCAGCTCCCCTTTTGAAATAACTGTGTGTATGGACAAACATGCATTTGAAGCTGTCTTGTGCTCCCAATTAGCTCTTTATCTGAAGATGTTAGGGGATTTGCATATTCCTTAGACTAGAAAAGAATGGTTGCATGCTGTCACCTTGTCTTCACGTGTTGGTTCTTGACGTACTCCTTTCCTTACAGGCTCAAGATTTGGTTTGTGATATTTAACGTATAGGTTGTATATTTTCATGTAAGCAGCCTACCTGCAGAAAATATTTGAAGGAATGGTTATGCAAGTAACACATCAGAGGTCTTGTTTTGAAGATGGTTTATCTTCCACCTAGTGCAAAGAATGCATGTGCACACAATTGTGGCGAAGCAGCTGCCACATAGTAAACCCTGTCACACTTTTATTTTGCAGTAGGGTGTTTGCTTGTACACCCTGGATTCATAACAGCCCCGTAAATACATGTACAGGGTGCTCAAATTCTTTGGGTGAATCACATATCTTTTATTACAGCAACAAAAAAACTTGGGGGGTGGGGGGGGGAGAAATTTTTCTTAGCAAGCTTTCAGGTTTAAAAATCCTTTGTGAGCCTGAGGAAGCTTCTGCAGTTGGTGTATGCTTTTTCTAGATGGAATGAATAGTAAAACCTGAGGCTGGGCTGGTATGCCTACAAGACAGGCAGTCGGTGTCCTTAGACTAACACGGCTACAACCTACACCCCTGTACAAAGTGCTGTCATTCTGATTGTGTTCAGACTGCATAGTAGTGGGTTATGTGCATCAAAGAGAACAGAAACATCTTTTTACTCTCGCCTAGATAACTGGTCAGTCGGATCTCAGCAGGAGACAGCAACAAGTCTGTAATTACAGTTCTTTGCTCTTTATAGTTGTTCTCCTAGTAATGTGTGTACACACATGCATGCAGATGCACACATGTACACAAACATACATGGACACACACTCGCATCTTTTCTCTCATAATAGGTAATGACTTTGAGTCCCCTGTGACTCCCGAGATCTCTTTCACTGCTGTGCTCCTTAGAAGGTCATCTCCCAACCTGTAAGTGTGTTGGTGATTCCTTCTCCCTAGGTGCAGTACTTTGCACTTATCTTTATTAAACTGCATCCTGTATTGTTCTGTCCACCTTTCCAGCCTGTCTAAATCTGCCTGAATCTGTTCCCTGCCCTCCAGCATGTCTACTTTTACCCCATAATTTTGTCATCCACGGACTTGGACAGTGTGCTCTCCATGTCCTTGTCCAAGTCGATGGTGAAGATACTGAACAGCACAGGTCCAAGGACTGAGTTTTGAGGGACCCCACTGCCCATATCTTTCCAGGTCAAGACTGACCCGTTCACCACCACTTTCTGGGTGCATCCCAGTTAGATGATTTCATGGTCAGGTGGGTGGCAAATTGGCTAAGTCACAACCACTAGTTCTTTTTTTTAATGAGAATGGGATGTGATGCCATATTGAAGGCTTTTTAAAAATCCAAGTAAATTACGTCCACCTCAACTCCTGCATATAAGTTTGTGACCTGGTTGTAAAAAGATCCTGCCTGACCAGCCTTGTTTCTACCTGCTTTGAATCCATACTGGTTGCCCTTCAGCATTATTTTTCCTGCTGGACTCCCACAAATATAATCCTTGATAACTTTTTCAAAGGCTTTCCCAAGGATAGAGGTGAGACTAACCAGGCTATAGTTACCCGCATCTTCCTTCTTCCACTTTTTGAAAATAGTGAACATGTTGGCCCTTTTCCGGTTCTCTGGGACTTGTCCTGAGCACTATGAGCGCTCAAACAGTCCTGCCACTGGTTCTGGTATGACACTGTCCAATCTTTCAGCACCCTTGGATGAAGATTATCTAGGCCTATTGACTTGAACGCATCAGGCCCCTCCAAGTGTCCCTTCACTAGGTCAGTGCTAACCTTTGGTGGGCTGTCACCCCTCCTGTGCTTGTCTGTAGTCCAGTTTGGAGATATGTCATTATCTGTGTTCAGGAATACTGATGCAAAAAACTCATTGAAGAGCTCAGGTTTGTTCCTCCTATTCGTCCCATTGCCCTAGCCTGTTCTGTAGGGGTTCTGTGTTACCAGATTCCTTCTTATTGCTCCCTATATACCTGAAGAAGGGGCTTTTTGTTGTCTTTAAATTTTGTTGCCTTCCATTACTGCCTTGGCCTTTCTGACTGACTCCATGCAAGTGTGAGCCAAGTAGATGTAATTCTCCTTGGTGCCTACCCCCTGCTTCCATAGTTTGTGTGCCTCTTTTTTCATCCTTAAGCTTTCCTGGATTTCCCTGTTCAGCCAAGAGCATTTCTTGGCCCCTTTGGCCCCCCTTTGTGTGCAGTGGGGTTTGAAGGGACCTCAAGAGGTCATGTAGTCCAACCCCATGCTCACAGCAGGACCATTCCCACCTAGATCATCCCAGGCAAAGCTTTGTCTAGCCACGTTTTGAAAATCCCCATGGATGGAGCTTCCACCACCTCTGGGTAAGCTATTCCAGTGTGTTAGTCTCCTTCTAGTGAGAGAATTCTTCCTGGTAGCTAACCTAACTTTCTTTGGTGCAACTTAACACTGTTGCTTTTTGTTCTGTCATCTGCCACCACTGAGAACAGTCTAGCTCCATCCTCTTTTGAACACCACCTCCCCCCCACCCCTTCAGGTAGTTGAAGACTGCTATTAAGTCTTCTCTGTCTCCTCTTTTCTAGACTAAATAAGCCTAGTTCCCCTAGTCTTTCCTTAAGTCATGTCCTCTAGCCCCCTCACCATTTTTGTTGCCCTCCTCTGGACTCTCTCCAATTTGTCCACATTCTTTCTGTAGTAGGGGGCCCAAAACTGAACACAGTACTCCAGATGTGGCCTCACCAGTGCTGAATAGAGGGGAATAATCACTTCTCTTGACCTACTGGCAACACACCTACCAATGCAGCCCGGTATGCTGTTAGCCTTCTTGGCAACTAGGGCATACTGCTGGCTCATTCAGCTTATGGTCCATTGTAACCCTCAGGTCCTTTTCTGCAGAGCTGCTGCCCAGCCCATCAGCCCCCAGCTTGTACTGTGTGCATGGGATTCTTCTGTCCTAAGTACAGGATTTTGCGCTCATAGATTTCATAGACATTAGGGCTGGCAGGGACCTTGGAAGGTCATTGAGTCCAGCCCCCTGGCCTAGGGGCAGGAAGTCAGCTAGGGTCAAAGAATCCCGGCAGGATAGGCGTCCAAATGTTTTTTTTAAGAATCCAGAGTAGGTGCTTGCACTGCCTCTGGAGGGAGTCTGTTCCAGGGTTTGGGGGCTCAGACAGTAAAGAAGTTTTTCCTTACGTCCAGCCTAAAATGATCTTGGAGGAGTTCGTGACCATTTGACCTTGTCATCCCTTGGGGTGCTCTGGAGAACAGGCATTCGCCCAGATCCTTATGTACACCCCTTATATACTGACAGTTAGCCACTAGTTCACCCCTGAGCCTGCGCTTTTCCAGGCTGAAGAGTCCTGTGACACTCAGTCTGTCATCATAAGGCCTGTTTGGTTGCCCTCTGATCATGCACATGGCTCTCCTCTGGCCTCTCTCAAGTTTTTGCACATCCTTTTTAAATTGTGGAGCCCAGAATTGGATGCAGTACTCCAGCTGCAGCCTCACCAAGGCTGAGTACAGAGGGAGGATGACATCCTCAGATTTGCTTGAGAAGCATCTATGGATGCAAGCCAGGGTTTATTTGCTTTATGAGTTGTGACGCTGCATTGGCGGCTCGCGTTCATCTTGTGGTCAATCATGACCCCCAAGTCCCTTTCGGCTGTAGTGCTAGTGAGCATAGCACTGCCAAGGCTATAAGTGTGGTGTGGCTTTTTTCTCCTGAGGTGGAGTACCTTGCATTTATCCTTATTGAATGTCATCAGGTTTTTATCCCCCCATTTTCTAAGCCTGTCAAAGTCGGCTTGCATCACCAGCCTATCCACAGGTGAGGACACTTTAGCACAAAGTTTGGTGTCATCGGTGAGCTTGACCAGTCCGCTTCTGACACCAATGTCCACATTGTTAATAAAGATGTTAAAGGAGTATATGTCCAAGGACAGAGTCTTGTGGGACGCCACTGGTCATGGAGCACCATGATGATTCACTTCCATTGATTACTATTCTCTGGGTCTGACCTTGGAGCCAATTTCCCAGCCGTCGGACTGTGATGTAGCTGAGGCCACAGTTGGCCAGTTTTTCCATGAGGAGATCATGGGATACCAGATTGAAGTCTTTTTTGAAGTCCAGATATATGCAGTCAATCTCTTCTCCCTTGTCCAGGTGATAGGTCACCTGGTCATAGGAGGAAATGAGATTGGTCAGGCAAGACTGCATCAGACCCATGCTGGCTGTCCCTCAGGATGTTGCCATTAGCCAGTTTGTCAAGAATGGTTTCTTTTTGATAAATTTTTTCCAAAATCTTCCCAGGGATTGAGGTCAAGCTGATTTGGCCTGTAGGTCACTCTGAATTTTGCCTAGCCCTACCCTCCGGCATATTAGGGGGTCAGACCTGATGATCTGTTTAGGTCCCTTCTGACCCTAAGTACTATAATATCTACTACTCCCCCAAGCTTGGTGTTATCTGCAAACTTGCTGAGGGTGTACTCCATCAATGACTTGGAAGATGACAAAGGCATTGAGCAAAACCAGCCCCAGGACCAACCCCTGGGGGATTCCACTTTATACTGGCTGCTGACACTGAGCCATTGATTACTACTCTCTGAGCCTGATGCTTCAGCCTATTTTCTATCCACCTTATAGTCCATCCAGCCCATACTTCCTTAGCTTGCCTGTGAGAATGTATCAGAAGCCTTGCTAAAATCAAGGTATACCATATCCACTGGTCTCCACACAGCCAGTTACCTTGTCATAGAAGGTAATCAGGTTGGTCAGGCATGACTTGCTCTTAGTGAATCCATGCTGACTGTTCCTAATCGCCCTTTTCTCCTCCAAGTGCTTACAAATGGATTCCTTGAGGATCTGCTATATGATTTTTTTCCAGGGACTGAGGTGAGGTTGACTGGTCTGTAGTTACCTGGATCCTCATAGATTTCATACATTTCATAGACATTAGGGCTGAAGGGGACCTCGGAAGATCATCAGGTCCAACCTCCGGCCTGAAGGGCAGGAAGTCAGCTGGGGTCATAGGATCCCAGCAAGATGAGCATCCAATTTGCTCTTGAAGGTGTTCAATGTAGGTGCTTGAACCACCTCCAAT
>NW_017728945.1:3498811-3521739 GCF_001723895.1 Crocodylus porosus | reverse complement strand
TCCTTGAGTACCGCGGGATGTAGATTGTCAGGGCCGGCTGACTTGAAGGTATCCAGCTTCTCAAGATGTTCCTTCATGAGGTCAGCATTTATGGAGGGCAGGGGATCTCCCTCACCCAGACCTCCCTGTCCTATAGCGAGCATGGGTGTCCCATGGGACTGATGAAAGACTGACGCAAAGTACCCATTTAATAGGTTGGTTTTTCCTGGGTGTCAGTTGTCCCTTGTGGTTCAGCAGGGGTCCAGTGTTGCCCTTGCTTTTCCTCCAGCTCCCCACATATAAGAAAGAGGACTTTTTATTGTCCTTGATGCTCTAAGCTAGTTGGAGTTCAGTTGCAGCCTTGGCTTTCCTGGTTTGCTTCCTGCAGGACCCAGACCAGTGCAGAATATTCCTCATTGGAGGTGAATCCTGCCCTCCAACCTTTTGTAGGCCTTTCTTTTTAGCCTCAGGAGGTCTGCTAGATCCCTGGAGAGCCAGGGGGGCTGCTGTGCCCTCTTGCTGCCTTTCCTCCAAGATGGAATAGAATTAGCTTGTGCATTGAGGATTACTCCCTTGAGGAGCAAGTACTCGTCCTGAACTCCCCTCCCCCTGGGGTCATGGTTCCTTAGGGCCTCACTGACGAGCCTCCTGAGCTTTCCAAAGTCGGCTTTCTTGAAGTGAAGGACGTCTGTGTTGCTGACTGACTTGCCAGCTTTACTGTGGATGGTGAAGGTGGTCAGCTTGTGGTCGCTGTTGCCCAGCTTCCCATCAATCACTAGGTCCCTGGTTAGGTCATCCCCAGTAGCCAGTACCAAGTCGAGCAGCGCTTTACCTCTCATTGGCCTGTAGACTTCTTGAATCAGGTAGAGGTCATCCACGCATGATAGGAAGCTTTGGTACCGCCCAGATTTTGCTGAGTGATCCTCCCACAAGATGTCCGGGTAATTGAAGTCATGCATGGCAACCATGGTCCTGGAGCATGCAGCCTCAGCCAGTTCCTGGGCAAACTCCTGGTCAAGCTCTTGACTTTGGGTGGGAGGTCTGTAGTAGACTCCCACCATTGTGTCCCCTGTGCTGTGTTCCCCACGGATTTTAACCCAGAGGGTCTCCAGTTGTCCACCCTGGTAGCCAACATCAGCTTGCAGGGATGCGTAACTTTCTTTAGCATAGAGAGCTACACCCCCGCCCCTTTTATCTACTCGATCCCTCATGTACAGGGTATAGCCATCTATACCCATGGTCCGGTCATGGGTGGAGTCCCACCAGGTCTCCGTTGCCCCTTTGACGTCATAATTATTTGAGTTAAGCAGGAGGACGAGTTCCCCAAGCTCCTGGCATTTGTGTACAGGCAGGCAAGCGTCCCCTTGGGGGGCTCTTGTCTTGCCCACAGATTGTAGCATGGCTGAGGCAGGGGTAGGCTCCCTCCTTTTTTTTTTTTCTTCTCTTTCTTAAATATGGACCCTATGTTTGCTCTGAGCAATCGTACAGCTCTTTTACATAAAGTGCAACTCTTCCTTCTCTCGTCCCCGCCTGTCCTTCCTGAACAGTTTGTACCCATCCATGACAATGCTCCAGTCATGTGAGCTCCCACCGAGTCTCTGTTATTCCAATCACGTCATAGTACCATGACTGCAAGGACTTCCAATTCTTGTCGCTTGTTTCCCAGGCTTTGTGCATTTGTGTACAGGCACCTGAGGTTAGGTAGTTGATTGCCTTGATTTCTCAGGAAGTATGAGAACACCTCCCCTGTTTCCCCCTCCTGCTTGCTCTTCCTCCAGGGCTTTGGTCTCCATCTCCTGGTGAACCTAGTTTTAAAGCCCTCCTTGCTAGTTTAGCGAGCCTGTTTGCAAAGATGCTCTTCCCTGTCTTTCCCAGGTGGATCCTATCTCTCCCCAGCAATCCTTCTTGGAACAACATCCCATGTTTGAAGAAGTCAAATCCCTGCTGGCAACGCCACCTGTGCAGCCCAGTGTCAATCTACAGGATACACTTCTTTTGCCTGGGCCCTTTTCCTTGACTGGAAGGATGAACAAAAACACAACCTGAGCCCCAGCTGCCCTCTCCCTTGCACTCAGAGGCCTGTAGTCAATTTTGATATGCTCAGGGTCTCCCCTGGCAGTATCATTGGTGCCCAAATGGATGAGCAGCATGGGGTAGTAGTCAGAGGGCTGGATGAGCCTCAGTAATCCCTCTGTGACATCTCGGATCTGGGCAAGCAGCAGACCTCCCAAGACAACAGGTAAGGTTGGCAGATGGCTCCCTCCATTCCCCCGCAGAAGGGAGTCCCCAACCACCACCACCTGTTGCTGCTGCTGCTTCTTGGTAGCATTCATCTGGACCCTTCCCTAGCCTGTCTTCCTCCACCAATGGAACATGCTCCTCCCTTTCTGCTGCTAGAGCTGCATATGTTCTCCAGATAAATGACTGTAAGTGGAGGTAAAGATCTCTGCTTGCTGCCAGAAGTTACAAGGCTCCAGCTTCCACCCTCTTGGGAGTCTATGTCCCTCTTGCCGGTTCCCTGAGAGTCACCACCAGGAGACACGGCTCACACTGCAGGTGCTCCCCAACCTGGCCATTGCTGGAAGGAACCTGCAAGCTACAGTCCCCACAGTGCCAAACCAGGACCTGGGTGGAAGCTTCAGTGGTGAGCAGTCCTGCCTAGACAGAAGCCTCACAGGTGCAAGCAGAGGCAGTGGATCTGGCATTGCGATGTCCTCCATCCATTTCCCTGGGTCTCTTATTTGCCTTTTTCTCTTACTGCTCTTTTTGAGCAGACCTTCCCAAGTGAACTCACCTGGAAGGGGTCTGTTTGTTGCTCCTTGCCCTGAAGGTACTTCCCCCTCCGCCCCCCGCTTCCTCAGGCCAAGCTGAAAGACGTGCCCTTCAAAAAACGGGCAGGGGGCCCATGAACTGGCCTAGCTTGTGAACTGCATGCAGACTGCTTACCCTTTTTGCTGGCTCCCTAAGTCACTGTGTTTATCTTGGGTGTTGGCTGTTAAAGACGGACTGCCCTACATAAGTCCATGAGATCCTGATACAGAGCAGGATGGCATCTCTTGGAAAGACTTGTTTTTCCAGAATGGAAAACATTCTAAATATAGGGTACAGATATGTACTGTCTATATAGGTTACAGTGTCTCGGATCTTTGACTTTTTTGCTGCTTTGAAACATTCTAGCCTATTATTCAGCTCCAGTAGGGTGTACCTTGTAGGAACCTCAGTTTGCTATCCACTTCTGTAGTTAATTATTTGATTTAATGGTGTTTACGTTATTTGATGACCTGTTACATACTAACCCACCAGTCCTAGAATGTTCTGCTTGGGCTCACAATATCATCTTGACTCATGAAACCTTTTGAGCTGCTTTCACAAAATCTTTCTTGCTTCATCTCCCTTTTACAGTTTTCTTAGTAGCTGTTGCATTGGCCAAGAGAATGATTTGAATTCCAGGTACTTATGAATGACCTTCCCTAGAAATATTTCCTAGGGATAAGTTGGTGTTGAAACCTCACTCTTAATTTTATCCCTATGATGGTTTTGGAGTTTCATCTGAATCAGTTAATTTACGTGTCTTCCTCCCAAAGTCTTAATATAAATTGAAAAAAGTTGCACAATTGATATTTTTCATATCTTTTAGAGCTTCTATAGGACTAAATGATTCAGAATTCCTTCCAGTTAGTGGGAATAGCTAGATGTTCCAAAGCTCAGATCATCTCATAAAGAGTAGCTAAATGGGTAATGTAGCATGGTACTGCCAGCAGATATTTTGCTACACCTGAATTTTTAGGTCTTTGGCTCTTTTTAAGAAACTTGCAAAAGATAAATCTGCTAAGCAGTAGTGTGAAGTAACCTGCTAACCTTTATTGAACATCACACCTTGGAGCTAGATGCCAAAGCAAATGTCAGGATTTAGAAAGGAGTACAGAAAACAGTTGTTCAAGCACTAGAGCTTATCTTCCTCATTTCATCAAGAGAAGATGAATTGCTTGCCTGTCACTTACAGTGGGGCGTCATACCCATGCATACTCCAAGCAAAAGAGTTTTTCGTATAGTAACTGTGGTTCTTTGAGATGTGAAATCTATATGTGAGAAAAACTTGCAACCCATCCTGTCTTTTGGAATCCTCAGACTTCTAATCATACTTCTAATTGTGAAGGAACTGAGGAGCATGTGGCACGTGGGGCCAGTCCAGGCACACTTTATACACCATGAGGGGCTGTTCTGGGGTATATGTGGCTTTTGGTACCCACACCAGAGCAGCCCTGCATACTGGATCTGGTGTGCATGGCCTGTATATGGGCCACACATAGCTCAGTCCAGACCAACACCCAGATCCAGTGTGCAGGGCCAGTCTGGTACAGCTGTCATTTTCACTGGAGATCCTAGAATGGCATCATGTTGTGCGCAGCACACTGGCCCCAACTCTGCATGCTGCATATGGCGCACCGGGCCAGTCTGGCATGAGCTGCACACAGGATGGGGTCAGTCTAGTGTGGGCTGCACACACCTTTGACATCCCTGTGTTAGAAAATAAACAATAAAAATGTAACACGTGAAACAGGAGCTAAACTCCTAACTATATTTTTTCATGCATGGTTATGAGAGATTTCCAGGCTTTGAATGCTAGTTTGTGCTAGGTTATTCAAAAGATGGTAGTTCTTTGCATTTCCTGTTTAAAATAATTATTGTGGGTGTGTTGCTCATGGTTGGAAATACTTACTTTCTTTTGTTCCTCGTAAAATTTAAAGACGTTAAGGGAAGGATAGAAGAGTCGATAGTATTGATAGTCAAATAATATTGGAGTTAAACTGCTGTTATAGAAACACCATTCCATTAGAAAAGGGTGAAGGTTAGATTAGCATAAGGAACAAACAGGCACGCTGTGATGCTGCATGCATTTTTCAATCAGTAGGACTGGAAGAATAACTTAATCTATGTTGCTCGTCTATTATCTTTAGAGTTTGTTTAAAAACCACTGGAAAAAAGTGTGAGTACTTTTTTTCAAATGAATAATTCTAGTAGTTAGAGAGGAAAAAGACTATTTAGCTCAGAAATCTCAAATGCTAAAACAAGTGCTTTTGACCTGTAAACTGATATTCAGTATAATATATTGTAAGCCTTTTTAATAGAAATATTAAATAGAAATATGTGAGATGATGCTTATATTTGTAATTTTTTTTAAAGCAGATATGTGGAGGTTAGTATGTGAGCATAGGGCATAACTTGACAAAATACAGAACTTGTACAAGAAAGTAAGAAAGTTTGAGGATGTCAGGTTTCATAACATGCGTATTTCTGCATTGCTGATTTGTCTCCTCATAATGCCTCACGCTTCCTTATTCTCATTGTGTCAGGGAACAAACAACTCAAGGTCCGGCCGGTGAAAATTGATCCCTTGTTCTTAAGCTGTTATTGATCATTAACTTCTTTTCACTGTGTTAATGAAAACATTTGTTTGTTTTTTATCCCCCTGTTCCTCCCCTCCAGTTTAGAGAATTCTACAAACAGTGCCGATCCATCCAGCAACAAATTTGTTTTTGGACAGAATATGAGTGAGAGAGTGTTGGTGAGTACCCATTGATTATGAAATTTGATATTTCTTTTGGATATTGTTTATGTTGATTCCCATTCACTGAGATATGAAAGCTTGTATGGAATCTGGTCACCAGTATTGCTTAGAACTGCACTAGAGTTAAATGTCTTTGTGGCAGCACATGGATGACTGTGACCCCAATTACCACTTGAGCTCAGCTCCTCAGAGGTATTTAGGTGCCTGACTTAGTTGTTCCATTTGTTTCAGCACATTGTCTTTCAAACCTTCCCCTTTGCAACTAACCAGTTGTCAGCAAAGTTAACTGGACGCTGCTATAGTTAACATTTCAGGGCACATTCCCACCACCTTTATTGCGAGTTTTTCTTAGTTGTGTGTTCAGCTGACCAGTTGGAGTTAAGGCCAGTCCTGGTTGAGGTAAGTGTAGTATGTCTCCAAGTGATGGCCACGCAAGATGCTTGCTCTCCTAGGACTCGTGTCAAGAATCTGATCACTTTGGCAAGTTAAGGCAAATCAATGAAATAGTATGAAGTTGATCCACTTAAGGTACCCCAAAACCCCTATGTGGAAGCACGTATTCAGGGGCTTCGGTTTGCCTCACGAATGAAGGCATCTGCACATTCATGTATAGTGTCTTAAGTTGCATAGAATAAATTGATCTCAACTGTGTGAGTCCTTGCTTAGACATGCCCTTTGGAAACCATGACTGGCAAGTAGAACATTCTTTTTCAGCAGGACCTGAGAAGCTGGGGCTACTACATGACATCCTGTTTTCTGGAGTGATTTATGAAAATTACTATGGATTTGTGCATCAGAGGCCCAGTTCCTGACATGATCATTAGCTAAGGTAGCCAAATCCCTTAGTGATCAGGCAGGTTCTTTGCCACTAATACCAATGTGGGGGGGTTTTAGCTCCACTCTTCTGTACATCACTATTAATACCATTCACTTCAGCTTGCATCTTATTCTGACCAGTAAGGAAGAATTGGTTGCAAATGTGAAGGTGATAGGAAACTTGAGACAGACTAACCATGATATGATAAACCTGTATATTACAGAAATACTGCTCAGGACAAGTGTGTGCATCAAAACCAAAAAAGGTACCAAGTGGTCCAAAAAAAAAAAAAGCCCTGCATAGCTTAATAGCAAAGTTGAGGAGGCTATCAATGGCAAAGACATCATACAAAAAAAAAAAGAGAATGTCTTCAAATGAGGAAAACAGAGAAGCATATGCACTCTGACAGATAAAACGTAAATATAAAAATGTAATAAGGTAAGCCAAAAAAGGATTTGAAGAGCATCTTGCACAAGGCACTAAAGTTAACAATAAATTTTTTTTGCTACGTTAGAAGCAGAAAGCCAGCCTGGTGGGACCATTAGATTACCAGGTATAAAAAAAAAAAAAAAATGTGCTCAGAGATGATAGTGCCATAGCAGAGAAGCCAACTGAATTCTTTGCATCTGTCTTTTTACTGACTCTATAAGTAAATTCTCTGTGTGTGTGTTTAAAAAAAAAAAATATATATTTTCTCTCTGTTTTTAAACCTGCCTTCTGATAATTTAGGTGGTTGCCCCTACTTCATTTTGGGATTTAAGACCATAGAAAAGAAGGACTCATGAGGTCATCTAGTTGTCTCCCGCTTAAGACTAGGATCATCCCCGACTAAATCATACCAGTCAAGTGTCTGTCTAACCTGGTCCTGAAATTTCCCTTGATGGAGATTCTACAACTTCTTCAAACCTGGACCAGTGCTTGACCACTCTGAGTCGAAAAGTTCTTCCTAATCTCTAACCTCCGCTACAGTTTGAGGCTGTTGCTTATAGTTCTGTCCCTTCCTTACTGCCACAGAGGAAAGTCCATCTCCATCTGTTACAATTGTCACCCTCCGCCATAATTCTCATATTAAATAACCTTGGTAAGTTCAGCCTTTCCTTTATGAGCAGGGATCTTGGTTTTCTCTGTTTAGAAAAATCACAAATTCTGTGACTTGTACCACCCAAAATCCATGCCTTTCAGTGATTTTAAAATGAAATGTTGCACACACATGGTATCAGTTGAACAAAATGTTTTATTGATACATTTACAAGTTTAAAGCAGTTTGGTAGTCTACTAATGCCTTGATCACTATTATAAAATAAATTCTAAAAACTTATACATTTTGACACTGATTTTGGGTTTATCACAGAAAATCGGAGCTCCCTCTGCCCCTTTACTCGCCAATACTCACATCCAGCACATCTCCATGCTGCTACTCCTGCTACTGACAGGTGGGCAGGGGATGCCTCGCTCTAGCGGTGAGGGGCTCTCAGCGGTGGCAGCAGGCTTCCCTACCTCACTTTGCCCTGCCCTGCTGCACCAGGTCCCACGTGCTGGGCTGCAGAGGCCCCAGGGGGAGGGCAATAGGGTGGGGAACACTGAGCCTACAATGGGCAGCCTGTATCCATCCCTGATCCATGCACAAATCTGACAGGCACGTGCCCCCCATGCCTCTTCCTGGGAATGTGCTTAGTGGTAGGGAGCTAGCCCCTCTACCACCCTCTGGATGAGCTGCCCATTGCTCTGTCCCACTCCCTACCTGGGTCCTGCGGCTGTGCATTTGGGCCCCAAGCCTCACATACCACCCCGGCTGGGCAGCATTCCCAACCCTGCCCAACTCCTTCCCTCCCTCACAATGGGGGCCTCAATCCTCCCCTCTTTCCACTCAGACTTGCGTGCTGTGAACTGTGGGAGTTTCTTTCTATGTTGCCTGGCTGCCATGTGCATGTGATTTGTACACACGTACATGTGGCGCTCCCTGCCTTATCACCCTTTTCTGTTCCCCGCAGCCCCTTGCAGACTGGATTTCTGCTAGCCTGCAAGAGAGAACCCCATTTCCCATGGTTTTCTCCTTTAAAATGAAAAAATCCAGGTTTTACCACGTTTTTCTGTGGTGAACAGAAAACCCAGATTCCCTGCTCATAAGTAATGTTAGCAAAGCCTTCAATCATTTTTGTCACTCTGTTGGACTTTTTCAGATCTGTCTGCATATTTCTTGAAGCATGGGGCTCAAAACTGGACACAGTACTCCAGGGGAGGCCTCACCAGTGCCAAATAAGGTGGAAGAATTGTTTATCTTGATCTGCAAGAGATCCTATTTTGTTAATACAACCCAGTATGTTGCTGGCTCTTTTTTGCAACAAGTGCACACTGTTTATTCATTGTGGCTGGATAGGGGTGAATAACGAAATCTCTCTCCCTGGGACTTGCCTGCCACGCTTTGGAATGATGGAAGAATAGGAAGTTAATTCCTGAAAGAGAGAGAGTGTAGTAAATCACCCCAGAAGCAGGATAAAAGAAGATTGCTTTATTAGTAACTTCCCCACAGGTTGTGGGGCACCCTGGCTGTTCTCACAGCTCGTGGTCTCCCTTTTCTCCACCACTGTGCAGCCCACTCCCACAAGTCAGTCAGCTCCACTCCAGTCCCACTCTCTCTTCTCTTTCCTGCGGTACGAGCAGATCCTTTCTCTGTGGGACCTTCTCTCAACCAGTAAGTTTCTCCTCGCTTCCTCACCTCCTTACTTTACCTGTGTTGCCTATACCCAGTTGGCCAGTCTTTATCCACAAGCTGCTTTGGTGCTGGGTCTGCCGCTCTTGGCATCTCTGCTGGATCTCTCCATGCTGTGCCCCAGGGGACAAAGGAAAGCTGCTTCCTGTGGACTTAAGCAGCTGCTGGCTCCTAATCGGTTAATATTCACCCCAGGTGCAGTCCCCTTCCCAACTGTGTTTATTAAGTAATTAACTTTGCCCTGTCCCTGACCTGACTGCTTGCAACTTGGTAACATCAAAGGAACAGGGCTGTCTTTGCCCAATATTCAGTTTATGGTGCACTGTAACTCCCAGGCCCTTTCCTTCAGTACTGCAGGCTAGCCAGTCATTCCTCAGTCTGTTTTTGTGTATGCAATTTTTCTGTCCCAGAAGCAGGACTATGCACCTCCCCTTATTGAATTTCACTCATTTGATTTCAGACCGTTTCTCCAGTCTGTCCAGGTTGTTCTGGATCCTAGCTGTATCCTTCAGTGTCTGAAACTCCATCCAATTTGGTATCATCTGCAGATTTGCTAAAAGGGCACTCTGTGCCATCCTCCCAATCGTTAATGATTATGTTAAACAATATGGGATGAAGGACAGACCTCTGGGGAGTCTCACTTAATACCTTATCCCAGCTAGACATTGGTTTAGTTTATTGCTGACTAATCAGTGAGCATGATAATCCAACCAGTTATACAATTTACAGTTCTTTCATCTCGTCTGTATTTCCTCAGTCAAAACCCTGGCTAAAGTCTAAATATATTATATTTGCTTCATCTGTCTATCTTACCACAGCAGGAAATCAAGTTGGTTAGGTATGACTTGCTCTTGGTGAATCTATACTGGGTAATCCCAATCACCTTGTACTCCTCTAGCTGCTTCAGAGCAGATTCCTTGAGGACCTGCTCCATAATCTTTCCAGGTATTGAGGTCGGTCTGACTGGTTTAATTCGCTGGATCCTCTTCCATCCCTTTCCTAGGATGGGCACTATATTTTCCCTTTTCCCATCGTATGGGACCTCACAACCTCCAAGAGTTCTTGAAGGGGATAGCCAGTGGCTCTGGAATTACCTCAGCCAATTCTTTCAGTACCCTAGGGTATATTCCATCTGGCCCTGCTGTCTTGGAAGTATTTTGTTTTTCTGCATTAGGGCTGTCTAACTTTGGCACAGCTGGAGGTCACACATGATGCCAGCATGCATCTTCTGGGCCATACCATGGGGGCAACTGTAGTGGGGGAGGGGTCTCCCTCACCTCGTGCAACATGACCAGCACCAGCATCGTGCTCTCCCATACATATGTGTTGCATGCTTCTGCAGTTTATTCTTGTGTTCTTCCCTTGTAATGTGACCGCGTTCACTTTTTGTAGGATTTCTTTTTTGAGTTTCAATGCCTTGAAGAGATTAATTTAGCCAGGCAGGCCTCCTGTTGCACTTCCCATCCTTCTATAGCTTGCTCATGTGCCCATAATATGGCCTCCTTAAAATACAGCCAGCTCTCCTGGATTACTTGCCTCCCTGGATATCCTGCCTACCAATTCCCTGACTGTTAAAAGCTGCTTCTTTTTTTAATATATTTTGTTGCTTTTTTTTTTCCCCCCAAGTCCAGTGTCTTTATTCTGCTGCTCATCCTCCTTCCTTCCTTCTCTATAAGATCTTAAATTCTTACCATTTTGTGGTTGTCACCCAAGTTACTTTCCACTTCCAAATTCTCAACTGATTCCTTCCGGTTTGTGAATAGCAAGTTAAGAAAATATTTCCCCCCTTCTCCCTAGTTGGCTTCTTCACCTGCACATGACAGTACACTAGTCCTACTACTATCCTACCATGTCTTAATCCAGAGTGCATAATTATTTCAGGATTGTACTAGGACTTCCATTTCTTCCTGGTTATTTTCCATGTTTTTCTCATTGATGTGTAAATGTTTCTGGTAACTACCTGATAGCATTTTTTCAGGGAGAAAAATAAGACAAAAGTTTCCACTATTGCCTTTTACTAAATTTTTTTTCCAGGTTCCCTGTCTACAGGGCTTTGGTCTCCATCTCCCAGTGAACATAGCTTTTAAAGCCCTTCTTCCTAGGTTAGTGAGCCTAGTGGACCCCCGTCTCTTCTCAGTAGTCCTTCTCCTTGAGCATTACCCCATAATCCAAGATACCAAACCTCCTAAGCATTCCACCTAGGTAACATGGGGTTGAAGTGGTAAATCAAATGGAGCACTAGCATATAGAGCTTGTGGTGATTGACTGTTATCAAGTGTGCTAGTTTGATGTCCCCCAGCCAGTGAGGGAGAGGTTGCAGGGATTGGTGAGACAGGTGTCCCTTGATGAGTTCCAGGGCTGGTCAGGACCTGTTGGATGTAGACAAGGAATATCAGTGGCATAATAGTCTTGATCTCCCTTTAGGGTATGATGCCTTGTGTTAGGCTGTGATTTCTTGTGTTGTCAGGGTTGTTTTAGTATGAGGTTAGATTATAGATTTGTATAGGATGGTTTGGATGAGGATGATCCTGCCTCAGGCAGGCGGTTGGACTAGATGACCTGTGGATAGGATGACTATTTTTAAGGAGATCTGGGGCACTGCTTTCCCCCTCCCTCTCTCTCCCCCCGCCCCACCCCCAAGCCAGCAGCATTGCTGCAGGCAGAGGCACAGGAATGCTGGGTGCAGTCTGGTAAAGAGGTGGAGTGGCATGGTTTGTGTCCAGTCTAGTTCTTCCTGGGCAGTGGCTAAATGTGGGGGGACAGGCTGAGCTGGGCACCCCTCTAGCGTGCCCTCCTTACTCCAATACAGTAGCAGTGGTGCCTGCTTGCCCACCTGCCTGGCTCGCCATGCCACCTCCCTCACCAGACTGCACCCTTGCCCACCTGGAGTGACCAGGAATAACAGTCACAAGCTGGCACAGGTAGATTCAGACTAGACATCAGGAGGCGCTACTTCACGGTCAGGGCGGCTAGGGTCTGGAACCAACTTCCAAGAGAAGTGGTGCAGGCTCCTACCCTGGGGGTGTTTAAGAGGAGGTCAGATGAACATCTTGCTGGGGTCATTTGACCCCAGTACTCTTTCCTGCCATGGCAGGGGGTCGGACTAGATGATCTGCTCAGGTCCCTTCCGACCCTAGAAACTATGAAACCTGCCCCTGCCTCTGAGACTTTTCACCAATAGGCCGAGACCAGCCTACACAATCTGGGATTGTTCATGAACAAACTGGAATGTGTGGTTACTCTACCTAATAGATGTCCTTTCCAGCCCTACTTCTCTATGATTCTATCATCCTGCAATAAAATGGCAGGGTGCTTGTGGTGTGGGCAGCTCTGTACTCTGGGCCAGCACAGAGGGATCTGCCCATCCCTGCCTGTCAAAATCCAGGAGGTTTCTCATATGAAAGATGTTGGCCAGGACCATCTTCCAGTGCACCCAGGGCTCCTTCATTACCAGCACCACCAGCTGGGACTTGCCATTTTTTTTCAGCAGGGACTTGTCAATGAAGTATACACTCAAGAATCTGGAAGAGGAGACTAACCTTCAAGTTCTGAGGAGGTCCTAGTAGAAATTAGACAGCTTTCTAAGGTCTCTCATGGGGAGGTATCTCAGGTAGAAGAGTTTCAGGTTCTATCAGAACCATCAGAGGCAGCAGAGGAAAGTGTACCCCATTATGCACCATGGTGTCTGACTGCAAGTAGCATCTCCTAGGGCCTGATTGTGGATGCAGACCAGGCCTGTTCTTTCCCCTCCCTTCCCCCTCCCTCAGGCAAGGTGTTAAGCCAGGTGACCAGTGCCATCCTGCAGAGGAACAGAACATTGGGGCCACCCTGTTCAAGACATGAAGCCATTTGGACAGTTGGACTTCAAGTTGGTCTCAGTTCTCCAGAATGAAAGGATGACTGGGAGGACAGGTTGACCCCCAAATAAAGCAGCAGGCCTGCACTTTACCAGATGGCTTGGAGCACAGATGGTGTTGGGTCCACTTGCCACCCATTATCTGCTACCAGGTCAGAACTCTTCACCCATTTGGCCAAGGCGGAGGAGGCTGTCCAGTAGATGGCAGTTTACCAATCCATCTGCATGAGGATGACTCATTGCCGTCTTGGCTAACACCAACTCTATGAGCTGCTTGGATAGGAGAGAAAGGAAAGGTTCAGTGGTAATGTAGAGCTTGCCAGACAATTGGTAGCCTTGTCACACTCCCTGCGAGAAGATGAGTTCAGTCGGGTTCCAGTTGAGTTTAACCATACCCTCTGGGGAAGCAATACAGCATTGAAGATTTCACACAGTAGGGACTGAAGCTATCCGTCCAAGCAAGCTTGAGGAGGTCCTGGACCAAGTGCGGGTTGTTGAAGATGGTGTGCCCTAGAATCCTCTGTCTGCTTTAAGGTGGATGTCTGTCTACACAGACTTTAGCTACATCAAAAAAATACTTCCTCTTCTCTGGGGCATAGAAAAAGTAGGAGCCATGGTCCATCTCTGAAAAGCTAAAACCATGAGCTTACATGCATCACTGGAGTCCCCTGTGGTTCAGTGGTAGAATCCTTGTCTGCCACACTGGAGAGCCAGGTTCAATTCCTGGACACTTATGCAAATACAGTCGTGGAGGCACCAAATGTCTGGCTCAGTCTAGCCTTTGGATTCTGTGTCAGTGGCCTAAAGGGGGCGTGGAAAGTCTGGGCAGACTCCACTCCTCCAAAAACTCCTGCCTAGGCATATGCATCAAAGGTCTGGGAGACCTCATGCATACATCATGATCTGGAAGGATCAGTGGTTGCCAAACATGCTTCACTAGTGTAGTAGTGTCTAGAGCTCTTCCTGTTTCTCCTGACTCCCTCTGTGGAGGGCAGATTATCTGGGTCAGTGACAAGGAGCTTCTCCATCTCCTGAAACCTTAAGCTGCTCTAAGGCCACCTTCCTCTGTCAGTTTTTTTTGTTTTTTTTTTCCCCTGGATGTAGTTGCAGCATGAGCCCCATATGAACCTTCCCCACATCCCACCATCTTCATGCTGAGGGAAGGGTCCTCTGCTGCTTGGGCAAAGCTTGCAAGAACTTCCAGGAGTATTTTACAAAGGCTACATCCTCCAGCAGGCTGTTGTTGAAGTGCTGGTAGTTTGGGCCTGTATGCTCAGGTTGCAGAGTGACCTGAGCATAGGCAAGATGGCAGTCACTGGAGGAGACTTGCCAAATGCCAGAGGTGTGGAGTTGGATAGGGTTCAGGAAGGGAGGTGTAGATCTCGTTTAGTCAGGAGTGGAATGCCTGATGTTCATCTGCCTTGACAAAGGTGAATGTGGTGGTGGTGGTGGGCATGCCAGCCATCTATCAAAGTGGTCAGTGGTGTCCTCCCTTAAGTTGTCTGTGGTGACCTGGCTTCATTCCCTGCCACTTTTTTGTCTTGCACCTCAATGTTGCTCTTGAAGTCCCTGCTGAGTACTAGATACTCATGAGGACTCAAGTTGCTGAGGTAGTTGGGAGCTTGCTGATAGAATTGCCTTCTCACTGTTGGTTCCCGGGGCATAGATGTTAGGCAGATTCAGGACGACCTGATGTGTTGACCCAGAAAAGTAGCAGGCAGCTTGGTATCACTTCAACTGTCAGCATGAGCTCTGGCCCCATGCCCAGGGAGAACAAATGTGCAACCCCATAAGATGAGGTACCCAAAGTAGAACCTGTCCCCCTACCCTGCATGTGGCTCATCTGGGGTTGTATGAGTCTTCTGTAGGAACAACAGTCCTCCGCTGCTTACAGGTAAATGAATACCTGGCATTTGTGGAGACCTGTCCTGCAACCGTAGCTATTAAGGGTGGCAATGGTAAGGGTCCTTATGGGTAGGTGACGGTGGGAGGATTAGCAGGGGCCTTGCAAGGGGTGGTGTCATTTGTGACCCAACAGCAATGCTGCCCTGCTCCTGCAGGTGTAGAGGATATACTGGAAGCTGTGGCATCACTGGTAGATTTGTCATTCTACCTGTTGGGCCCCTTGCCCTCCCCCACTAGGATCCTCACAGCACCAGGGTCCCCAGTGATCTCTAGTGAGCTGTACCTTGTTTCCAGAGTGCAGCATGCTCTTCAGGAAATACAGCAGCACTTTCCTGAGCACACCTGGGGCTGAGATCAGCAGGCTCTACCACCCCTTGGAGTCCTGGTTGTCTTTCTCCTTGTCCCTGATTCCTGTGGGGGCCTCCTTCTGACTCCTGGATAATGTGGCTGTATTTCTCCCCCAGCACCAGTGGAAGGAGTAATGTACCCCCTGGAGCTGGGGAAGGGGTAGACAGGTTGGGTGGCAGGGCAGGAGACAATGGGTTCTATGTAGGATCCTCCTCAGAGTTCAGATGACTGTTAAAGGACCCTGGTCTTTCCTTCTCTCTTTGCAGAGTTTAGGGCTGTGACACGGATGGTGACACTGGGTCTGGAGATAGTGTGGGCACCTCAGTGGTGCGGTCCACCCTGGAGTCTTCAGGAATGTGGACTTCTTTGGGGCTTGCTGGTGAGAGTCACTTGGCTCCCACCTCCCTTAGGTTGTCCGAGAGAGGGATTCACTGCTAAATCTGCTCCAGAGGTAGCCAAAGTCAGGGCTTGAACTTTGGTACCTGTGGTGATGGATGTCAAATCATGAGTGGTAGAATTGTGGATCTCCTCCATAGGTTCTGTGGCTCCAGGATGCACTTGGTTCTGAGTCTTTCTCCAGGGTGGTCTCCACCTGTTTGATTTTTTTCCTGGGCTTGGTTTTTAGGTGTAGCTCCAGAGTTGACAGTCTCCTCCATGTCAGAAGAACTGAGCTGCTCCTGTGCTTTCTGCTTGGCCAAGGCAGTTGTTAGCTGTTCTTTAGGGTTTAGCTACCACTTACCGTTTGGTGGGCAGGGATGAATCCATTCCTGGTGGAGGGGTTGTGGCCAAGGACAGTGTTTCTCAATCTTGTTAAACTCAAGGTACCCCTTGGAAAATGCAGCTCTTAATTTTTTACTTGTTTTCTATGGAAAAATAATAGAGTAATAATTTTTCTGATGCAAGGAGCTCAGAAAGATCGTCACAGAATTTTTGTTAAATATTATGGATTCCTATTTAATCTTGTGGTTTATCCTGTGAATTTTATTTGCACCTAACTTGAAAGGATTTCAAGGCACCCTGGGGTGCTGCAGTACCTGATTGAGGATCAATGGGCTAGATAGTAGACCTGATTGTCTTTGGCCACTCCTGGCATAGGTATCCCAGTGCCTGCCGTAAGAATCATGTGATCTTCTCTGAGGAGCAATGGACTGTATAGGATACCCGGGAAGGAGACCATGAAGGGTTCCTCTACCTCCATCCTAGCACCCATCACCAACTGGATGGTGACCTGGCAGGGGACGGATTGCATGTGGTGGTGGAGGCTGGGGTCTCAGCACTCCAGTAGGAGGGATGTTATTGGGGATGTGACCTTTCCCAGGCTGAGAAGTGGTTTGGTATGGGCCACACTGAGGTGGTATGGAGCTGAGCACTGCCCTGGTTTAGAGGTCCTTTGAAGTTTGAGGGGGACATCAACCCCCTCTGCTTGAGTAACCTCCAGCAGAGATCACTTTTCCACTGCCTCTTGGGTGGCAGCCTCTGCTGCAAGGAACAGTGCCACTATGCCGTATGTTTGTGGCCATGAGATTTGCAGCAGCCTCATCAACTTGTGCCAGTGTCTACACAGAGTTTGATGTGGGGTGGGATCAGGTGGCGGCAGATCTCATACTACTTGTTGGGGGAAGGGGCCTTCACTGCGGTGGTCTGGGCAGAAGCAATGGAGGCAGCAGGCTTGGTGGTTGTGGTTTTCCCTACAGTGGGTTCTGCAGTGCGGATCAGGTGTAGGGTGCAGTCTGATGAGACACCTGGTCTCAGAAGTGAAATTGCTTTGGCCTTTGTGGTAGGCCTATTAGGAGTGAGACTATGATATTCCAATCTGCACAACTGAATGAAGATCAGAGTCTTATCAGTTGTGACCTGAAGCTGGACTTGTTCAACTTCAGCTGTGAAATTGTTTTCTCACAGATGTAGGTTAAGCTGGACAAGCTACCTATTTTCATGCTCAGTCTTTGAATATTCTTTTAGAGGAGCTGAATAAAAGCCCAGTGACTTCAGGACTATTGATGCTTGGGTTTTTTTAGTATTAAACTACTTGGCAATTAAGTAATTGAATTCCAAGGATGATTCACTTCCTTCAGCTGTGTCCTGTGAAAGGATCTGGAGCAGTCCTGTGTCTTTTTTTACGAGAGATAATATCTGAAAACCTCTCATAAAAATCTTTTGTAAGTAATTGAATCAAGTTCAAACAGTGATCCTGGGGAACCAGCATTTTGCATATATACTCCTGAGTTTGCTGCAGTACTCAAAGTTAACCAAGGTTTGTTTTTTTTTTTTTTTGGTAGTTAGTTACTCTATAAAGTTTTCTGAAACTCAGACCCTAATTTGTGTTATACTTTCAAAAACACTTCCCCCAAATGGAGATTCTACAGTTTCTCTAGGTAGCTTGTTCCAGTGTTTAACTGCCATGCTTGATTTTTGAACATGCTATTTTGTTGGTTAAAAGGTACAGATATTACATTTGTTTATTACAATTACCTACAAACCAGTAAACGTTTTCAAAAGTGATCTGTAATGTTTATGCATATTAATATGAAACTACTGCTTTTGTATGAAAGTACAAAGTACCTCTACACTTGCTTTCCCGCTATCCTTATGTATTGCACTATATAAACTCCCCCAAAATTGGCTTGTTACTGAATAATGTAGCCAGATGAAGAGGGACAAGAGCAGGAAATGTGTGGGTTGTGGGTGCTTCAGGCCCCCGAGTTGGCTCTTAATTATCCATATTGATTTGCATGTAGACATAGCCTGTTCCATTGTTCTACTTGCTGAGGGTATCCCAATGGGGAAATGCCCAAGATGGGTGGGTGCGGGGGAGGGGGCAGTGGCTGCCATCTGGGTAAGTTCTGATGGGAAGGTGAAAAGGGCTGGGAAGAGGGGCCCTGAGAAGCCCCCTCACTCTGTGGGTTGGATAAATGGTCATGGGTTGTCAACCTTTGGACAACATGGATACTTGCTAGGAACAAATAATGCCAAACCAAATTGATTTCCATCTTTGACAAGACAGCTGTTTTGATGGATCAAGAAAATGCCGTGCACATAATATACTGTATTTACTTATGTACTATGTGTACCTCTTTATCAAAAAATAGCCAGCTGAAATGGGGGTATATATGTTAAATGAGGAAATAGTTTTCTGTACTAGAATGGAGGTGGGAATGGCAGCAGGGGACTGCCCAGCACCAGCTCACCCAGTCTGCAGCATTCCCCCTCCCCTTGCCTTAGGGGCAACAACTACAGGTTTAAACCCTCTCACAGGTGATACTGAATTAGTTTTGAGAGGGCTAATGGCAGTGGCTGCGAGAGGGTTAAACAAGTAGTTGTTTGTGGGGGAGAGGGGGGAAGAATGACATTCAATGGCATCTACCCCTGCTCCATGCAGCCTAAACAATCAGCCCCTAGGTGAGCTGCTGCCATCCTGAGTGAACTGGAGCCATGGCAGGTAAAAACCTGGAAAAACCTTTAAGCCCTTTTCCCCATTCTGCCTTCCCATAACAAGGTGCCTGTCTTATTTGGGGCCTGTGGTATGGAAATAAATATGGTGTTTGAACATTAGTTAGGCTTTTGACAGTCACATGGGACATTCTCATTTCTCTGCTGTAGTCATGGGCTAGGTAGAATCACAGAGGTGCATATATTACTGGCAGAATAACGGTAAGCAGTGAGTAACTATAAATTGATCAATGTCAGAATGGGAGGTTCCATGTAGAGTTCCATAGCAGTCTGTCCTGGGCCAGTTGGGGGGGAAAAAAACCCTGATCATACCCTGTTCATTCTTTTTTAGTATTCACTCTGGTAATGTGACCCATAGTACAGGGCAAGATTGGACCTCTGTGGTCTGACCCAGGAAATGGCAGTTCTTATGTTGTTGCAACCAGCTGGCCAATAGTGTTGTTAAGAAACAGATTTTGGAGTTTTGGTAGATCACTGACTCAACATGAGGAAGCAGTGCGATTAGTCACAAGAAAAGCAAAACTGTGTTTGGGCTGCATTAAACAGGAGTGTTGGATATAAGATGTGAGAAGTAATGATACCACTTTGCTTGGTATTTGTTAAGCCTTAGCTTAATGAATTGGGCTCAGTTCTGTATGCTGCTATTTAAGATGTGCAGAAATGTGAATAGATCCAGAGGTGAGGGACAGCAATGTTCTAGATCTTGGAACACAAACTCTAATAGAAAATAGGTATGTTCATTTTGACAAATAGAACAAAGGGCGACATGATAGCAGGATTCAAAATATTTGAAAGATTGCCATGAAGATGAGGAAGAGCAACTATTCTTCTTTGCTACACAGGGCAGGATATGAAGCAGTGGGTTCTTAATCTGCAGAAAAGCAGTTTTAATTTAAATTCGGGGGTGGGACTTCCCTCCTTTTAGAACAGCAGATTAGTGGAAAAGGCTGCCTTGGGAAAATGTGGCATCTCCTTCATAAGTTGCTTGCAAGAAGACTCTGAAAAGGTATTTATTTCATTTAGTATAGGACTAATACATCCTGCATTTCTGCAGGAGGTTGGACTAGATGATCCACGAGGCCTTTTCCAACCCTATAATTCTAACCCAGCCTGCTTCCCTCTCCCAGGTCTGCTTCAGCATCCAGTACTTAGGACAAACTGGAGTTCGGCTCCAGAGAGACATCTGGCACCAGCTCCTCACCCCTCAAAGCTGAGGAGGGAGAAGATGAGTCATGGGACTCCCCTTGGTGAAGGGGTTATGGGCCTAGGTACATAGCATTAATCTGTCCGACAGAGAAGGCAACTCAGTGTTGAAGATACCGCATAGTTCAGGAGCCCTGATTTCAGCCCTGACAGTGCAGGATCAACAGGTGTTGATGTACCCCATGTCACTGTCGTCTGTGCTGATAGCTGGTAGCAAAGTCCCAAATTTTGCTGTTCAGTGCTATTATGCCCTCTCTCACCTCCCCCCGTCACTCGTCACATTATATTATTTTACCATATTGGTGCACAAGTGGAAACATCACCAATGCAATCTCATCTCTACCCACCCACTCTGCTGCAGCAACCACTATCACCACTAGGTCAGTCAGGATAGGGTTACAATTTATATTAGGGAATTATGTGCACTGAGAGGTTCTAGATATCCTGATACCTTGTTATAGCGTTTCTAAACATGGAGAACTACTCAAAGAACCATATACATGCATCCGTGTTTTTGCACATCAAAAGTTTTTTCCTTTTTTCCCCCCCAACAGAGCCCACCAAAATCAAATGATGGTGGTACAGAGAGTAACAAGGAGAATACTGCTTCAGAATCTGGCTCTGAATCTTCTTCACAGGAAGCAACTCCAGAAAAAGGTAAATAGCAAAATGTACTTTGAGAAGTAATCCATAAAAACAGTACTCTTTTACTGCTAGTATAATAGGTATTACTTGTTAAATGTTTGGAGTTGTTAGTGTACTATTACCATATGAAAATACAAAGATCTTGCTGTTGTTTTTAGTGGTCCTTCTACCCAACATTTAAAAAAAAAAAAAAAGTATACAAGTTCTCTGATCCTGTTGCCTAGTATTAATAGTCCTTGAAGGGCGCTCTGGCACTTGGTAGGAACTCTTATGTCCCAGAGCATAAGGATTATCTGCAGCAGTGTGAAAGTGGCATGACTTTGAAGCTCATAGGGTCAGTCCTGTCAGTCAGGAATGGTGACAAGAGACTTATTTTAGTTGATACTTGTTTTGAGATATAGCATCTCCAGCCTCAGTGCTGGTTACGTGATGGTCTGAACAGGTAGAATTTATGCCAAGGAAATGGGGAATTCCAGATGTTTTAGAACAGTGGTCTCCAACTTTTTTTTAAGTAGAAGATTACCTTTGGCATTTAAAAGCAACCCAAGATCTGCTGTTTGCTGCCACCACCTCTCCCTTCCCCCCTCCTCAGCAGGTAAGTCTGTGGGGAGGGAAGGGGGGAGGGGGTTCAGATCAAGGCACAGGGAGAGGGAGACAATTATTTGGGGTGCTGCCTCCCTAGCAGGTAAGTCCCATCCAATCAGGGCACCACTTGCACTCAACTTACCCTTGTTCCTGCCTATGCAGTGCTGTCTCTCACAGTGGGGGCCTCAATCTAGCCCCTGCCCCTTCCCTCCCCCACTGATTGACTTGCTGGGCTGGGGTGCATGCACACAGGCATTCAGTCCCACACCCCAGCCATGGATCGACTCCAAGAGGCTCTCAGATCTGCTGGTGGACTGAGACCCGCTGGTTGGTGACCAGTGTTTTAGAATCTAAAGCTAAACTAATTTGTTAAATTTTAGAAGCTTCCTCTCATCCTGTAAGCTAGAGACCATTTGATGAGAAATGCAGGTCATGTCAGAGTTCTGGGAATTATCCAGTTTTAAAGCTTTGGGCTAACATTGGACAAACTGGTACAGGTTCTGATTGTGATATAAATTAGAATTAAATAGAATTGATATAGGAACTAACAAACTATAGTTATCACTCATTCACCATAATTTGGGCCATGCACACTAGGCAGGCTTACAACAGAGCACTAAGGAGAAGGGCAGGCTTCTCATTGTGCTTTGGAAGCACTTCGCAAGGTACTGTGGTATCATATAAAAATAGGGCTGGAAGGGACCTTAAGAGGTAATTTAGTCCAACCCCTTGATCATGCCAGTTTCCAACATTTATCTTGCAAGAGTTACTGGCAAGAAACTCCCAGTAAATACTGGGCAATGGAGATTGGCCCCATTTTCAAGCCACACAGCAGCGCCATGACTGCCTTTCAAGTAGAATTCCTTGAGTGGTATGGCCAGCAGCACCAGGTTCTGTCAGTATAAATGGTTTGCAAATACCTCCTTATCCTTGTCCACAGATGAACTGTTACAAGCTGGGATATGTCATAGTCAGGGTCAGAGGGGTTGTATTGCACAGTTATCTTGCTCTGCAGATGGTGGTCCTGTGACATGCTCTTTTGTGATGCCTGCAAGCTGCTAGAGGAAGAAGAAATATTGTCTCTACTGAAGCTACTGGGCTGCATTCAGAAACAGTGGTTGACAGGCTGAGGGTGCAAACATACAAAACTGAACTGTTCCAAAACATCATTGATTGGGAACCAGTTTATATTTGTGACTGAAGTGCTGTGGCTCTGATGCCAGGGGGTGGGAGTGCTTGCTCCCATGCTTTGGGGGGGGGACCTGAAAGGTCATTGATGCATTTGCACTCGGAGGATTCACTAGTTGCATTAAATTTTGAGATGGAATTGATGTTCCAATTTGTATTCTCCCAACAGGCCTCACAATATCTCAATCAATTTTTTTTTTCTCTGCCATCCTGAATAGATGGTCTTCATTGACCACAATGCGAGATGCATATACATGAGTGCAGGTGGTTGAGGGGAAGTGCAGTATGCAAGATTTTTCCATGATTCCCACCATGTCTTGATGAGGCAGAGAAAGTTTTCCAGCACTGCTGTCTTCGATCTGGTATCCCATGATAACCTCTTGGTGAAACTGGCCAATTGTGGCCTTGGGTCCATCACGATCCGCTGGCTGGGAAATTGGCTCCGTGGTCAGACCCAGAGGGTAGCAACTGATGGAAGTCAATCGTCATGGTGCCCTGTGACCAGTGGGGTCCCCCAAGGCTCTCCTTGGACCCATATTGTTCAACATCTTCATTAATGATGTGGACATTGGAGTCAGAAGTGGACTGGCCAAGTTTGCCGATGACACCAAACTTTGGGGCAAAGCATCCGCACCAGAAGACAGGAGGGCGATCCCAGCTGACCTGGACAGGC
>NW_017728945.1:3495194-3498551 GCF_001723895.1 Crocodylus porosus | reverse complement strand
TGATCAGAGGTCAGGAAAACAGACCTTACAACGACAGGCTGAGAGCCATGGGGCTCTTTAGCCTGGAAAAACGCAGGCTCAGGAGTGACCTGATGGCCACCTAATAAGTTTATCAGGGGTGACCACCAGGATCTGGGGAAACTTTTGTTCACCAGAGCGCCCCAAGGGATGACAAGGTCGAATAGTTTATAAACTACTGCAAGACTGTGTTTCAGGCTGGACATAAGGAAGAATTTCTTTCCTGTCTGAGCCCCCAAAGTCTGGAACAGCCTGCTATCCAGAGGTGGTTCAAGCACCTACATTGAACACCTTCAAGAGTAAATTGGATGCTTATCTTGCTGGGATCTTATGACCCCAGCTGACTTCCTGCCCTTTGGGCAGGGGGCTGGACTTGATGATCTTCCAAGGTCCCTTCCAGCCCTAATGTCTGTGAAAATCTATGAAAGTTTGCCAGCACTGCTGTCAGCATAAGGATAGAAGATACAACGGTCTCTACACTATTATTTGGTAATCTTGCCTGCCCACTGCCCCCATGACTAAGCCATACACAAGCCATCTTGATCACTGGAAAGCTGTGCTAAATGATTGAATGAGCAATTGTAGGATGATGGCTGAATGTGCTTTTGGTTGGGTAGCAACTCAAAGCTAAGCATTGGGTGTGTGGGGAAGGGAGGGTGTGCTGGAGGCAACTGACTGTGTTCCCAGGATTTTGGTGGCTTGCTTGCTTTTCCAGATGTTCTGTAAAATGTAGTGTCTGGGTGAAGTTTGGGTAGTTGTAGCTAAGACTTGTCCAGTAGTCCAAACAGTGTAGTAAAACAAGAAACCTAATGTCAAAGTTGTTTGAAGTACAGAGCAGTGGGGTTTAAACTATAAGTAGAGATCCATCAACTAATACTCAGTTTTTAATAATTGACAGTTGGTAAGTTCATTGCATGTGGATGCTATTTGGAGCTACATAGTTGAGACTTCCTACTGTCTGTTGCAAGGGCAAGATTCCTGAGGGCGGGAGTGGTAAGGCATCAGCCTAACATGAGAGAATATAGGAGTTGAAGAAGGCTCTGTTCCTAAAAGAAGCTGTTTTCCTTTAACCTAGTGAAGTAGGTGAAACCAGTGGTATCTCAGCTAGCATGCTGTTGGTTCTAAAATGAACCCTTTTGCATAAGCTGCGGCATACTTGGCAACTGCACCTGAATTGGGAAGAGGGGGAAATGGTAGGGAGTGGGGCCAAGTGATGAGACCAGGCTTTGCATGTGACATCTGTCTGTCAGTCGTGTCCAGCACAGACCAGTACATTTCCTGCTCATCCTAAGTTATTCCTGCTACATTGATCCCTGTTGATCATGCAGCTGTCTGGTATTGACTTTCATGCTACCTTCCTTACATGACTGGTCAAAGGCTTGTCAACCATTTCTGTGCAATGGACCTTCAGGAATAAGTTCTCAATATGGCTCTGTATGCCTTGTTTTAATTTCTAGCTGCCTTACTGGGCTTCTGCATGTTCCACATCCTTGTAAAAGACTTCCAGGAACTATGCTAGTAATCCCTCTTAATTTGTTAGGTGGTCATAACTAGGGAGGATTTGGCCATGGTCCAGGAAAAGATGGGGACAGTTACTTAAGAACTATGAACAAGTTACCTGTCTCCGGCAGTGTAAAAGCTTCATTGGAACATTGCAACACCATTATATTCAAAGTTATTTTGGGACAGCTGGGATCCAGGTCTGCCAGTTTATAAATGCATACCTGCAGTTACCAAAAAACCCAGCATAGTATTCCTCACTCAAAATTGCCACTTAGGCCTTAGGTGGGTGAGGAGAGGAAATTTTCATTTGTGTCTCTAGATACTGGTCTACATTCAGCTGCCTGTGGAGCTGGAAAGGAAAGTTCTGTTTCTCCCTTTGTATTATGCTTTCAAGTCCATAGGGACTCTGTTATAGTAGAGGGATAGCTGTTGTATAAAGTTGTCTCATGTTTGGCATGTCAAGACTAAGATGAAGCTTATATCCGTGCCAATTCATGGGGGATTTATCTGAAGAGAACATGTGGGGTTGAGTGGGGGAGAGAGAGGGAGGTGTGGTGTGCAGTCCTTGGTAGTTGATTTCTTCAAGAGGTGGTAAAAAAGCATGGGATGTAAGCAGGTGCATTTGTTCACAAATGGATGCGATGGTGGAATTCAGGTGTAGCAACATAAACATGGGCTGGCCTCAGAAAAAATCATGCTAGCTTACTATCATAGCCTGTGTTCCTTTTGGCTAGGGAACAGCAATGACAGCAGTGGGTGGTGGCTGTTTGCTTCTGTCTGGGAATGAGTGCCTCTAGACACATGGGCCTCAGTGCTTTTCTTGGGATGTGGAGGTAAAAAGACTCTAATGTACAAACAGGTACTAGGTCCTTGCCCTTGGATTTCATGCCACTGGTATAGGTCTTGTCTGGGTTGCCACCACAGTTGGAGAGGAAATGGTTCTCTACTGACGTCTGTAGCCAAGATCTTGTTGAACTCCTTATGATGAAGGGGCAAAGTAGTTGGTATCTTGCTGATGGCACTAAATAGCCATCTGTCTTGTGATAGCAACATAAACATCCTGGTCACGCTAGCTTGCTCAGGGCCTCTTGCACCTTTATTTGTCTCCAAAATGCCTGGAGTTGAGGACCTTGTTGCTTCAGTTGCTGAAGGCATCCTTCAGAACATCTCGAGGTGGAAGAAAATAAGTTTGTATGCTGTATCTCCCAAAAGAGGTTCTGATCTCTGGATCATTGATGCAACAGAACAGATTTTTGCCTTGTACGAGATTTAAAATGGAGAGAGAGTATTTGGGGGTCTCATAGTTTCTATGGTCGGAAGGAACCCGAGAAGATCATTTAGTCTGACCCCCTGCCATGGCAGGAAACAGTACTGGGGTCAAATGACCCCAGCAAGATGTACATCTAGCCTCCTCTTAAAGACCCCCAGAGTAGGAGCCAGCACCACTTCTCTTGGAAGCTGGTTCCAGATCCTAGTCACCCTGACAGTGAAGTAGCACTTCCTGGTATCTAGCCTAAATCTACCCTCTGCCAGCTTGTGACTGTTATTTCTAGTCACTCCTGGCAGTGCTCGGGGGAACAGGGACTTTCCCCAGTGCCTGCTGATCCCCCCTGACTAGTTTGTAACAGGCCGCTAGATCCCCCCTCGGCCGTCTCTTTCAGAGGCTGAACAGGTTCAGGTCCCGTAGCCTGTCCTTGTAGGGCCTGCCCTGCTGTCCCCATATCATGCGAGTGGCCTCCTCTGGACCCTCTCCATGTTGTCCACATCCCTCCTGAAGTGCAGCCCCCAGAACTGGATGCAGTACTCCAGCTGCGGCCTGACCAGTGCTGCATAGAG
>NW_017728945.1:3460447-3495094 GCF_001723895.1 Crocodylus porosus | reverse complement strand
GCCTCTGTACTTACAAGAAGGGAGTTCGCCAGCCTGTAGGTATGGTGCCGGTTGTTCTTCCCCAGGTACATCACTTTGCACTTGTCAGTGTTGAATCCCATCCTATTCTCATCCACCCACCCCTGTAACCTGTCTAGGTCCGACTGCAGCCTATTCCTCCCTTCTAGCGTGCCCACGTCCCCCCACATCTTAGTGTCATCAGCAAATTTGAATAGGGTGCTTTTTACCCCCTCGTCCAAGTCACTGATGAAGCTGTTGAACCGGGTCAGAGTAGCTGAAGTAATGGAGGTCAGTTAGACTTCTTTTGAGGCCAGTTCAGAGGGTACAAAGCAGTGTCGTATCCCTGGGCAAACAAGCTGGCTCAAGCAGGGAGGTACTGCATATAGACAAACCCTGAATCGGAACATTTGAAATTGATATGGATTAGCCTTGACTGTTTTTTGTTGCTACTCATGAGCCAGGGCTAAACTGGTTTCAGGGTTTTTGTCTGTCCACATCTTCCATTGTACTGAGACTGATCCACGTTTTCTGCTCCCCAGGAGAGTTTTTTAACTATAATGCCTTGCCATGCTCAGCAGCACATGCCCTCCCTTCCTCTTCTCATTTTAAACATTTTATTTGTCTAAGTCAGAGGTCAGCAACATTTTTGGGCAAAGTACCAAAAACACCTGCAACCTCAACTTGTAAGATGTTGGTCTGCCAGGGGCAGATAAGTGAGCTGTGAGGAGCCTGATTCTTGTTGTGGCAGTGCAGTCCCAGCCCTTTCCCTGCCATCTGTCCCAAGGCACGAGTGCCAAGCAAAATGTGTGCCATGCTCTGGCACCCGTGCCAGGGTGTGCCTACCTCTGGTCTGAGCCCTTAATTACTACCAGAACTGAGTCAAAGTGTATAAAAATATGGATGGATCTTTAAATGCAGGCATGGTTGTAACTGGTTACTATTGTCATATTTGCAGATGTGGGCATAAGTTTTTATTTTGCAAAGGCTTTATTTAGTCCTCTTTGTAGTGACACTTAAGGAAGGGACCAGACTTCTATTTACTGGTATCTTCCCCCTCAACTTCTGATTTATGGTTTTAAAATGGAAGAGAAACTGCTCCTGGAGTGAAAGGTGGAGAATGGAATAATTGCCTAATTTAAATTTACATTTGTTTCTAATGTCCTGCTTTCCTCCGTTTTGTATATCGCAGTTCCCCAAGTCCTGATGAAAGCTTTCATAATCTGGACAGGTAGTTATGCTCCAGAGGAAAAGTCTATTGACTGGTTTTGTGTATCAATAAATGGCAAACTGCATGATCGCGCATACTTCTTGTCTTGCAGTTTTATGTAAATAACACCCAAAATAAACTTTAAAATGTTGTTCAGCTAATAATATTTCAGAATCGCTGGCAGAGTCTGCAGCAGCCTATACCAAAGCAACTGCAAGGAAATGTTTGTTGGAGAAGGTAGAAGTGATCACTGGGGAGGAAGCGGAGAGTAATGTGTTACAGGTAAGAAATTGGTCAGGTACAGGTGCGCTTTTAGTTTTGTGATAATTTGCATGATGATCCAGCTGTACTAATTCAGTTATGGTTAGTTGTTGCTTTTAATTTCCCATGTGAGTTCTTGCAATTCAACACCAGGCTACTGTCTTTGAAATTTGTTTTCATATGATGTATAACCGAGGCACGTCTCTTGAAATCATTACCGCTATGAATCTTAAACAGGACTTGAATTATTAAATTATGGATAGATTTAGAGTTGACCAATTCAGACTTTTTTCAGAGACTTTTAATTTGTATGTTTTCTTTTAGTCTGCCACTCAAGTGTTTTTCCCCTCTCTGACAAATGCACACTTTACTGTGTCACTATAGCTTTTATAAATGTTAAGGCTAATGGTGACACTACTCTAATCTCCTGAATAACATAGACCATATAACACCACACAGATTATTACAGCCAGCCTGTAACTTTTGTTTGTGTTGCACCATCTTTTGGAAAGAAATCCAGCCTTGATTTAAAAATTCCAAGTACAGTAAAAGCTGTACTATCCGGCATCTTACAGGCTGCCATGCTGTACTAACCAGCATGCTGACTTGTAAGATGAAGTGAAACCGGAAGTGCCCACTGCAACACTTCCGGTTTCTCCGAGTCCACACGGCCGGGGGCAAAGCAGCCTGTGCTGCCAAGCCACCACGGCCCGAGGGCATAACAAGCTGTGCGGGGCCTGCCTCCCTGTCCTGCAGGACGGATGACGATGCAGAGGGATGACCCAGACGCAGCAGGAGAAGTGGCAGCTGGGGCTGCTCAATTAACTGGCATGATTTGTTACCCAGCATCCACCATTCCCGGGGGATACCGGATAACAGAGTTTTTACTGTAATAGGTCGGGGTGCACTGATAGAGATTTTTGGGGCCAATACCAATAGCTGATTTTTAAGGAGGCATGCTGGCCGATACTAATCTGCTTTTTCGATATGCAGCCCAACAGCTTGAAGAGCAGTGGCAAGTCTGTTGTGGTGGAAGGGAAGGGGTGTGGTGGGGGCAATTCAAGGCCCCTGCGATGAGGGAGGGAGTGGGGCTGGGGCAGGCATTGCTTAGGCAGGGTGTGGGACAGAGCTGCAGCTCGTCCATGAGGCACAGGAAGTGGCAGGGTGGCTTCCCCTGCTGCATATACCCAAGGAGGACATGGGGTGGCTGTGTCCCTGGATCTGCGTGTGGGGCAGGGCAGGCTGCAGTTCTAGGCTGGGGCTGCCCTAGACTCTTCCTGGTGCGGGGGCTAGGCCAGGCTGTGGTTGGGCCAGTGGCGGCAGCTTGGGGCGGGGGGAGGCAGGGCTGCAGCAACTCCAAAATTTGCCATAGCCCCCCAGTTCTCCTCCCAGCACTTCTACTGCCCACCCGAGCACAGCCTGGCCCAGCCTCTGCCGGGAAGAGCGTAGTACAGTCCCGGCCCAAGCCCGCAATGGCAGCCTGCCCTGCCAGACCCCACACAGATCTGGGGGCACTCCCCCCCACCCTCCATGCGTGCAGCCTGCTGCGCGCAGCAGCAGGAACAGCCCCCCCAACGAGCTGTGGCTCTGTCCTGTGGCCTGCCCCAGCCCCCCGTAGAACTATCTCTTTCCCCATTGTTATTGACTGTTCCATCAATCTATTATCCACCCTTTCTGTGAAGGCTGACTTCTATATTTTCCTCCAGATAACTTTTATAAAGACACTAAATAGCAGTATCCCTTTTGGATGGGACCTTACTAGTAAGTCCCTCATGTTATAGCTGTTCCTTGTTTACAGTTATTTTTTGAAGTTATCACTTAGTCAATTTATGATCTTTTAAAGGTAGAGTGCATTATTTTGTATAGTGCTAAAATTTTAGTCTTGAAACCCATTATGATTGGATTTACGTGAATCGGACATTTGTAGTAGATAGTCACCATGGCCAAGTCTGCTGACAAACTTGTGATGTCATAAATCAGGGCTGTTGGACTTTATTTGAACCTGCTTGCTGGATCTGACCTGTAGGGCTTTTCATGGTCCAGACCACAGGTAGTGGCTTGTTGGTGCAGCTGCTGAACTCTATTGGTGTAAGTCTGCCACTCCCCCCAGCCCCCAACACACGCAACTTTCTTTTGCTGTTTGTTTGAGTTGCCAGCGGCAACTAAAGAACCTGAATTTGGTGGTAGAGCAAAGCACGTGGGTGGGGAGGCAAACTCCAGCATTTACTGCTTGAGTTCCAAAATCCTGCCAGTGCAGCAGCTCTGGCAACTGTGAGAGCTGTATCTTAATGTTGCACAGACCATATTCAGCCAGTGAGGTACCATTTGGACATCCCTTCTATAAATGTTATGTTATTTGTGGGGAAAAATTGGGGAGGAGGAGAATAAGACTGGGGGTGGGCGGAAGAAAGGAAGTGGAGGCATACATAAAGGTCCTGGTATGTGTTGGAGGGAACAATAAGCGGTACACACAACTTTCTATAGTTCTTCAGTATGGAGTTGCATATGCTCCCATTCCCGGAAGTAATGGCTGAATGGTGTAAGAAGTTCCTATGATAGGAGGGAATGAGAGGGTGGGACATCTCTTGGAGAACATAGAGAAATGAAAAAGCTATGAAGCGTGCATTTACTTCCCCCTTAGTTCATAAAGCACAGTATTAAGTGTTAGTAGTGTTACTTTTATTTTTTTGTCTGGTTGCATGCTGTTATAACTGTTCCTTGACTTCTTTTTTTTTTTTTTTTTTTTTAGTTGGGTTCAGCGTCAAACTAACTAACCTATAATGGACTGTTAGTCCATTTATCTTTTAAAACATTTGGATATTTTACATTTCCCCCACCCAGTACTCTAGGTAGGACTTGCCACTATTTCAACATCTGTAAGGAATCCATATAAATGGAGTTCATCACTCAATTCTTTTAAACTCTTTGGCTGCTTTGAAAAAAAGGGGGGTAGTTTTTAAACTCAGTGCATCCCCACACTGAGACCAGTGTATGCCTAGAAGAGGCAGCGCATTAGTTTGACCTGGCTTGCCTGATGTATTGATCAGACACTTTTTAGTGCGGCTTTTCTGGTGCTTTTATCTAATAGCTGATTGAATAAGCTTTAGCTAAAAGCCCCACTGAAGTGCCTGATCTATACAGATGCTGCAGAGCTGGATTGAAGTAACGCGTTGTTTCTTCTGATTAAAGAGCATTTTTGTGGGTTTAGATGTCTGCAAGCAGCCTTAGATGCAAGTTGGGTGCTCTTGCATCACAGAATGATTTGAAAATGTTTGACATCTTGTCTCAGGATAAAAAAAAAAATGTCCTTGTATCATTCAGTTTATTTCCAAATGCAGAACAAAAATTTGAACACATCTGCTTTTTGGTCATCAGTGTTGGAATTTGAATTTTTTAATTAATGGTGTATATATAGATCACTGTCTTGCTCTTTTTAATTCTACTGGCTGTGGATTTCTTTTTTTCATTGATGCATTCAGATTCTCTTATCAGTTGTCTCAGTACACCAGGAATAAACTTACTCTGTCAACAAAGATTTGCTGATTCCATCAGGTTTCAAAATATGCTAAAGGTCATAAGAACTGTGTACCTACAAGTCAGTTTTGATACTGTAAATGATAAAATAAGAGCTGAAATTGGTGAGTTGTGCAGAAATTAACAAATTATGCTGAAGCTATTTTACAAACCAGTTAACTTTTTATGTCTGTCTTTACTAAAATAACAAAATTGCATCCTAAAGAAGTGCCTCATGTTAGTTTGCTTCATTGTTTCCCTGCTTCCAGTGTGTGGCACATCCTGATACCAGGCTTTGCAAAGATCATGTGTGTTCAGAAAGCTTCTTGTGTGGAGCTTATCTTTGTATGATCAGTAGCAGGTGGAACATTCATCTTACGAGTTTGCCTCTTACATCTAGCAAACAACCAAAAGGTATTTAGACCAGGGACTGTAGCAACAACCCTTTTCTGGTTAGAAGTTGCAAACGACAAACCCTTTCTTTTGAATGAAGAAAGAATTAAAAGGAAGGCATTAGAGAGATTTAAATAAGAACTGTACTGTAAATTTTCACGGGGTAGTTGATTTTTGGAATAGCTTATTTAGGGATATAGTAGATTGTTTTCACGTGGTGTCTAATATATTCAGTATCATCAGAAAACATCTGGTGTTGGTCATATAGAAGGTATGGAGTTCATATAGAAATTGGTCAGTGGTGATATATGGCCTGTGTTACCATGAGGTCAGACTAGATGACTGCAGTGGTTTCTTCCATAAATCTAATTTTTTTTCTTTCCTTTGACACTAAGAATAGTCTGATCTACCTTTTATGAAGAAAGCCCACTCTGGGTGCATCTCAACTGGGTAGTCTCCACCCAGTGTTTTTAAGCAACTTTTAACTTGCCCAAAAATTGTTTTTGGGTTAATTCAGCCAAAAAGCCAATCCAGCTCAAATGCCCAGCCCATCTGGATCCAGAGTAATGTTTGGGAAAAAAACAACAGTATTGGTGCTGATGGATAGCGGCCTGCTGTCAATTGATGCAGGGCGGATATCCATTCTTTCTGCTGGAGCTCTTTGCACTCTTTGATACAGTAATAATATACCACTGTCCTCCCAGAGGGTGATGATTCGATCAAGAGGAATGTGCTCAAGTTGCAGCTGGAAGCTGAAGTAGTGAGACATCAGATTCAGCTGCAAACGCACATTACAAGTGAAAAATTTAAGCACCTTTTGCAACTTTCCAAAGGGCTACCTGTTCAAACAAGTAATCCCTATAGAAATGTTCCAGATGTGGCTGAAGCATTCAAAAATAATACTCTTTGAATTAGATACAATTTTGGAATATTTCACTTGTTACATCTGCACGAAGAACTGTAGGAGAGCGGGACCCCTGCCAGAGCCAGGCAAACTGCCCTCCACCCAACTCAGGGAGCCCCTCAACCTATCCACTCAGCTGAAGGAGAGGTAGGGGGGAGATTGTGTTACTATGTATATTTTGTGATTAGCTAAACATTACATTGAATATCTTCAGCAAGGAAGCATTTCTTTATGTTGCAGATTCAATGCAAATTGTTTGTGTTTGATAAGAATTCTCAGTCTTGGGTGGAAAGAGGTAGAGGACTTCTAAGACTCAATGATATGGCATCAACGGATGATGGGACGTTACAGTCTCGGCTGGGTAAGATGAGAGCTATGTCATAACCACAAGATGCTTCCTTGTTAGTTGGTATCATTTATTTTGGGTTACTGTGGGTTTTTTAATTATAGTAGGTCAAGAAGGAATAAAATTGAAGTGCAGGGCAAAGCCTTATAAGGTGTACCTTCTTCCACACTTGATTTAATTGGTAGATTTTTTTTTTTTAAAGCAAAGAGGGGATCATATTACAGACTTTTTGTATCAATTCCCAAGGTGCTGTTTATACCACTGCATGCAGAAGTACTTCTGGTTAAATACTAGTTCCTTTTTGCATGCAAGTTGTATGCATAAACTGAACATTTGGTAGCAGTTTATATAACATCATGTACACCTACTTTCTTAATCGCTTAATATTTATCTTTAGGAAAGTGCATCTCTGTGGTTTTGATTTTTATTAGAAACCTCTTCTCACAGGTTCCCTTCTCTCTAAAAGCCAGAAGGTAAAAGACCCAGTTTGGTCTAGGGTGTAAACTATCATACTCATTTCTACAATTTAGTAGCATGAATAGCTAAATAAAAAATGAAATATGCTTGATACCAGTTCACAACATGGTAGAAGAAATCAAGACCTGTCTGGTAGGTGTCAGCTTATTGGTTTTCCTACCTGCATTTTTTGTGGTAAATCAGTAATGAGGTGTATGTTACAAATATAGCTAGTTAAAGGTGCTAATATGTGTGCGGTGTTGGGCTGTGACTACTGGGGTTGAGGTGGGGAGAGAGAGCTACTTAGCTGCGTTTCTCATCATCGTGTGAAATGCATGTTAATGTCACATTGTTTTAAAAAAGTATTTTTACTGGGCCCAACTCATACAGGTTTGCAGTCAAATAAGGCACTAATCTGCACCAGTCTGAGGTGATCTATTAGAATTGACTATGTAGAGCTATGTACAATAGGTAATGAACCTATATTCGCTAAGGACTGGACTTCCCTATCTCTAATCTGTGATCTATTAATAGAGGCCAGCACAGCCTTTGTCCCATGTGTGTTTTTGAAAACTTTAATAAAGTACAATGCATCTAATTTTTCTAGGAATGCTTTATCTGTGTTCTCCCCTAGGTCCTTTCTTATTGCCAGTTTTGATACCATAAACATTCTGTATGAACAGAAGACTCTTCTGTTTAAGAACTTTCTTTTCAGAACTTTTGTCTTTAATCTGAACTTTCTACTGTGTGCCTAAATATCCATTTTTGTCTTCTGCTAACTTTGGATGTTACTTTTAGTAATGCGGACTCAGGGGAGTCTCAGATTAATCTTGAACACCAAGCTCTGGGCCCAGATGCAGATTGACAAAGCCAGTGAAAAAAGTATCCGAATCACAGCCATGGATACGGAGGACCAGGGTGTCAAAGTTTTTCTTATATCGGTGAGTACTCTTCTTTGTTTATCTTCTACCTTTGTGTCAAAAGAGTGTTTGCTTAAATTGCTATGGAGAAAACTTTTCCATCAATAAAACAATTGACAATGAAGTTATTGTTTTCATGGGCCTTCATTGGAGGGATATAAGGGGGCAGGATCAGAGGGAAAAATAAAATGTAGCTCTTGGAATCGTGAAATCCAATCACAGGATGCTCTTACTGTAAGAGCAGTGTCAGACCTAAACTGGTTCATCCATCAAAGAAAGTACAGGCCAGGCAAATATGTTTTGGATATATTGATAAAGCTACTAAAAATTCTTAATTTGTATAAATGTATCAAAGTTTCTGTAGCCTTTATCAATACTTGAACTTAATGACCTGAGGCATAGAGCTGTATTGGGCTATATTTTATACTTGTTTTTAGTAGAGTAGCTGCTAGTGTGGGGGACCCCACACTTTGTCATAAGAACTGAAGCAAATAGTGTATGTTTTCCAAGGCATGAAAAAAAATAGTTAAATGAAGTATTTGCAGAGAAATGAGTACTGGTTATTGTGGCCAAGGAAGCTTGAGAAGAGACGGTAGAAATTCAGTTGATAATCTAGAAATTGCTGTTTCCTTTTAAAATCTTGTAACGTATGTAGAGCTTTAAAGTTCCATGATAGTGTTCCTGTTCTCTGCAGCAGGATTGTTTGGAGGGTATTGTATGTGGTAGAAATAATATAATATTAGAATTATTATAAATTAGGCCTGTGCAAAGTGGCTAGTATTTGCTTCAGATTTGGCCGATTCAGGGGACAGCGATTTGATTTAGTGATTTTTTTTTGAATCACTGTCCTGAATCAATTTGGCTGAAATATGATTCAGCTGCTGCCAAATCTCTGAATCAGCCAGGCCCAGCCTGCCCCAGCTCCTAGCACTTAAAAAAGCAAACAAACAAAAAAAACTTGACTCAGCGGGTGATGCCACGTGGGGGTACAATCCCCATTACCACCTGCTACCCCACGCTCCATGGGGGGGCTCTGCTGCCTCATGCCCCACCATGGCTGCCCTGCTGCAGCTCCAGCCCTTTTAAGAAGAAAAAAAAAAGATGAAAAAAACCCCCAGACTCGCCATTCTTGCCAGCAGGGGGTGATCCCTGTACCACGGGGGGGCTCTGTAGGATGCCCCGAGGCTGCTGCAGGAGTGGAGAGTCCTGGGTTTCTTCTTGAAGGGCCAGTGCTGCATCGAATGGGACAACTGTGGGGTGGAGTGGGGCTCGTGCAGAGCCCCCCACACACGGTGGGGGCAGCAGGGATTTTGCTGCCCGCCCAGCCCCCTAGCAGCACTTGGTGAGCACTGGGGTTTTTCTTTAAAAGTCTGGGAATTGATGTGGGTGGGCTGGGAGCTGGCAGGGGTCCCCCATGGTCCCGTCCCCCTGCCTCATGTCCCCTGCCCCTAGTACTTACCAGCTCAGAGTCGGCTGCAGCTCCCTGCTGCAGCTACCAGGGGCTTCCCGAATCATCAAATCTCTCTTAAATCTTTCCTGAAGATTTGGAGGGCTTTGAATCGAATTGGACCTTTTAATTGGTCCCCTGATTTGATTCAATTCCGAGATTTGACCACCGAATTGGGCTGAATCTTCTCTGAATCGAATCATCGCCCAAAGCTTTGCACAGCCCTATTATAAACTTCTAGAGCATTGTAATGTAATCAGTAAAAGAAAACGGCAACTCCAGTAATTTATTAGAATTTTGAATACATCATTAAAACTGAATAGAGGAAAATTTGGTTGAAGTGATTTTATTTAGGCCATGGATAGATACGCATTGAAATGCTCTGAATCCTGTATTTAACCCCACTGATGGTTAAAAATTTCTTTCTGATTTTTAACACATTTCTTTTTCTTGCAATTTAAGACTTGCTACTTGTCCTGTCATTTGTGGACACTGTGTAGACCAATGATTCTCAGCTGGGATACAGCTTCCCTTGCTTCTCTGAGAAAGGCGCGTGGGGCAGGTGGAACTGTCCTCAGAACCTCTGTTTGTAGGAGGAGCATGGGGGCCGACCTGGAAGGGCCGTGGTGGGAACAAGCACTCTTGCCTGCTTTAGGCTTATCTGGCTGCACAAGACAAGCGAGGCAGTTCCTCCTGATCTTGTGGCAGCAACAGCAGCACCCAAGTTGAGAAACACTGAGGTAAACTGAGGCAGTGCAACAGTGGCTCTCAATTAGGGTGCCGTGAAATTAAAAAAGAAAAAAGGTAATGGAGAGATTGCCCAATGGTGCATCTCTGCAACAGAAACACATTGCCTGTTGTCCCACCCATTGATGTTGCAGGACAACGGCTTTTGTGTTGTTCACCCAGTGAAGCAGGTAAGTTGTGCCTGGACATACATGCCTTAGACAAGCTTTCAGGCACAAAATTCCTGCCCTCAGATATCATATCCCCTAGCTGTCTCCTCTTCTCCAAGATAAATAATCCTAGTATGTTCCACCTTTCCTTGTATGTCATGTTCTCTAGACCTGTATTCAAATAAAATAATCAGGTAAGTCATTTGGATAAAAATGTGTATCTTGAGTATATTGACTGCATATCTAGAAAGATTGTGTGGGATTCTCTTTAAAGTTGGAGGCTTCCTGTAATCTTAAATTTATCAGAATAAGATTGTGCTCATTCAGGGTGTGGCAGGGAGACAGGGCAGGGCTTTGGAACTTCCCTTTTTTTCCTGCCATCTGTCTCTGTCTCAGTCTTTCAGGAGGAGGAGGATGTCATATAGCTCCTTCTGAAATCAGTTATTCCCCTAGTTAGCCAGAAGAAGTTGATAGAGATCATCACAGAGTGCATCTTTCTCTCAGAAACTGAATACGCCCAACGCCTTGGCACTTACAGTCTGTCAGTAAATCTCTGACGACTTAGTACCAGTCCTACTGCTTCTGAAATTTAGGAGATGAAATTGCAAAAGAGTGAAGTTTGACAGGGGGGTTTTCTACTATACAAGGGACTGCCTGTTAAAACATTCTAAATTGATTTGTTTGTTTTAATAATCTGTAGGCAAGTTCTAAAGATACAGGACAGCTGTATGCTGCTTTACACCATCGGATCTTGGCTCTGCGGAGTAGAGTGGAACAAGAGCAGGAAGCCAAGAGCACAGCACCTGAACCAGAAGTATCACAGTCAAATGAGGAAGATAGTGATGATGATGATGTCATTACTCCTTCAGGATCAGCTGGAAGTGGTAAGCAAGAAAATATACAAATGTTCCTAGTTTTTGTACTGATTTCACTTTGTTTTTAAACCAAGCAAACTGTCTGCCCTTTCCATTAATATGAGGAAAGACAAACTTGCCTGCTCTCCTAACTACCTAGTTACTCTCATGAGTTACTTGGGACTTAAGTAGGAGGTCCATTTCATGCACTGTGCTTATGGTCAGAACTATTTAGTTCCATCATCATAGTAGAAAACTTCACATTTGTCCCATCTTTCTAGAACTGTTGAAAAACAACTCGGCATAGTTTGGCACAAAGATTCCAATGGGATTCTGTCCTGGTTACAGAATTATTAATTCCTGCCTTTTTGATTCTTTCTGTTGAGTTTTAAAGGTGTCATGAGGTATTGTTTCTGTTTTCAACCTCTCAGTTTTGACCTTACTAAAATACTTCCCACTTTCCACAGTTTCCAACTGGCTGAACACCAGACTAGACTGCAGGAAAAATGGTGGCAGCTCAGTGGCCATGTGACTAGTCAGGGTACAGGAGAATGTGGCGAAAAAGGACTGAGAGCAGTCTCTGTTGTGCATGTAGGAGGGAATGTAAAAGAGCTGGAGGCTGGTGAGGAGCAAGGGTATGCTGCCAAGAAAAGTTCATCAAAATTTTGAATAGAACAATCCTGGCTTCCCATGGCTACTTTTACTACTGCCAGTTCTGCATCCCACTTTACAGCAGGAAATAGTGAGGGGCAGATAATGATTAGCAATGACTGGATTTTAAATGGCAGCTCTGCTTTGAGACTGGTAAGGCAACAGATAAAGGAAGTCTCGTGTTGCAGCTAGGAGGACAGGGCAGGAGACGTACAATTTTGCAGACCTTGATCTGGGAAAGGAGAGATGTAGAAATTCTTTATTCTTACCCGTCATAGTGAAATTTTAAGACTGGAACTCATCTGTACACTTCTGAGGTGGGGCCCTCTAGCATGTAGATAAGAGGCAGACCTGCACCTTGTAATTTTCTTTCTCTAGTTTGACATCTGCAAATGGTGACTACTAGTTCTAGAGATGAAGTAGATACTTCTGTAACCAAGCTTCATTCTTTGTTTCAGGTCCTAATGATGAAGGAGATGGGCAGAATGTTGGCAGCACATAGCTGTGAGCTTGTCTGCTTGCAAGGCTGCTGTGAACATATTCTTGCGGGCACCTTTCTGGATAACCCAAGCCAGCTATTGTTACAGGCAGCGTTGAAACCGCCAGAACTTGGGAACCGTGCATCCTAACCAGTTGGTTTGGTTTTTAGGTCTGGATCAGTAGAGTCCACAAACAAAAGCAGACTTGGAAACTGCCTGAATGTGGTTTGGGATATGAAAGCTCATCATATTGATGAGCAGAAAAATAACATTTCCCCTCTTCCTTGTAATTGAAATGGCACATTACAGCTTGTCACAGCTTTTTCATTGGGACCTTTGGACTGTTTCTTCAGTAGTTCATGTCTTGCAGGCCTCTAAGACGGAACTTTTCAGCACGGTTCCAACTTGAATACTTGTTTCATAACCTCTGCCACCCTCTCTTTTTCAGTTCCTGCCACCTGCAGAGAAGCCGTGCTCTCCTCTGTTTTTGTGCTCAGTGACCGCCCTTTTGGGTTTATTCTCTTGGATAGCAAATGGGGCAGCTTGCATTTATTTTTATTTTATTTTATTTTTTACTTTTAATCCCCATGTAGTTTGTGGACCCTGTTGTCCCTTGTCTGGTGGGTCCATATGCAGAGGTAAAACAAATGTTGTGGCTCAACAGGAAAGCCTTTTATTGAGTTAAGAGACTTTGTAAAGTCCACTGGACATTTTGCTAATAACTCCTTTCTTCTTCCCTTCAAGTTCCAATATTATTTGGGGATTTATATTGTGGTGATACTTTTTATTTTAGTTTTTCAATAAGATGCTCTTGTGTGTTGAGAAAGTGAAACTATTGTTTTGTACTGTTCTTTTCTGTTACTATTTAAGGGAGAGCTAAGCCACTATATATAATAGATGTTGCATACAAATTTTCTTAGTAAATTTATGTTCTTGTAGCTACAATAAAGCTTAGGCAGTATACCAGTTACACCTTCAGAACAGCTGACTAGGAAATAGCTGTTTGCCTTTTGAAATAATAAAGTGGGCTCATTTGGTAAGCTGGGTCAACCATTAAAATAGACCGATATACACACACACACACAGCATTTCTTGAGTAATGGCTTGATTCAACAAGCTGCTTAGGCACTTGCCTAACTTAAAGCTTATGAGTAAACCTGAATAGTTATATTGGCTTCAACAGGACTAAAGTTAGGTCCATTCTTAAGTGTTTTGCTGAATTGGGGGCCTAAATTAGTAAATCATTTTCTAACCCATCTTTTCCCCACTTTTTCCTTTTAAGTTATGCAGAATGAAGGAAGAAATAAATATATTGCCAGTTTTTATTAGCTTGGGCTGAAAGACCCATCCCACTCAGCCAAATAAAGGCAAGAAAATGGTGCTGTCAGTAATTCTGAAGGGTTCCTATTGTAAACGCAACTAATTTTGTTTTGGCCACTCTTTGACCTTTTGGGCCTCTTCTGTAAAACTCCCAACAACTTTTTATGAACTGATTTGATACTCTCAAAATTACCCAGAAAAATTGGACTTGCATAGCCAGTGAAGAGTAGTTTTGTAGCCACTTTCCTGTGTGTAGCCCCTTATTTTTCTTTATAAATGAATTCCTTGATGGTGATCTTTGGTTTGCTTACCGCTTTTGTACAAACTTTGTTTCAAGTTTGGAAGAACGAAAATGCATCTAAAAATGAAACATGAGGAAGAAATCTTTTTAATGCTGTCAATGTTGAAAATTAAAACCTGAGTTGTAGCACACAAGCAAGTTGAAGACTGTTCAAATTGCACAGGACCCCTTCTTGCTTTTATATGAATGAAAAAAGATACGTATATAGTTTGGAGTCCAGAACCCATTTAGTTTCTCTGTACTTTTTCTGTTGCCCAACTGTTGCTATTGATTAATTGCTTATTTTCCTGACTGCTCATAAAAGTACACCTTGAGTTACTCATTTTGGGAGTGGAAAGGGCTCATGATTAGCTGTGCCACTGCATTTGTGACCCCTCTGGACTGTCTGCCCATGCAGTCTCTGAATTTGTTTTTCTCTGTGGAGGGAGGTTGTGCTTTTTGCTGTGCACAATCCAGTTGAGATGCAGTTTTTCATGCTGCTTAGTAACAGCAATTTGGCAGATTTCTACTCACCCACAAGTGTTTTTTCTGCACCATGAATTTGGGAACCTTTTGGTTGTGCATCAAGTAATCTGCATATTTTGGACCTTTTTACATTGATATTCAGAGGAATTTAAACAACTCTTTTCAAACAAACTTTTGATGTAAAGCTTCTCATTTTCAGTCTAAAGGTTATTAAAAAGTTAATAAAGGGTCTTTGTCAGCAGGGCCTAATTGTGGAAAAACAGGTGTGTTCTAGTTGCAGGCTCCATTCCTTTCAGACGTGTGTGTGTGTGTGCGTGCGTGTGTGCATGTGTGTGTGTACAGTACCACTTCCTGGTGCTTCACCTTCATGTGAAATTGACAAGGCATCAAGATTGAGAAGAATGGAGTAGACATGCTTGTTTCTTGGGGTGTAGTGGTGTTACCCAATTACCCACAGAAGTAATTCTTAATCTGGTAGCTATTTACTGGTCAAATTTGATTCCAGCTGGAAGCCTTGCATATATGTTTATAGTAAAGAAGAAAATATTTCATATTTATCCAAAACATGATGGTCTATAAACAATTAATTGGCCAGAAATTAATTTCGAGCCCTGTCCAGCAAGATGTAGTTAAGCCAGAGCTGAATTTTATTACACTTCCTGCTTTAAGCCTTAGTAAACTAGTGACAAGTAAAACCAGATAATGCCCATGTGTTTTGAAAGATTTCTGTAAGATTGTCATATCAAATGTATTTGGGAGTTACATTAAAACTTTTAACAAAAAAACAGGCTTTGTGTCATGTCTGTGCTTAGCAATGAGTGTTGGGAAGAAGGAAATTTGTTTTCTTGTGGCAGTGGTTTTCTTCTTTCTCCTATATTTTGGTCAGTCTCTGTGTACCATACGGTGATGTCACTTGCTTGAGATGACCTGCATAATTTATTCTAGGTGCTACCCCCTCTTGAAGTCAGGATGCATGTCAGTGGTAGGGGTTAATGATGGCTGTGTTAACCCCTGCTCCCTCATGTCACTCCTTTGATGGCGGCATCCGTACCCAGCCCATAACAACCCCCATTGTCTGAATCCAGCTCTGGGGCACTGAGTGAGTTTGACATTTACTGATTTAAGAAAAGAGGTACACAAATATTTTTAGGTTTATTTTCAGTAATATAAAGATGTGAAAACATCTTTGGGGCAGGGGGTGTCAACCAGGGGACGTGTATCCCTAGGGGTACTTGCAAAGGTCACAGGGGGTATGCAAGGCTCTTATCCGGGGTGGAGCACCGGTCCCACACAATGCACCATGGCACCTCCCTGCCCTCCACCCTAGCTCACTCTCCTGTTTGGGTTCTGGGCTGCCTCCCTTGGCCAATAGCTGAGGGCGAGGGAGGCACCTCTCTGCAGACAGACATGGTGCAGGGGGGGCTTTGCACATGGCGATAGCTGCTGCCACCCACCACCCTGTGCTGCCACCTCCCAGGAGAAGGGCCGGGGGGGGGGAGAGGGCGGGGGCGAAGGAAGCATTACCTCTCTGTGGGCCGCACAGGCACCACCCAGCTGGCCAGATATGGGGGTGGGGCAGGGGCTTGCACATGGCTGGCTGCAATCACACGCTGTCCCTCAACAGCTAGTGAAGCTGCACGTGCAGCTGCCACCACCAGAAGGGGTACGCTAATTTATAAAGGTTGAAAACCCCTGTTTTGGAGGATAGGGAGAAAACCACTGCTTCAATTTGGGCTTTCTTTTATTTCTGTCCTTATCTGGAAGGGTGATTCGATTTGCTGCTGTTCTGTTACTACTTCCTCTCTTTGGCCACGTTCAGATGAGCACAGATGTGTGGTATGTGGTACCCTAGACCCATCTGCGATGCCACATACCGCACATGCAAGCTGCACTGCTACCTTGCTACCTTGTTGGGTTTTGATGGGATCCTGGGGTAAAAAAAAACCCAGGCTAAAAAAAAAGAAGTGGGGGTGGTGCATGTGGCAGCAATATATGCCACCCAAAACCAGAGAATTGCTGGCAGGAGCCACACTTCAGCTGCTGGCCAGGTTCCCAGCTGCAGGAGCACCACTTGCAACTCTCCAAGGGCCCCAAAGACCCCAGGTAAGGTGGCTGGGGCCAGCAGAGTTGCTGGCCTCAGCCTCCCCTTACCCCACCCATGGTAACCTGCTGTGCACCACAGCACATGTGACACAAGCACACGTGAAATGTCTGCACTCATCTGGACATGGCTGTACTGTTCAAATTTAAAATAATTTTTCAGTAGAGTATAGGGCAATGAATTGCAGTGGTATGTTTCTTCTGTCCCTTTTGGTTGTACTATTAACTCCTTTGTGTGACCTTAAGTGAGTAACTTGATCTTTCTGGGACTCCCATCTATACGACCTTGGAAGGATTCTTAGGTTTTTAGGATTAGACTTCATTTAAAAGACACAGAAATTACAACATACATAATTGTAAATGCAAATTTTAAATCCAGGCACCTGCATAATCCCATTACAGAAAAAGAAGAAATGAAAGCTAATTCAGCACTTAGCTGTTATGATAGAACCTATATAGTAAGTAGGACTGTGTAAGGGCTCTGGAATTTAATTACACTAGTCTTAGATTGAGTCAACAAAAGAGAAGCCCTATTGTGGACCCTAAACAGCCCAAGTTTAGTTGAGGAAGAAGAAATTCCTAGTCGGAGATAAATCTATCAGTACAGGCTCATGCAGATGTAAGTTTATAGCACAGCTTCGTAGTGTGCATCCAGTCGAGTGTTCATGTGTGGCTTGTGCTGCAGACCATATGCATTTCACATGCAGGCATTAACCACACTGCAGATTTGCAGCTCAGCGGGTTTTTTTGACACTGGGAAATCCCGGTGGAGTGGTGCATGTGGCTTCAATGTGTGCTGCCTGGATCATCATTGCTGGAGCCCTGGGAGCTTGTGCTGGTTCCAGCCTCTCCTACCCCACCTGGGAAAGCTTTGCCACATGCTAGAAGGGGTGTTCCCTGGGGACAACTAGCAGTGGCACAAATACGTGCCACTGCTGTTTGTCCTTGGGGAACAAATGTTCCCACTCATGGGGAGGCACCCTTAGGCAGCAGCCTTCATCCCCTCCCTTTTTGAAGCCACTGCTAATATACATTTGTCCATACCTACTGGGAATGTATTGTTGTCACTGAATGTCCCATTTTAGGGCACAGTCTTTATCTAAACTTTTCTTCCTTGACTAAAGAACATGAACTTACAGTTTGCTGCTGCTAGTGTCTGTTACAGAGGCAGGCAATTTATTTCGGGCGGAGGGCCACTTACTGAGTTTCAGCAAGCTGTTGAGGGCTGCATGGGTAGCCCTGTCCCTTGACAGGTGCCCTGTCCCCCTGGTTGTCATCTTGGAGCCAGAATTTCCACCTCTGACCTTTGCCACCAGAAGGCCCTCCCCTTGCCCCTGGCAGTGTTCCTTTGGGGAAGAGGTTTGCTATCTTATGGGGAAAAACCAAAAACAAATTATATACTAAAAATCAAGCCTACATAATATATTTTAATTTAATTTTTAAAAATGGTCCTGATTTGTGTGCGCTTGTGCTGTATATGTAGAAGTGATTGCATAATAGCTGCAAAATGCAGTCTTACTTGTATATTGTATGGGGTGTGCAGGGAGGGAGGGGTGGTTGTGAGGTTTGTGGGGAGCTGTGGGTGGGTGGGAATGAAGGTTTGTAGGGATGTGTGGATGCATTTGTGGGTATGGGAGTCGTGGGATGCAGAACGGTCAGCGGGCGTGGAGGTGAGTGGAGCGTAGGGTCTGTGCTGGTATCCTGTACAGCCAGCACTGGCAGAGCCCAGAGTGGGCTGGCAGGCATGCAGGGCATGGGCTCACAGGCGTATGTGGAGATGGACTGGGCTGCCAGCAGGGAGAGAAGGGACCTGGCCAACAGCTTGACAGCTTTGGGCCTGCTGCAGTGTACTTTGGCCTCCTCATCCTTCCTGCCTGGGGAGGCGGAGTAGCCCTTGTGGCGCCCCTGGGTGTGGAGGAGGATGACAAGGTGGGCTCAGTTACTGCCGTGTCACCCATGCTAATGGTGGCGCGTGAGGGAGCGGCTGCTGCCGCTGTGGTGCTTTCACTGCACCTGGCTGCCTCGCTCGGCTTACCTGCATGGCTGCTGCTGCCAGCCCTGCACCTGCTGTTGTTCCTGGGCGCCTCAGCCTGGGGCAGGGATGGTGCCAAGCGCAAACGACCACGGGTAAGTGGTGCTCGGGCTCAGGTTTATGGCAGGAACGACGCGGTGGCAGGAGCGGCGTGACCTTCCTTGCCCGGCAGCAGCCACACATCATCACAACAGCAAGGTGGAGTGGCCCCTGCAGGGCACTTTGTGGCAGCTGCAGCAGAGGAGGTGGGCTGCAGTGCTCTTGCCACACTCGGCTGCTGCGCTCTGCCTCCCTGTGTGGCTGCTGCTGCAGCGGCAGGTGACTGCCACCAGGCGATGAAGCCAGACTTCTGCGCTGCCGCGTCCCTGCTGTAAGCCTGAGCGCCGCTTGCTTGTGGCTTGTGCCCGGTGGTATCCCCTTCAGCGTTTCCCTTGCTTCAAGTCTGGATAAGGCACAGTCCTTTTGAAGACAGTCTTCAGTACGCAGTATGTTTTACTGAACTTCAGAAAAATCAGCTCTAAACCAGAAAGTGCCTCTCAGCCTCTGGACCACGAAGTTACCATTGCTCCTTATTTCATCGTCCCATTCAGCCTCACTCAGAGGGAAATTTTCTCCCTCTTATTCCTGTCCCGTGATTTTTCTTGCCCCTTGCCTCCCCTGTGTACTTTTCCTCCTTCAGTAATTCCTGAGTTCATCTGACAAATGCTCATAATTAAAACTTATCAACTTGACACTTACAATGTCCTAAATTGGCTCTAGGCAGATTAATGCAAGAAGGGGGAGTTCTCCTATATCTCGGGGAGATGTCTGCACTGGTTGACCTTGGTCACATGGGAAGCAGAGATTCTGCAGAATCTATTTTGGCATGTGGACAGCTTTAGTGCATGATAGATCTGTAGGTGGAACATGTCGCCAAGGGTGTACAGGGATTACTCATCCCTAAAAGCTGCTCTGCACTTAGCAATGCTGAATAGCCAGTGAAGAAGAAATTTTCCAAATGAGAGTGCAGGGAAAATGCCAGGGGAGCCAAGCCTAATCTGATGGAGGCCATGGTGATTGATGTGCCTATTCCCAGGCAAGCCAAATCTTTGAGTGGTGTGTGGTATTGGGGTTTTTTGTTTGTTTTTTGTTTTATGTTTTTAATTTAAAACAAGCAATTAAACAAAAAAAACCCTCTCCAAAAAATAGCAGTGTGAAGGGTTTTGACAGGTGTGTGGGGCTCTATTACAATATGCAGCTCTGGGTGTAATTGCAAGCAGGAGGTACAGGCTGGAATCTTGGACCAGTAAATATTCAGTTACTCCATATAAAGTGGAATAGTTTCAACAGGAGTAATTTGAGGGCCCTTTGCCCCTTCTAACCCTAATTTTTCTATGATTCTCTGTGCTCCCACCCCTCCATGCCTGAAAAACACCCAGTACCCCAGTGGTTTAGGCTATTCTCCTGGGGTGTGAGAAGAATTGGTTCAAATCATGTAACCTCCCAGGTGAATGTTTATACACCTTGCTTCTTAAATACAAGTAGAATGAGATCATAATTGCTACCATCTTTGCCTGTGCTTTAAAAACACCCAGTGCCACACTGAGTTAGACCACAGTATCTTGTATTTCCCAATGGAAGGAAGTGAATACCAACAGGAAGAGTACATACGCAGAGCCTTTCAAGAATGGTGTGATTCGCTGCCCCTATTCCCTCACTGCTTCCAGTATCAAGGCCTAGGACATCCTAGTATGTAGTTTACACCTTTTAACCATATCTAGTGCCCACTGATGAATCTATCCTGCATAAATGTCTGGCCGCTTTTTTTAACCTGGCTAAATTATCAGCTGCTACAATAGATCCATAGATGCTAGGGTCAGAAGGGACCTACCTCAAAGTATCATTGAGTCTGACTTGCTGCCAGTGGCAGGAAAAAGTACTGGGGTCATGTGACCCCAGCCAAGTGCTTGTCAAGTCTCCTTTTGAAGACCCCCAAGGCAGGGGAGAGCTCCATCTCCCTTGGAAGCCCATTCCAGATTCTGACAACCCCAACCATGAAGAAGTTCTTTCTGATATCCAACCTAAATCTACTCTCTATCGGCCTGTGGCTGTTGTTTCTGGTTATTCCAAGGGTTGCTCAGGTAAACAGAGCCGCTCCTATTCCCTGCTGCACCCCTCTTTCCCCCCTCCCCCAGTTGAATTTTGTATACTGCCACAAGATCTCCACCCCCCGCCCCCAGCCTTCTCTTACAGAGGCTGAAAAGGTCCAGGTACCTCAGCCTTTCTTCATAAGGCCTTCCCTGCAGGCCTCTAACCATATGAGTGGCCCTCCTATGGACCCTCTCAAGGTTGTCCACATCTTTCTTGAATTGCGGTGCCCATAATTGGATGTAGTACTTTAGCTGCAGCCTGACCAGTGCCAAATAGAGGGGGAGCATCACCTCCCTGGACCTGTTCATGATGCACCTACTAATGCATGACAAAGTGCAGTTAGCTCTGCTAATTACTGTGTCACATTGACAACTCGTATTCATCTTGGCGTTGACAATGACTCTGAGATCTCTTTCCGCTGCTGCGCTGCTGAGAAGGTCATTGCATGTGTCCTTGTTGAACTGCATCCTATTGTTCTCTGCCCACTTCTCTAACCTGTCCAGCTCTGCCTGGATTTGGTTTCTTCCCATCTGTGTGTTTGCTTTGCCCCATAGTTTGGTGTCATCTGCAAATTTCGGCAGAGTGCTTTCCACGCCCTCATCCAGGCTGCTGATGAAAATATTGAACAGCACCAACCCAAGGACTGAGCCTTGAGGGACCCCACTACCCACATCTTTCGAGGTGGATACCAACCCATCCACCACCACTCTCTGGCTATGATCCTTACACCAGTTTGCCACCCACATGACTGTAATTGTCTATGGGACAGCCGTTCAATTTGTTTATAAGAATAGGATGGGATACCGTGTCAAAGGCCTTCTTAAAGTCCAAGTAGATGACATCTACCTCGACTCCTGCCTCTAAGCTTTTAGTGACCTGGTCTTAGAAAGAAACAAGGTTAGTCAGGCAGGATCTACTTGCGATGAACCTGTGCAGGTTGCCCTTCAGCATTATATTACCTGCTGGACTCCTACAAATATGATCTTTGATAATTTTTTCAAGGGTTTTCCCAAGGATAGAGGTAAGATCGACCAACTGGTCTGTAGTTACCTGGATCCTGCTTCCTTCCCTTCTTGAAAATAGGGACCACTGGCCCTTTTCCGGTCCTCTGGGACCTCACCTGAGCACCACAAGTGCTCAAACAGCTGGGCCAGTGGCTCTGCTATGACATTATCTAATTCTTTCAGTACCCTTGGATGGAGCTCATCTGGTCCCGCTGATTTAAACGCATCCAGCCTATCCAAGTGTCTCTTTACTAGGTTGGTGCTGACAGTTAGCAGGTTGGTGTTTCTCCTTGTTCTGTCAGTAATGCATTTGGGAGATTTGTCTGCATCAGAATTCAAGAATACAGAGGCAAAAGAGTCACTGAAGAGCTCTGGTTTGTCCCTCCTATCTGTCACCAACTGCCTTTGTCTTGTAGGGATCCTGTGCTGCTATGCTAGAGATACGCCCCAGAGACTGCCCAGGGTGCATCTTTGTAAAAAGGAAACCCCAGCTCTCTGCACTTAGAGACGCACTCTGAGCAATCCCCAAGGTGCATTTGTTGTCCTGCAGGATCAGGCCCCTGCCCAATGCAGGGCAACAGGCAATGTGCATTTTGTCCAATGAAGTGGAGCAGCTGTGGCAGGATACGTTTGCCACAGTTGATCCACTTCACTAATGACGTTTGTTTATACCGGGGCGGGCAATTATTTTGGGCGGAAGGCCACTTACTGAGTTTTGGAAAGCTGTTGGCCACGTGAGTAGGTTCACCCCTTGACAGGTGTCCCCTGGTCACCATCTTGTGACTGGAAGTCCCATCCCCTGACCTTTGCCATAAGTCCCTCCCCTTGCCCCGGAAAGTACTGCTTTCAGAAAGGGGTTTTGCCATCTCGGTATCACAAAAATACCAAATTATATTTTAAAAAGCAAACATCCACAATGCTCATTCATTTGATTTAAAAAATATATTTTTGTCCTAATTTACATTCGTTTGTGTAGTGTGCACAGAGGTGATTGCACAATAACTTACAATGAAGTCTTACTCTTGTATATTGTTAGGGGGTGGAGAGCATGAGGGGTGGATATAGGTTTGGGGAGCATGTGGGTGGATATAGGTGGAAGCATGTGGGTGTGTTGTATGTGGATATATGGGGTTAGGTGAGTGTGGGGTTTGTGGGGGCATATGTGGGAGGCTGTGTGTGGGGCCATATTTTGCCCACCCCTGACCCAACTCCTGCTATTCCCCAGTGACTTCTGTCACCAACATGAGGCTCCAGTCCTTCAAGAAGCACTTAGATAGTTGAAGCTTGCTGTTTGCATGAGGGAGAAGACTTAGAGCAGAGTGAATGCTGCTCCTCCAACCTGTCAGGCAGGCATGGTGCAATGATCCTATGGCATTCATTGCCGAGGGACATCCTACCTCCCTTTTGGACACTGTGAGCTTGGTGCATCCGTGGCCTTGATGGGTGCCTTGAGTATTGTAATTCCCATTCTCCTCCAGCCTTCTTTTAAATACCTTGTTTTTATTTTGCAGTGTTTTGGTTAACAAAAGGCTTTGTGTTGCATAGTGTTGCTACCTTTACATGTCCCCAAACCTTTTTCCTCTCAATGTAGATGTGCCTCTATCATTCAAAAGGAGAGATCTAGCTTACTGGTCCCCAACCATCTGCACAGTGCATTAGTGTCTAAGCTGTTGGCCACCACAACTCCCCCTTGTTAAGGACCCAACAAAAGTTGGTTTGGGGTTTGAAGTATTTGATTTAAAAAAGGCTTGGCTACATGTATAACAAAACACCAGCGACCACCTTTCTTCCTGCTTTGTCACCTCCTGCGCTACATCCCAAAGGCTGTAGCAGTGGTTTTCCTGGGTCCCCTCACAAATATGCTGGAGGACAGCATCACAATTCAGAAGGACCTTGATGGATTGGAAAGCTAGTCTAGAGTCAAATGGATGAAGTTCAATGCTGATTAAATGCAAGGCGCTACACTCTGGAAAGAATAATCAAAACAAGAAACACAAGGTGGGTGATACCTGCCTGGATGACAACACTACACAGAAGGATCTAGGAGTCTTGGTGGATCATGGACACAATATAAATCTGCAGTGTGACATGGCTACACAACACCAAATGTGATTTTGGGCTGCATCACTAGGAACATTTGGTGTAAAATACATCATGTGATAGTCCTTTACTTGGCACCAGTTAGGCCTCCTCAGTTGGATCCAGACCCATGTGGCTTGTGGCGCTGCAAGCATCTTTGCAGCACCACAAATGAGTTGCACATTAATCCGTGCCTGGTGCTGATAATTTGCATTGTTAGGACAGTGAGGCAGTCGAACAAACTTCCCAGGAGTTGTGGAATCTGCATAATTGGAAATGTTCAAGAAGAGGTTGGCTAATCTAGGAGTAAAGAGCCTGACATGCTCTTTAAATAGCAAGAGAGCTTGCTGGGTGATAATAAGAACTCTGCCAGCTAAAGCAGGTGATACTGGAGAGGATCATGATCAGTAGTGGGAGAAAAAGCCAGTTGTGGAGCTTTGCTTCAATTATGAAAGATGATGAAAAGAGCCAGGATAAGTTTATGGAGAATATACAGAAAAGAGTCTGCCTGTCCACTAAGAGGGTGTGATACATGGAGTTATGCTTGCTACCCCCAGGTTGCAAAACAGAATGCAGGGTATTCTGGTTTTCCCCAAGTTTCTGGGCTTTCCTGGTTCCTGCAATGGGGTTTGGCTGGAGGTTTCCCCCCCTTCTATTGCTACAGGTGTCTGGGGGGGGAGGGAGGGATTCCAACTTCCTCAAAAGCATTGGGTATCGGCTGCAGCCAAGGCTGGAGATTTTGACTGGGATGTGCCAATGCTTCTGCTGGGACTAAACTCAAGATTCCTGGTTAGAGGGTCTTATCCCTCCACTCGGGGTCAGACCTATTGCCAAATCTGGGATTAGGATGGAATTTTTCCCCATGGTAAGGTTGCTTTGGATTATAGGGGGCTTTGCTTTGCTCTAGGGGTAGGGGAGGAGAGGGAAGGGGGAAGGGAAGAAACGGAGGTGAATCTCTTCCTCTTCCTTGAATCACTTAAGAATATTTTAATAACCTTGCAGGAGCAGGACACTGGTTGCCATTGCTTGCTTGCTGCCCCCCGCCACCTTTACCCATAGCAGGCTAGGGTGTTCTTTCAAAATTTAGGGGTCTTAAGGCAACATGTCTTGTAGTTGTGTGACAGGGTTGATTGTTTAGCTCTGGAAATAGGTTAGACCAGCATTTGTATAGGATGGTTTAGATAGGGATCATCTTGTCTTGAGCAGCTGGTTGGACTGGATCACTTCCAGAGGTCCCTTTCAACCCTACTTCTCTCTGATTCTGTGGTGGTGGTCTCTTGGCTGTTTGGGCACCATGGTGTCGTACTAGCCCACCAGCCTCACCGCTTCTACCCAGGGACTCATGGAAATCTTCACCCTTGCTCTTGTGGATATTATGTAGGAGTTAGGCAGAGAGAATGAAGCATAGCAGATAGTGCTCAGTGACATCTAGGCAGATCCCTAAGGCCCTCCATCATGCCTTGAGGCACTCAAAGGTAGTAGTTGAACAGTTCCTTCCTGGTGTCCAGGTGTCCCAGGTATGGCTTCATGGGGTGAAGGAACTATGTTGGGTCAGCTGCTCCTTGCACCTCAGTGCTGACAGCCTAATCAGTAAGCTTTCTCCACTCTAATCAGACCTGGGAGGTAGGAGTTTCGGAACAGCCTGGCATCACAGGCCTTGCCTGACTAGACAGCACCAATGTATGTGAACCATCCTAGGTGGTCCAGAGCATGATGAAGAAGACACCCTTGTGGTTGATGTTCTGTAAGGAGTGTTGCACAAGGCACAGGATGGCAACGTGGCTATGATGCAGTTCAGGATCCCCATGCAAGTGCAACTGGTGACAACTGGAAAAACAGATGATTCACAGTATTATTACCTGCTGGATTGCCAGGCATACCTCCTATGGGGGACCTGGCCATGGAAAACTGGTTGACCATGGACTAGAGGCTGCTGGGGCTTGCAGGCTTCCAAATGACAATGCCCATGCACTGTTCCATGGTCAGGGACTCCCTTATCTTTGTGGCTTGCCACTTAAGGGTGGGGGCCAGTTGAGTGTAGATCTCTATGAAGGTGGCCTAAGACTTGCAAAAGTTCAGCACCAGTGCTTGTAATACCAGGACAATGTGCTGTGACCAGTCACTGCTCACCTCTGTTGACCAGCTAGGAGGTGGTCCCACAGTAGCCTGGACTCTGAGGTGTATAGCCTCGTACTCATTCGTCATGTAGATATTGGTGGTAAAGAGAGAAAAAGTAATGAACTCTTCTTGTTGTAGCCTCAGCATTTCCACATGCATGGACCAATGTAGCACAGGTGGTAGAGAACCATGATGACGTATGGATAGGGCTGGACTAGGGGCAGGCAAAATACAGCCTGGAGGTTGGATCTGGCCCATCAGCCCATTTTAGGGGCCTCACAGACTAGATAAAAAATTGACAAAATTAATAAAGATGACAGGAGCCAGGGGCATTAGGACCCAGGGGAGCTAGGCAGGACTCAATAGCCCAGAAAGTGAGACCCACTCAGCTCTGGCCTGTCCCCAACCAGAAGCCCTGTGCTTAGCTAGAGTGTGTCACTATGGCAACATAGTAGCTAAAAATAACTGTGCACTCCCAGCATGGTGCAGTAACGGCTGTTACTGTACCATCATTTATTATTTCCTAAAAGAAGTACTAAATGATGGTGCAGTAACAATGGTGCCATAGGGGCATGTGTAGATGAGCCCACAGGGATGTAACAACAGCTTTCCAGTGCCACCAACATGGCATATGTACAGTTGATGAAGGAGAAGTTACCGACTTTAAATGACAGAGAATATGTAAAAGCAGAATATATGTAACCTGATTCAGGACATAACAGTCAACATCCTAGTTCGAGGAAAATATAAAGGACTCTTTAGTGAGTACAAGTAAACAAAATCTTAGGTTTATTAAAAAAATACAAGAAATTCATTTTGGTTATATGAATATATTGTATATGTTCAAAAGTTTCTCCAAAGTGAGACCATGATGGGCCAGTAGGGGGCGCTCTTGTGTTGAGTCACCCACCTCCCTGTGCCCCACCACCTTCCAGGCCCTAGGGGTGCCTCATGTCTGGCTGTCCACCTTCCTGGAGCACACCCGCTAGCCTGGGGGTAACGTAAGCTGCCACCACCCCGAGAGGGGACTCTCTTGGCCCTGCATCTCTCCCCAAAATCTCTGCTTAGAGATGATTTGATTAGGATGGGCCCAGCAGAGGAGACACACCTTTACCCTATCTCTTTAGGTAACCTGAGTTGGCTCCATTCCTGGGGGGGAACCTGCTCCCTCTGCCTATGTGACTGGTATCAGCTACCTGGGTGAGGGGCATCTACCTGGTGGGCTAGAGTCTGTCCAGCAACTAGTGATCCATTTCAAATTGGTTAGCCGACAGCCAACCGGAGCTGGCCTCCACTGGACCAGGTGAATGTGGTCATAGGGGCTATGTAAGTTAAGACTGCCCAGGAGGAGTGGGCAGCAGCCATGGGGGGGACTCAGAGTTTTACAATCTGAAACTGGCTCTCTCCCCCATAACTCATGATCAATGAACTGCCTGCCTCCAGAGGGAACCTCCAACAGCCTCTGGATGATGCTTGTGAGTAAGCTACTCGAGGTCTGGTTAGATACATAGCTGGCAGTAACTCAGATATGTGAGCAAAAGGCTACCTCAGCCAGACTGTTTTGCTCTATGGGATTTCTATGATATTGCTCTGTCTTGTACCCTATTTTCACCCTACCCCTTGTAATCAATAAAGTTCTCCTTTGTGACTGGTGTAGGAGACTTATTGAGGGGTGGGTCTAAATTATGCCTAAGAGGCCCCTTAGGTCTGCTGACTAAGGGAGACTTTCCTTTTTGGCTCCCAACTTGGGGAAGTGCCCCAAGTGCCTGTACTGGGTCGAGTACCCGTAGGACTATTAGGCCTGTGTTTCCCTGAGGACACGGGGCCGAGACAGTCCTTTCTTGGGGTGGTGGCAGCTTACATTACCCCCAGGCTAGCAAGTGTGCTCCAGGAAGGGGATCAGCCGGACGCGAGGCGCCCCCAGGGAGGCACTCGGAGCCTGGAAGGTGATCAGGCACAGTGAGGTGGGTGGCTCAGTGCATGAGCCCCCCCCCTACTGGCCTGCCACAGAGATTTCTTTTACTCTTATACTTGAAGTGGAATACCCATTCTCACACGTTGGCTTCTGTTTAAAAAAAAAAGAAAAGAAAAAAAAAGAAAGAGGGCTATTACATATAAAAAACACGCATGTCGGATTAATATCAAAAAGTACTTTTTCAGTTATAGAACATGGCATACAGTTTCTGATGGTCAGAATTTGATAGTGTAAAATTGTAGAAAGACAAACTTAGGAAGAGTAGCGATCTGATTAGCCCATAGATAAAATGTACTTACTATGTACAAAAGGTAAAGAGGTTACACCTAACTACGTAGTGCAGTGAAATGCTTGCACAGAGTTACTGGTGCTGATTTTAAAAGCTGTAAAAAGTAAATAAATGTAATTGTAAAAAGTTTAAAATACACTTAAAATCATCAAAATTGATAGAAAAATAAAAAATGGAGTGATCAAGTCAGAAACACTACCCTGTATACCTGGTTTAGATTTCAGAAATATTTCTTAGAATTCCATAAGTGACTGCAATAATATTAAACAGAATTTGCTAATGAAATACCTCCTTCTTTATTCCTTTCCTGTAAACTTGAAGCATAAAGATGCAATTCGGGAGGTATTTTGAGAAAACTACAGGTGCACCTATACAATGGGCCATATGGTATCAGTGCAGATGAAAGGAAAATTAATATTATTGGCAATCAGCTTTGTTTTTTTGGCTGATGTGGCCGATTGATGTCATAAATAAATGCCACATGCAGCTGCAGCATGCATGCAGCCAGGAGTGCAGCCCGGCAGCTTGGAGAGCAGCACCTGGCCAGTAAGTCTGTGGGGAGAAAAAGGGGCATGGGGGCAGGTCAAGGCACCCACTGTGTGGGAGGGAGTGGGGCAGTGGCAGGGTGGGGCATGGGATGGAGCCACGAGGAATGGGAGCAGGGGAAGGATGGGGGGCATATGCCCTCAGATCTATGTGCAGGGCAAGTGCGGGCTACCTGCTGTGGGCTCGGGGGCTGTGCCAGCCGCCTCCTAGAAGGGGGCTGGGCTGGGGCTGTGCTCAGTGGGTGGGCGGTGGTACTGGGAGTGGGACTATGGTGAATTTTAGGGTGGCTGTAGCCCCCTGCCCAGCCTGAACACAGCCCTGGCCCAGCTGGGAACAGGCCCCAGCAGGCAATCTGCCTTTACCCCATGCAAAAATCTGGGGGGGGGGCACATGCTCTCCATACTTTCCCTGGGGTGCACAGTGTGGAAAGCTGCCTCCACCCCTCTCCCTGTGCACCCCTGGGATGAGCTGCCCACAGCTCAGTCCTGTGCTGTGACCTGCCCCATTCCCTCTACCACAGGGGGCCTTGATCTGCATCCCCACTTCCCATACCCCTTCCTCCCCCCACAGACTTACTGGCTGGACACTGCTCTTCAAGCTGCCGGGCTGCATATTGGCAAACAGATCGGTATTGGCCAATGTGGCTGGCTAATAATCAGCCATCAGTATAAACCTAAAAAATCTTTTTAGGTGCACCCCTACAGAAAATAGAACTTTTTACTACTGTTACATGGTGAACCTGTCCATGAGTGACTGGTGCCTCCTGAGTAGATGGGGGGAGGTGGGGTACCAGCAGCCGATCACCTACCAGGGTTGCAGGTATCCCCCAGTAGCTGATCAACTCCCTGGCACCAATCTCAGAGGGGGCATTGGCTGGTGCCTCTCTTGGTGCCCCTGCTTGGCAACGGCCACTCTCGGGGCAGGGGCTTATGCCCCTCCCCCCCCATCACCAAGAACCTGCCTCAAATTCCTGGTTTTCTTCAATCTGGGCACGAAGCAAGCAGCATTCTGGTGTCTCTCAGTTGAGTCTATGCATAAGTGTCACTAAGCAAATAATTAAAGTGGTTAAAATTTATTGAAAATGACTTTCACCCAACACAAATGTAGAATTCAACTAGTGAATTCAAATCTCACTGATTATATCACTACATATCTAAATGGCAGGTTAAGAATTCAACAACACTTTAAACTACATAGCTCAACTTCTCCAAGTAAAAGCAGCTTTTGTTGATTTTAAAGTCCTCCTTCTGCTGATTGAAATAAGTGTGTGGAACACTTAAGATGTTTCATTTCTAGGATTATTCAATATTTTAAAGGGTTATGACGTCAGCAATTATGCTTCCTAAAATATATCCTAGAATCAGAAAATTAGGGTTGGAAGGGACCTCAGGAGGCTATCTAGTCCAACCCCCCTGCTCAAAGCAGGACTCCAACTGGGGACCCCAACTGGATCATCCCAGCCAAGGCTTTTGTTTAGCTGGGTCTTAAAAACCTCCAAGGATTCTACAGCCTCTGTATAGCCTTTTCCAATGCTTTACTACCCTTCTGGTGAGAGAGGTTTTTTCCCAGTATCTAACCTAAGCCCTTGCTGCAACTGAGACCATTGCTCCTTGTTCTGTTTAATCGTATAAACATGCTACTCTAAAAATCACTGTCTACCACTCTGATCTACTGCAGACTGAGAAAGGACCAGTAGAAGCAGGTAGCAATATATCGTATCCTATACAGCTGAAAGGATAACTACACAGATAGTGTCTGACTTGTATTCTTGAAAGTGGAGTATCTTTTGGGTCTGAAAAAAAACAAATGCTACTAAAAAAGCATAATTAAAATGTTCCTATTATTAAGGAAAAGAGGAAACTTTTAAGTCCTCATTGCCCCAACTTACTCTAACTTTGAATATGGCATACAATCAATCCCTGCTTTCCCCAGTCCACAATGATGGAGGTATAGAAGAAGCTACTTGCAAGACCCAAGATGTGGGAAGAACTCTCAGATGAACCTGCTTTTCAGATTAAAAATGAAGACTGAAAAATGGTGTTGAAAAATTTGTAATAAAGCTCAGCTTCCTTTTCTCTTGTTCATACAGTTGTACCAAAGAGGGTTTTATCCAAATCTTGCTCTTCCAGCTCATCTTCACTGAGAGAGAAGTCTTTGTTGTTTGATATTTGATTGGCCATGCAGTCTGTCTCTTGCAGCCCTTCATGAATTGGAGAATTAGAACTGCTTTGGCTCCCTGGAAAGGAACTTAACTGTTCCCCTTCTGCCATGTAAGACAGAAGATTGTCTAGGGCAGGTCGGCTTCTGCAAATTTTAGTCAAAAGTTGACTCCTGTGCTTCAGCTGTAAAATTAAGTCGTCCTTTTCCTGGATCTGATTCAACAGCTTCTGAATCGTTTCCTCAGATGAGGACAGTCTCTCCTGAAGAGCGGCAATTTCTCTTAGAAGAAAACAGAAGAACAGGCTCAAACAAAAGGGTTTTTTTTCAAATCAAGGATGTTAAACATTAAATGGTTAAACAGTAATTATACCATTTAATGTTTACCATTTACTTCCTGGCTCAATGCTGCCCACTGTTGGGCGAGTGGCTCTAGTAGGGACTGCCTGGGAGGTGGTACATCTCTGGGCCACAGCACTGCATAGCTGCTGCAGCAGGGAGGAAACCAGCAGTCACTTGGGGGAGCAGGGCCAGGCAAAACTGCGCGACAGAACTGGCAAGGCTTACACAGGAACAAGTGGGGCTGCCATCGGGTACTGCAGGGGCAGGCTGCACGTAGCCAGGTACTCCCACCATAGCACCCCCAGGGGCTTCCATCTCCGGGGACAGCTGTGCCATGACCAAGTGGAGCCTCCAGGCGGTGGGCACCCAGAGAACTCCTGGCCCCTGGCAAGGACCCGCAGCAGTTCTCCCAGCCCAGGACCATACGGCAGATGGACATGTTGCATTGTGTAGGATCATGCCTGAGGCATCCACATGTGGGCTGAGTACCCTCTGCTAAGAGCTGCAGCACTGGGGCAAGCCCTCAGCTGAGTGGGAGGAGCATGGTGCTGGCCTGGCTGTATCCAACTGGGTGCTATGGGGAGGGAGGGGGCAGGGAGAGAGAAGGACACACTCGGCTCAGTGCAGCCTGTGGTTGCGCTTGCTCCTATTCAAGCCCTGCTGGCTCTGCCATGAAACTGCCCAGCTCTACTCTCCAGGTATGCCTCCTTAAAAATCAGCTATCGGTATTGGCCCCAAAAATCTATCGGTGAACCCCTACTAATCACACCATTAGATTAATCATCTACAGCCACGCTCTGTGCTACAACTGTTCTGATCCCACTGACTGGGATGACTGTCTTAAGCATATGGAGCACAGACTCCTACAGGTACAATATCATCCCAAAACTGTAGCCCCTCAAATCAACAAAGCCAGACTGACAGCATTTTGACCTGCTTCAATTACCAACCCCAGGACTCTGGTTGTTACCTACAGCCCCCAGCTTGAACATCTAAGATACATCATTAATGACCTCCAACCCCTTCTGGAAAAGGATGACCATTTCAAGGTAGTCTTCAGGGACAAACCTGTCCTGGTTTACAGACAGCCCAGCTTCAAACAGTCTCTCTCAAACAACAGACTAATGAACTCCCATCCTCAACAAGGCACCTGGCCCTGTAATGGACCCCCAGTGCCTGGTGTGTCCCCACACCAATACAGACCATATCATCACTAGATATAATAATGAAGCCTTCTACAGTTCATTCACCTGCAACTCTCCCAATGCCATACACTATCACCTGCTTACAATGCCCATCTGCCGTCTACATTAGGCCGACAGGGCAATCTCTACATGTAAGAGACTGCCCTGCTATCAGCTGCAGAAAGACACAAAAGCCTGTGGCAGAACAATCTCCCTGGACACTCCATTGCTAACCTCAGGATTGCTGTTCTCAGGCAGAAAATTTTTAAAAACTAGTTTGAATGTGAAATTGAAGAACAAAAATTATCCACCAACTAGACTAGATGTAGAATCCTAGAACAGTAGGGTCAGAAGGGACCTCAGGAGGTCATCTCGTCCAACCGCCTGCTCAGAGCAGAACCAGGCCCAACTAGATTATCCAGCCAAAGCTTTGTCTAGCCGGGTCTTGCAAACCTCCACAGATGGAGGGAGCTTCCATCACGGCCCTGGGTAGCCTGCTCCAGCGATTTACTTACCCTCTTCATGAGAGAGTTTCTCCTAGTATCTAACCTAAACTTCCCTTGTGCAACTTGAGACCGTAGGGTTTAAACAGGGACTACTGATTATCTCATTACCGGGAATAACTCTGGTGACCCCTTTGTTCCTTGCCTGTATGCCTCTCAGAGCACTCCCTCTCCTCCTGCTTTCTGCTCTCTTACCTATTGTATTTTAAATCGCTCAATCCACTTTACGCTCTGCTCTTTGCCATCCTTTCACAGTATATGAGGAAGCGAACTTGGGTTGACAAAAGCTTCTGCACTTGTCCTATCCCTCTCCCTATATATAATCTTAGTTAGTCCATAAAACCTTTATAGCTATCTGCCTGTTGCAAATTCTAATACAGTATAGTGATACTTAAGGCTGCCTAACCTTTTCATTTTAAAGCATATGGTTTATTAACACCCCCCCAAAGAAAGCAGTTAAATAATTTCAGATTATTTAGAAAAAGTCAATTTGCCCATGTGAAAATATTCTTACTGCATTTAACTGAGAAGCTCTGTCTCTTCCAAACTTTGGAGCAGGGGCTTGAAATTTGGCAAGAAAGTGCTTTTTGCATGACCCAAAGTTGGCCAAGATAACAGCCTCTGAAATCAAAGGTAGCACGTATTCTCCAGAGCAGTGATTTTCAAACAGGCTGCCGTGGCATCCTGGGGTGTTGCAAGATTATTTTAAGAGTGCTGTGGGGTGCAAACACCTACACACGATTCAATGGATAAGCCTACATATTTCAAATTGGAATTCATAGTGTAAAAACATTTTGATCGGTTGTGGCTTTTCTGAGGTGTTTTTAACAGAAAAATTGCTCTATTTTTCATGGTAAATGAGTGAAAGCTTAGAGCTGCCAATTTCCAAAAGATGTGTTGAATCTAACAGGGGCTGCCGTGGGTCTAAAGAGGTTGAGAGGGCGCCAGGATCTTGTGGTGGTGACAGCGTGGTCTGGAGCTAAGGAAAGCCATGATCCGCTGCCTGCAAACCCCCGCCCGGGGCATGTGGGCAGATCGCAGGTCTTCCCTGCTGTCACTACTACAAGACCTACCATGTCCTGCAAGCTGCTGAGGCCAGTCTCCATGGAAACCAGCTGCAGTGATGCAGGCAGGGGCTGCTGGGAAGTGGAGTCCACCATGGGCCTAATCCAGCCCTCAGGCTGGGCTTTGCCTGCTCTGCGGCCACCTAACTTGAAATAATGACCCACATAGGTCAATATAGTTCATTGGAGATATTTTTATTTTTCAATTTGCTTTTACAAAAATGTAGGGAAAATACATTAAAAAAATATGCTTAAAGAACATTTAGGTTGCAAAGTCAAACACTGGAAAGTTAGAAAATGCCAAAATTAAGGAATACAGGATCACATTTTTTTTCCCCTGCAGAAGCAGTGCATGGGGTAGACAAAGGTCAGGTAACAAATTCATTTTTGTTAGGCGGGGTGTAGGTTGTAGCTGGATTGGCCTAAGGACATAGGCAGCTAAGGTTCTTTGGGTGAATCTGGTATCTTTTATTAGACCAACTTAAATAGTTGGAAACACATTTTTTTTAGAAGCAAGCTTTCACGTTTAAAAGCCCTTCGTCAGGCTGAGGAAGTTTCAGTAAGTTGGTGTCTGCTCTTCCTGGATGGAAGGAAAAGTAAAGAAGCCAGAGAGGCTGGTATGCATGCAACATGGGCAGTCAGTGAAGATGTAAACTGAGGAGTCAGTGGGTGAGAGACGGGCCGGGTCAGGAGGAGAGAAGGGGGATGAAT